>NC_082700.1:7551451-7904135 GCF_949987515.2 Delphinus delphis | reverse complement strand
AGTAAGGAGCTGGGGAATTACGGTCACTGTAGATTAATTCAAATAAAACCCACTGCCTAGTGAAACAGGAAAAAAAAAAAAAGAATCAATCATCAAGAAATCCGATTACAGTAGTGGTCATGGAGTCCAAATGGACTTTACTTCCTGACTCTGAGGAAAAAACACCCTCTGAGTAAGAAAACTAGGGAGCCTACGAGCGTCAGGTAGAGATGCCAATAATGAGCGCGTGTCACGTGAAACGTACTGCGGTAACAATGGAAGTATGGTCCACGCGCCTTCCTGCTGAGCCAGCTGGTGAAGGAGGACGACTCTGGGGACTTCCTGAAGAAACAATCGTCAAAGCAGAGAAACAAATAAAAAACACAATAAGACCGCAGCAATTTCTTCAGAAGACTCAAATTTAAAACCAGGTATTTTTAAAGATCTGACGCTTTGCTCTTCCTACTCATCTCTTTTCTCTTCCCTTTGGAGCTACTAGAAGTGAAGGATTTTCGCTGAAGCCACACAGCCTCCTCAGCCCCCAGGCTCCGCGTGGCGCAGAGGCCCTCCAGGAAGGGTCTCCAGTGACACCCAGAGCAGACCTGGAATTTGCAGGTGTGCAAAGGCGACTGGAAGGCAAGAGCCCAGGGGAAGTCAGGGCAAACTCAGAGGCATAAAGACAGCTTTCTCTGTGTACACAACAGAGGAAGCATGTGGAAAATAAAACACTTCGGGCTAAACAAGAGGATATAATAGCCAATTTACCTCAAGTGAAGAAAAAATTTTAGAGTGTCCTAAAAACACTAAAACACCATCATAATGAAGAGCTTTGGGTCTAAACACTAGAAATAGAATCCTCAAGTATTCAGGCAACAACAGTAATAGCGTAATGATGGAATATCAAAATTTATAAACTTAGGAGGAACTAAGATCCAGAAGTAGACACAACTACGGTTACATATACATACCTGCTCTACTATAGAGAGAGAGAGAGTCGTATCTTTAAAGCTATCAATGTGAGCTTTGAAGTTAAGCACTATTTAATCTATTTCAAGTTGAGACAAGTCAAAACCCAGACACCTAATATGCTTGGACACCCCCCAACAAACTGTAGGATATTCTGTGTTTTGTAGTGCCTACGGCCCGGTAATTGTTACAAAAGACTTTAAGAATACATGCTTAACTATATGAAATATTACCACACTAAAGTAGATGCCATACCATTCTTTAAGTTCACATACGTTTATTGTTTAAGAAGAAAAGAATGGTTTCCAATATAACTCTTCGGGCAATCAAATAA
The DNA here is from genome assembly GCF_949987515.2 of Delphinus delphis. Taxonomy (NCBI): domain Eukaryota; kingdom Metazoa; phylum Chordata; class Mammalia; order Artiodactyla; family Delphinidae; genus Delphinus; species Delphinus delphis. The sequence goes on along the minus strand of NC_082700.1, from coordinate 7,902,856 downwards.
GCCTCATTTCTTCATCGCATGCAGTATTTTTTTAACTGCCGTGGACAAATATGAAACGTAAAAACAGCAATCAAAGGTTAAATCACACTAACAATACGGCACGTCAGAGAGAAAAACCAAACTCCTAAAGGTTGAACTAGCAGCACCCCAATGTAGTCTGGGCTTTCCTACTGTTGATTCTGAACAATGAAGTAATTTTCATTGTCTTCAAAAACTGCTATATGTATGTGTATATATATATATACACATATATTGGCTATATGCTGTATACATGTATATGCCATACACATACATATATATGCCATATCTATACATGCGTATACAGCTATATGCTTATACATACATATGGCATACACATATATCACACGCATACATATTCATGAGGATTACATAAGAGCAAAAATCATGTGTGAAGAAAACTAGTAACATTAATATTTGCATAAAACTTTCAGATAATTATGGGAGCATGCTAATATGAACTAGCTAGAAAAGAAACACAGCAAACACTAAAAGAAGTCTTACAAGAAAATAAGTTGCAAATGAGCTATTATATAGCAACTGAAATTATAATAATGAAGACATTATGACAATGGGAATGTCTTTCTGTCCAATGTTAAAACACATAATTTTTTGAAAGTGGTTTTGAACCACTTTAGTCTTTCTGCCTCTGTCTGGAAAAAGTTCAACTAATTTAACTCCATGATGCTGGCCTCTTCCCTTGTCAACAGACTATTTCCCAATATTCGTTACTTGTCCATACCTTAATTTAAGGACATGAGTTTATGGTCTAATTCGGTCTCATTATTCAGACCAAGCACTAAATTAGAAAGCAAAAACCAAGATATTTGTTCGGTATTAGGCAAAAGTTCTAAAGGACTGAATCCTGCTTTTAAGACTGATTCCAGTTCAACTGTATTTCCAAATTCCAACTATTACATAGTTCTTAGGCACTGGACTTTTAGACCAACAAATAAATCATGACAAAAATTAACATCTGTTTATTGTTATTTCTTCCATAAGAAGTAGGTCTATCTTATGAGGATATAATATCCTGTTTGGAACATACATCAGACAGATTTACTAGCCTTTAAAAACCCAGGATTCACATGTGGACCAGGAGATTACAGTGATGCTATAATGACAAACATTCCAGGAATCTGAGCCTATGTTAAAATATATTTTTTCCCCCAGAAACCTGTCATTTCCTAACAAGAGAAAAATATTACCTCATCATTGATATAATTTCTCTTTATTAAATATTTACTTTGAAATGCATTACTATGTACATTTTTATAGCTCATATAACTCTATTTTAACGAATCATTCACTCCTTCATGAAAGGCAATAAAGCTTAGCGTGTAGGGACCTGATTTCTGGAGGCAAAGTGCTTGCATCAGAATCCTCGCTCCAGCTCTTCAGCCTTGAGCAAGTTCCCAGACCTGCCTGTGGTCTGTTATCTCATCTCTAACATGGGGGTCACAACAGTCATGGGGTCAAGTGACTTAATACATGCCAAGCACTTGGCACAAGCTTGCATGTGATGGTTATTAATATTATTATGATTGTACAATATTTGTTGAGCAACTACTATGTGCCAGGCGCTGTTCTACGAACATAGGAAACATTTGTGAAAAGACCGGGCAGAGTCTTGGATCTGACCTCTTGGATCTCAGGTTCTAATGCAGGATACAGGCAGTAAGCAAATATATCTAGAATATCATGCCAAGGATAAATGGTATTAAAAAAAAAAAAAAGCCGGGTAAGGTGAGAGAGGGCACAGACCACTGTTTACAAACTGGCGTGGAATTCCTTGCACACAGCAGCGGCAGCGATCTGCCGCCTGGCCCCGTGATTAAGGCCCCACCTGTGTGTCAGCAGGCACACCTGTGTGTCAGACGCAAGCCTGGCCGCACTGCTCGTTAGTGATGTGAGCTTGGGCAAGTCGCGCGATCCCTCTAAGCCCGTTTCCTCTCTGCAAATGGGGAGAATTACAGAAACCACTTCATAGACTTAGATGAGCTGACGCTTGAAGGCGGCATAGTGTATTGACATGAGCGCGAGGTAAAGTAACGGCCATGGTGAGCACTCAGTGAACGTCCGCTGCGGGCACTACTATGGCTTCCAACCCTCCTCCGGGGTCTCTACTGCAGACCCAGGCGCCACGTGTTAGGTGTCTCACTAGTCCCTCCAAGCCCACCTCCCCAAATGTGAACTCATGGTAGTAGCTCACAGAGTAGCTGAGCCCTTTGCCAACATCCCGCGAGACCCAAGATTTCCTCTCTCCATCAGTGGGGGTCCTCACAGTCGCCCCGGCAAACTCTTCCTGCTTCTTCAAGGCTCAGTTCAAATGTCATGACAAAGCCTCCGCTGACCTCTCCCGGCAGGGCGGGCGGGCTGCTGCCTGGCCTGTGTTCTCATGGTGGCTGCTGATGCGGCTGCAGGAAGTGACATGCAGTGCCCCGCCCCCCATCACGAGCCTCCCAGAGGGAGGCAGGGCCCCCCTCCACAGTGACTCACCGGGAAAAGGCCGCCCTGCAGGGCATCACCCGCCCCAGAGCACTGGCCTCCTCCAACACGTGCACGCATGCATTGCCACCTCACTTGGTCCCCTGGGCACCGATGTCACCACCAGGAGAGTGAGATCTAAAGTGACCACTCGGGACTTCCCTGGTGGCACAGTGGTTAAGACTCTGCGCCCCCCCCATGCAGGGGGCCCAGGTTCGATCCCTGGTCACGGAACTAAGATCCCACATGCATGCCGCAACTAAGAGTTTGCATGCCACAACTAAGGAGCTGGCAAGCTGCAACTAAGGAGCCCATCTGCCACAACTAAGACCCAGCACAACCAAATGTAAATAAATAAAGTCAGTAAATAAATAAATAAACCACTTATATGGGTCCCTAGCTCCAGACTCAGAATCCTGCGTGGCAATGTCCAGCTGGCCACCCTCCATGAGCTGGGGAGACCCCGAGTCTGGCCTCTGAGGTCCTGAGTGGGCCGAGCCCACTCCCACCAGATTCACACCAGGTAGAAATCTCCAGTAAGGGAAGGTGTCCCAATGCTGGGCGCCAAACAGAGACCCACATTCACGACATGGTGTGAAGAATTCATTACAGCTGAGCAAGCCCCAGAAGAAGTGCACTCGGTCTCACTGCTCTGTTTTCTCCTGCAGCATCTCGCCCAGGCCCTTGCCTAAGTAAATACTCCACAAAGATTTGGTAAATGGATGCAAAACTTCTTACTCAACAGCAACGCAGTAAGAACTCCACTTTAATAAATAACTCAGTGTGATTACTTAACACCTACCGATTACGACAGAAAACAAACTTTCACTAAGTAATTCAGCATCCGATTGCTCTCACCTAAAAAGGAAAGTGTGGTGAAAGCGACTTGATTCTCACAGCTAACCTTTTAATGAAGCACCTCAAGCTGTCTCCTTGCCAATACGATAACGTCTGAAACTAGAAAACACAAGGCCACTTTCTCAAGCTTCTTCACGCTCCTCTGTGAAAGGCTTTGCTTCCAGCTTTCCTGCCTTATCGCATGGAAATGAGGTTTTTTAAACTAATGAGCCAAGACCTAGCTCTTCTTGAGAAAACAGTGATTTCCAAACCTTTCTGTGAATAAGCAGAATCATTTATTTGTAAGTTTGTGATTCTGCCAGCTTTTAAATAAAGTTCGTACCACAAAAGAAGGCAACGAAATTGGAACCGTCTGCTCTCTTCAGAAGCTCTGTAGCTGTGGGAAGGGAGAGTATGGAGGTTTCTAAGCAGCTAGTCTGGCCCCTTTGGGCCTAAAACAGAAAATGTAATCCATTATTGCCATAAGATGAAATTTACAGGGGCACCGTAACCCCCCTAAAAAGAAAACCTTATAAGCCTAACCCACTTCTGAATTTTCTTTTCTGTATTTGGAGGATGCCTTAAAAATGCGTCCATACGTAGATGCAGAGAATGGACTTGAGGACACGGGGAGGGGGAAGGGTAAGCTGGGACGAAGTGAGAGAGTGGCATGGACATATACACACTACCAAACGTAAAATAGATAGCTAGTGGGAAGCAGCCACATAGCACAGGGAGATCAGCTCGGCGCTTTGTGACCACCTAGAGGGGTGGGATAGGGAGGGTGGGAGGGAGACGCAAGAGGGAAGGGATATGGGGATAAATGTATACGTATAGCTGATTCACTCTGTTATACAGAAGAAGCTAACACACGATTGTAAAGCAATTATACTCCAATAAAGATGTTGAAAAAAAAAAAGGGGTCCATAACTTATCCGTGGTTCTGCCCCTCCCTCAGGTCCTGCCTTCATTCTAAATCCAGCCTGTCCCCTCTCTCTGAGTAGTCACTCCTACAGGGGCTTATTCCCTGTCTCCCATTCAAAGTGATTCCCCAACCACACATGACCTGTGCCTTGTGCTAAGATCAGACTTCAGAGTCTTCAAAATGTACATGAGTCTTTATTTTACTAGAACCTAGTTTTAAAACAACACAATGATGCTCTCTCCTCTCTCCTTTATTGCCTCCAATTTAATCTTATTTTGAAATTCCTTTGGCGAATATTAATGGCTTCTATAATTTTAAGCAAGTGTTGATACATTTCTGAAGGTGCAGTAAAAACTGTGTCAATCTAGGATCAGCCTTGGTTACCGGATCCCAGGTCCCAGAAGGGAAAAAATACTCTCATTTGACAGCCTCTCCATCACAACATAAACTCAAGCTTCTCCAACAGAGTCTTCGCCAGAGACCGAGCTGACTGCGCCCATTTCACGTAACAAAAAAAAACAAGAATTTTCACACAAACACTGACTCAAGGAGGAATTTTTTCCAAGTTCAAAAAGCAGAAGTCAAATCACAATTGACACACAGATGCCACGCACATAACAGGTATTTAAAACAAAATACACTCAAGGGCCTGATTAATTCAGAGATTGTTGCACAAACTCTCCTTACGGGTTTCTGTTAGCCTTACCTCCACCTGGCTTTTGTTCATGCACCTCTTTGTATAGTCAATCTTTATAAGTTCACATTACCCTTCCACCTGTAATGCAGGGAGAAAACACTCAGGAAAAAAGGTAGCACTTCTTCCAAATCTGCATTCTTCTATCTGTAGATGTACAGTTAGGAACCCTGTACTGGTCAACCACATTACCAGCTCTACTTTCCATCCATTTTGATCTAGAAAGATCACTATTCCTGCTAAAACACGCTTTACTCACCCCCCCGAACAAATCCTAGGTCCCCTGGCATCCCAAAAGCAAACCTTCCTGATGACTCATGTCTTCGTCTTCCAGATCTGGTTCCCTGTTCCAAACCAACATCCCTCCAGCTAATTTCCTGTCTCTCCTATCTGATCGGATAGAAGTCTTCCTTCATGTGCTGTTTACATATCGCTGTACTTCCTAAACAACTTCATGACCACCGTCTTTCTCAAGGGCCCCATGGACTGTCTAGAGATGTCCTGTTACGTTCAAAAGTACCTAATGTAGCTACAGATGTGCAATGAATATTGTTGAATAGATATTTTAATAGACTTATATCGGATTTCTAATTTCTACTTAATGATACAGTCATTTCTATTATGAGATCGTTACCATCTACCTTATAAGTAATTCAAAGAACTAGAGTATCTTTTCTAAATCCTCTCTAACTCGGCTCCACCACAATCCAGAATGGTTCTCTGTACATAGGAAGCACTTGGTAAAGTCTGCTAGCTTCCTGACTAGAAGAACTATATCATTATAGACTTCAAAACCATTATGACCTGCCTTATAAGCATCAAACCTGGAAGTGGGAGTGACAACTCCCAATGACCCAGATTGTTTCAGAAAACAAGGGAGACAGCTTCACCACTCTGGTAACAACTCCGAGTACAGTGTCGTGTTTCAGATAGAAAGTTCGCTTAGGCTCCTGTTTTTATACTCAAATGAGAAGAATGAAAAACGTTTGTGTTTTCAGTAAGACCACATTTTAGCACCTTGAGGCGAAACAGGCGTAGGCAATGACTTGCCAAAGCAAAAGAGAACAGCTAGAAGCAGATGCCTAACTGCGGAAACCATTAAATTTCTGCACCTTAATCTTTGGCAGATTTCGTAGTCAAGTGCAACCCGACAGGAGTAAGGAATAAATAAACAGCAGTTCTAGACATCTGGTGGCGTGGAAGAGATATTTTGGACTATCAGATAAATATTCAGATGGTAAAACTTGTGGCTGATTCCTCCCTCACTAAGCAACTGTGGTGAATGCTCATGGTGGGCAAATCGATGGAGAAAACCAAACCTGCAACCTGAAGACTTCATGATTCAGGTCGCAGGTGACATCCTGTCCCGTTAGAGGCGCAGCACATACCTGGCAAACCATGGGGCTGACCCCTCAGAGGAGCCAGCCTGCTTCTGCCGCAGCACCAGTGATGCCCTGACAACTCTGCCCCGGATTCGGCTGTCCTTGTCTTCCCCAGCTGACGACTAGGCTGTCAGTTCTTTTTCAAGAATATGTCAGTTTCTTAAACCAAGTTCCAGTCAAGTTGCAACTAGGGAGCCATTACCTGCCTCTCCAAGTGACTCTGCTGCCCTATAGTCTGTGCATCTCAGCACTTAATTCTCTGCAGTTAATCTTCTTTCTCTGTTTTCACGTAGTTCTAGGTCAGGGTAGCTCATCATTGCCCCAGGTATTGTCTACAGACCCGGTGCGAGCTTTTGACAATCTGTGGATCTCCAAGATGCTATTCGTGGAATAAATTCAACTTTAAATCACATACGTAACATAAAGAACTCTACACAGAGAAAAAAAATGAACCAGGATCATGTACAGATGCAAACTGTAAAATCTTTCCAGCCATTTCAACTACCAAAAGACGCGTTAACCCAAATATGAAATTACCTGAGTTGTAACAGTACACCCTGGATCTTGTGAGCAAATTAAATCCAAGTGCTAAAATGAAATTCTGTCATAACTACTTCAGTACTCATAGCTGGCTTCCACGCTAGGAAAGAACTGAATAAGAAGAACAGACCATCTGATAATTAAAGGGAGCTTTCCAATTGCTTCAGTCTAGACTCCATTTATTATCACGGAAATTAGATGCTGGGGGAGGGGTTTGCTTGGTGATACTGCTTTATTAGGTGTCTTTAAATGTAAAACCAATACTGCCACCTAGTGGCGATCTAAGTCACCAGCTAAACAGGTGGTCTAAATGGCAAACTGTAAATGCAAAGGACAATACAAATTAAGTAGAAGCACACTGAAACTAAACAGAAGCGCAGAATAAACTGCTAGAAAAGTTCAACACTTTAGAGAAATAGAAATGTTTTCTAACCTTTCTAGGAAACGTTACCACAAGCAGAACACTGATCATGGTTGAACCATATTACAGCGTGTAACCAGGATGTTACATTCTTATGTTTTATACTGACCTCAGAGAACTTTAGAAAAGAGTGACACAAGGGCTTCCCTGGTGGCACAGTGGTTAAGAATCCGCCTGCCAATGCAGGGGACACGGGTTCGAGCCCTGGTCTGGGAAGATCCCACATGCCGTGGAGCAACGAAGCCCACGCACCACAACTACTGAGCCTGCGCTCTAGAGCCCGCGAGCCACAACTACTGAGCCCTCGTGCCACAACTACTGAAGCCCACGCACCTGGAGCCTGTGCTCCGCAACAAGAGGAGCCACCGCGATGAGAAGCCCACGCACTGCAACGAAGAGTAGCCCCCTCTTGCCACAACTAGAGAAAGCCTGCGCACAGCAACGAAGACCCAACGCAGCCAAAAAATAAATAAATAAATTTATTTTAAAAAAAATAAATAAAACACACATGAATCTGCCTCTACAAAAGGGAAGGTACTTCTGGGAACAAGGTACAGAGATATATGTGCCCTTAATTCATATATGAATTCAAACGATACATAACTCTGTCCTGACATCATCACTGATTCACAGTTTGGGGTAACAGCCAAGGCCCAACTGAGCTAAATTCCATGAATGCTCACCTGAACCCCACTGAGGGACTATGTGGGGCCCTGCTCACCGACCCCCGCACAGGCCTCTACCAGAGCCCACGGAGGAACCCCAGCCTGTCAAGGTTGCTGCAGGACTTCCTCTCTGATGGCATCTGAAAAGGTTTAGTAGAAGAAAATCTCCAAAGTTGGGTTTCCAGACAAAGGGGAACTTAAAACTCATCAAGCTGCTCCTATCTCCAAGTATCCCCCCCCAAAAAAAACCAACCACCTGTCTATAGCCTGCAACACTTTCCTCTCCCTTGAGAAGGTATGAGGAACCGAGGGTCTGTCCTTGCGGGGACGTGGGGAGGGTGGATGAATTTCATACGTAAAGCATTTAAAGATTAAGCACAGTAAGCTTTCCTGTCAGCAGTTCCTTAACCTTGAATACCATTTACAGTTGTTCATTTTTCCATTGATACCTCCAACCCTTTATTTCCCAGCTCCCACCAACAGAAAGAAGCTGTCTGTCAAACACACAGGTCTCTTCTCAGAGAGCTCTTGACGGCTTTTACCTGCAGACAGCACTTCTGTCTCGAAGGCCACAGCCACACAGTGGAGCGGGCTGGGAGGAATTTCTTTGCTTGGCTAAAAAAGAAAGCTCCTATACGGCAGCACAAGAAGGTAGCTCTTCCTTTGCCCCAAACCTCCAGCATCATTCAGAACAGATTTAAACTCAGCTCACGCCTATTTCAAACATCATTAAAGTGTACCTGGACGTGTCAGTCTTTCTCGCCATAATCCTTCTTGGATATTACATTATAAATCAAATCAAAAGTTCAATTAATAAGATCCAATTTAAAAACGGATTAAGAAACTCACAGAAGCAGCACCGCACCAAGGTTAATGAAAGTGTTATTTCAACATAGAAATTCCCATAGAACTTGTTACCAAAATTTTGAACATTAATTATCTTTGCTATTTTAAGCTCTGCCTTTAAAAAGTTATTTCTTCCACTTTTTTCTATCATACTTTATGATGAAACCGTGATAGTCCTATACATTTATATAATTCTCTTAAAAATATATATAATAATTTAGAATACAATGCTTTGAGCATTAGAAATTAACTAGAGCATTTTAAACAATATAGTCCATATTAAGCCAGCAAAACAAAAACGAGGTATTTTATCTCAATAAAATTGATCATCTATGGACCAAGAGCTTTGGAAAACAAATGAATCAACACATAAGTAAGTACTGACATTCCAAGTCACCTCTACGTACCTGGGTAAGATCTGCCGCTTGCTTTAAGATGCTTTGTTTTAACTGTTCTGCTTTCTTTGCATGAAAAGAATTACTTTGACTCTGGATGACAAATGCAATTCCTTTTAAATCTAGAACAACAACGACAAAAAGTTTTCAGGTATTTTTTTTAACAACAACTGAAATAAACTTGAAAACAAATCAAAACAAAAAACAAGGCAAGCCTTCAGGCAATAAACTCTTAGGGAAAAAAAATCAATTTATATGTAATTCTAGTAACACAATCTCCCTTTTTAAACTGATCTCTGCAACTTCCTTCCTAGAAGTTAGTAAGTAAATAAGCCCGCTGTACTAACCAAGTCTGTGGTAACAAACTGTGACGTTGCCCCTGCATCTGTCAGAAAGTACGCAAATGTTAATGTGGGAAAGAACACTCGCTTCCCTCGTCACTGAAAATCCAATGTCTGCAAGAAGCCTTTTAACAATTCCCACATAACCCTACAGTGTGTCTACCTGTTAGGGGCTGCATTGTGTCCCCCAAACTTCATGTGTTGAAGTCCTCACCCCCAGCACCTCACAATGTGACCTAATTTGGAATTGGGTCTTTACAGAGGTGATCGAGTTAAAGTGAGGTTATTAGTATAGGTCCTAATCCGATATACAGTACTTGGCGTCTTTATAAAAAGAGGAAATCCAGGCAAAAGACACACGGAGGGAGGATGCTGTGAAGACACAGGGAGAGGACGGCCACCTGCAAGCCAAGGAGGGGGGCCTCTGAGGAAACCAACCCAGCCTCCAGAACCGGGAGACAAACGTCTGCTGAAGCCACGCGGTTTGTGGCACTTAGTTTCAGCAGCCCTAGCAAACTAACACTCTACCTCAAGCACATTCTGGACAGCGCTTCAAGGTGACGCTCAGCAATGACCTCACAAGGCACCTGGCCAGGATGCAGTGTTATCTCCAGGAAAACAGCCACGATTCCACACAGCAGGGCTGTGGCGGGAAGGGCTGCATAAAAGCCTGTCGGCAACACTGGCCATATCTGCCGCCAGCTAAGACTGGCTTCGGGGCAGCCGGTGTCTTGACAGGGTCCAGACCAGGGGAGACCACAGACGTCTCGCCGCAGAGGGGGCTGCTCAGGCCTCGCACCAGGGAAGCACATCAGGCCTGCCCAGGTTCTGAGCTCGTGATAAAGAAAAGGAACTGCCGTTGTGTCAGGACGCTGCCACCAGACAGGGGTGCTGGCCGGAGGCAGGTGTCACAGACTTTTAGCCTCCAAGCAACATGGATGGACCTGGAGATGATCATACTAAGTGAAGTAAGTCAGACAGAGAAAGACAAATACATGATATCACTTATATGTGGAATCTAATAAAAAAAATACAACTGAACTTTTTTACAAAACAGAAATAGACGCAGACTTAGAGAATGAACCCCTGGTTACCGGGTGGGGGGGGCAGGGAGGGGAGGGTTGGAGGGAGGGATAGACTAGGAGTTTGGGGTTGACATGTACACGCTGCTATATTTAAAATGGATACCCAACAAGGAGTACTGTACAGCACAGGGAACTCTGTTCCAGTACTCTGCAATAACTTTAACGGGAAAAGAATTTGAAAAAGAATAGACATATGTATACGTAAAACTAAATCACTTTGCTGTACACCTGAAACTAACACAACACTATTAATCAACTATACTCCAATATAAAATAAAATTTTTTTAAAAATTAAAAATTTAAAAAACTGTAGCCTCCAGCAGGCTGACAGTAGATGAATGTGAGGACCCTCCCCCCACCAGGAGCTTTTCACTTTAACCCCTCGACTCAGGGCTGCTAACTTGGTTTTAATTTATTCCATTAAATTTTATCGTTCTCACGTTCAGTTCTATAGTTCCATTCATTTATTCATACAACAAATAGCTCCACAGTGAGCAGTCCAGATCCTAAAAATAATCCAAAATGCTCTCTGGTTAAAACTCAACAAAAAATTTAAAAGGAAATGCTGAACAACCTGCTGACTATGACGTCATTCTTTCTTTGTAGGAGTTTATATAAATATGAACCCTCTACATACCGATCTCTGTTTTAAATCAGTATAAATCAGACACACAGATAAGGCTCAAACGGGTATCTTCTACTTCAACTGAAATGTAACCTTCGATCCACTACATCTGAAACACTAACGTAACTGCCTTATCAAAATGAAAAGTATTTATTTTTTTAAGACTGGAGTCATTAAGCCTCAGAGAATAATTTTTGCAAAATTTAATAAAGTTGAAGACGCACATGTGCAATGACCCAGAAACTCCAGCCTTATTAGTCATCCTTGAGAAACTCGCAATGCGTGTACAAGGGAATGTAACAAGAGTGCTCACAGCAGCACTGTGTAAAAAGAAACAATTGGAAGCAAACCAGGTACCCCCTAACAGGATACACAGATTGGACTACTACACAGCAATAAACATTAACTGATGCTACGTGGATCAAGCCAGATGGATACTGGAGATGAACCCTACAGACAGAATGCTGAAAAAAGCAAGGCACAAGGGAATAACCATACAGTATAAATCAATGGTTTACAAAACTATAAACACAAATATATAAAAAATGGATATATACCATATATAGGCATGTATACATATCAAATATGGTGTGAAAGTAGAAAAGACCACAGGAGAATGAGAGACACCAAATCAAGATAATGGTTTAAATGCTACAGCTGTGTTAGGAATATTTTATTTCTTAACCTGAGTGGTAGATACACCATGTTACTCTTTGTAGCTTCCTGTATGTTCAAAATAATTCATAATAAATTTTTTTAAAAGAGCAGCTCGGACTTCCCTGGTGGCACAGTGGTTAAGAATCCTCCTGCCAATGCAGGGGACACAGGTTCAAGCCCCGGTCCGGGAAGATCCCACATGCCACGGAGCAACTAAGCCCATGTGCCACAACTACTGAGCCTGCACTCTAGAGCCTGAGAGCCACAACTACTCAAGCCTGTGCACCTACAGCCCGTGCACCGTAGCGAAGAGTAGCCCCGCCTCGCCACAACTAGAGAAAGCCCGCACGCAGTCATGAAGACCCAGCGCAGCCAAAAAATAAATTAAATAAATAAAAAAAATTATTTTTAAAGTTGAAAAAAAAAAGAGCAGCTCCATCTGTCAAAAGGTTAACCCTGCAGGAATCAACTCCCACCACCTCCTCTACCAGATCAGCAAAGTTCCCACTGTTGGCACAGAAGCAGCTCTTTGGTGTGGGGAAGAGGCTTGGGGAGAAGAAAAAAAGCGAATTCTTCCCCTTTTCGTATCTGGGTCCTGCGCTATTTCCTCTGCTCCTGAGAGATCATCCCCTTCCTTTGTCAAGTGCTTGGACTGCGCATGCTGTGTGCACTCATTCAGCAAACATCTCCAAGCCTCTTCTAAGCACGAGGATCCAGGATACACAAAGGAGCAAGCGCGACCCCAGCACGGGAGTCTAGCTCAGAAGACGCCATCACAGCACGAGGCCGCGGGTGTCACTGCAGAGCCAAGTGGGGACCCTGGGGGCACAGAGGAGGAGAGCCAGTGCAGGGAGAGCTTCTGGGGAGGGGTGCTTCCTGAGTTTCCTCTAAAATGCAGCAGTGGGACTTCCCTGGCGGTCCAGTGGTTAAGACTCCGCACTTCCACTGCAGGGGGCACAGGTTCAATCCCTAGTCGGGGAACTAAGATCTCACATGTGCACAGTGCAGCCAAAAAAATAAAATATTAAAATTAAAAATTAACATAAAAAAATAAATTAAACATTTAAAAAGTAAAAAAAAATAAAACAGTTTTCTACAGACTCAGGCACAAGGTAGCAGATCAGTGGCAGGAAGAAGAGAGTTATCACAGAGCCCACAGCCACCTTATCTTGGGAGCAGCCCTGAGAGGCGACCAGGGAGTTTATCGGGCATTTCTGAGAAAAGGATGAAGGGAACAGTCAGTGATAAAGTTAGAGAGGAAGGCTGCGTCAGCCAGATCAGATCAGGAAGGATTTATCTGCCATGCAACGAGGCCGGGTCTATAGATTAACAGCTTTCAAACTGGGGAAGGGCCCCAGAGCGCTCTGGGACCCCAGACAGCAGAGCCTCCCCAGAGGATGTGATGAGGACACCAAGTCCTGGGGACACCCAGGGACGACTTTTCCAACAGAGAGAGCAGTGAAGGTTCGGGACAGCAAATGGAGTGTTGGGCCCTGAAAGTGTTACAGTTAGGGGAGGCTGTACGGTGAGGTAAGGAACGGCATGCGTGTGCTGGAGTTACCTGTATGAGGCAAAAGCGGAAAGGTGTACCCAGGTCCTACAACCCTGACACAATGAACGATGACCACGTTCAGCCCTACCCCCATTCCAGAAAAGAACCAGCATAGTACAGTTTGGTCCTTAGATTCCTGCTGTTCTTTATGTATCGGCACCAGGAAATATTTCCTGACATACATCCTAAGCCCTCCTGGACTGCATCGCATTCTGGCCGAGTCTAGATCTCCGGGTTGTCTTCTCTGTTCATGCCGTTCAACCACGTGACTCTTAAGCTCTCACTGCCTGGTCAGTGGAACCAAATGAGACGATTCCGCTATTTCCCCATCCCTTTGCTGATACTTCCCTAAACCCACTGCAATGTGCCTTGAGCAAACAGTCACAACTCAAGACAGACTGTCACTGTACCTCCTCCAGGAATGAGTGATAAATGGGTCACACGCTAAGTGCCTGACAAGAATGATGAGTGTGACGGGCAAGAAGGGAAGATAGTCAAGGATACAGCGAGGACCCACTCGGTGTTAAAGCCAACCGTAGCTGTAGAACTTTCAGGAAACAGGACCAGAGATGGCTACAGAGGGAGCCCTGTAGGAGGATTAACTCTTCTGTGAAGAGGAAAGCAATCAAAGGTGGGGACACACAGTTCTTTGAGGCAGAAGCCCAGTGTGTCTCCCTTTGCTAGCAAAGCAATAAAGCTATCCTTTTCTTTTTTTTTTCTTGTTTATAAATTATTTATTTTTAGCTGTGTTGGGTCTTCGTTGCTGTGCACAGGCTATCTCTGGTAGCGGCGAGCGGGGGCTACTCTTCATTGCCGTGTGCGGGCTTCTCATTGTGGTGGCTTTTGTTGTGCAGCGTGGGCTCTGGGCACACAGGCTTCAGTAGTTGTGGCACATGGGCTCAGTAGTTGTGGCACACAGGCTTAGTTGCTCCGTGGCATGTGGGATCTTCCAGGGCCAGGGCTCGAACCCGTGTGCCCTGCATTGGCAGGCAGATTCTTAACCACTGCGCCACCAGTCATTGGTTCAAGATGCTGGAGTAGAAGGACGTGCTCTCACTCCCTCTTGTGAGAGCACCGGAATCACAACTAACTGCTGAACAATCATCGACAGGAAGACACTGGAACTCACCAGAAAAGATACCCCACATCCAAAGACAAAGGAGAAGCCACAATGAGATGGTAGGAGGGGCGCTATCACAGTAAAATCAAATCCCATAACGGCTGGGTGGGTGACTCACAAACTGGAGAACACTTATACCACAGAAGTCCACCCACTGGAGTGAAGGTTCTGAGCCCCATGTCAGGCTTCTCAACCTGGGGGTCCGGCAACAGGAGGAGGAACTTCCAGAGAATGAGACGTTGAAGGCTAGTGGGATTTGATTGCAGGACTTCGACAGGACTGGGGGAAACAGAGACTCCTCTCTTGGAGGGCACACACAAAGTACTGTGCACATCAGGACTCAGGGGAAGGAGCAGTGACCCCATAGGAGACTGAACCAGACCTACCTGCTAGTGTTGGACGGTCTCCTGCAGAGGTGAGGGGTGGCTGTGTCTCACCGTGAGGACAAGGACACGGGCAGCAGAAGTTCTGGGCAGTACTCCTTGGCATGAGCCCTCCCAGAGTCCGCCATTAGCCCACCAAAGAGCCTGGGTAGGCTCCAGTGTTGGTTCGCCTCAGGCCAAACAACCAATAGGGAGGGAACCCAGCCCCACCCATCAGCAGACAATGAGATTAAAGTTTTACTGAGCTCTGCCCACCAGAGCAACAGCCAGCTCTATCCACCACCAGTCCCTCCCATCAAGCCCCTTAGACAGACTCATCCACCAGAAGGCAGGCAGCAGAAGCAAGAAGAACGACAACCCTGCAGCCTGTGGAACAAAAACCACATTCACAGGATGACAGACAAGATGAAAAGGCAGAGGGCTATGTACCAGATGAAGGAACAAGAAGAACCCCCCAGAAAAACAACTAAATGAAGTGGAGATAGGCAACCTTCCAGAAAAAGAATTCAGAATAATGATAGTGAAGATGATCCAGGACCTCAGGAAATGAATGGAGGCAAAGATCGAGAAGATGCAAGAAATGTTTAACAAAGACCTAAAAGAATTAAAGAATGAACAAACAGAGATGAACAATACAATAACTGAAATGAAAACTACACTAGAAGGAATCAACAGCAGAATAACTGAGGCAGAAGAACAGATAAGTGACGTGGAAGACAGAATGATGGAATTTACTGCTGCAGAACAGAATAAAGAAAAAAGAATGAAAAGAAATGAAGACAGCCTAAGAGACCTCTGGGAAACATTAAATGCAACAACTTTCAGATTATAGGGGTCCCAGAAGGAGAAGAGAGAGAGAAAGAACCCAAGAAAATATCTGAAGAGATTATAGTTGAAAACTTCCCTAACATGGGAAAGGAAATAGCCACCCAAGTCCAGGAAGTGAAGAGAATCCCAGGCAGGATAAAGCCAAGGAGAAACACACCGAGACACACGGTAATCAAATTGGCAAAAATTAAAGACAAAGAAAAATTATTGAAAGCAGCAAGGGGAAAATGACAAATAACATACAAGGGAACTCCAGTAAGGTTAACAGCTGATTTCTTAGCAGAAACTCTACAAGCCAGAAGGGAGTGGCATGATATACTTAAGGTGATGAAAGGGAAGAACCAACCAAGATTACTCTACCCAACTCTACCCAGCAAGGATCTCATTCAGATTCCATGGAGAAATCAAAAGCTTTACAGACGAGCAAAAGCTAAGAGAATTCAGCACCACCAAACCAGCTCTACAGCAAATGCTAAAGGAACTTCTCCAAGTAGGAAACACAAGAGAAGAAAAGGACCTACAAAAACAAACCCAAAACAATTAAGAAAATGGAAATACGAACATACATATTGATAACTACCTTAAACGTGAATGGATTAAATGCTCCAACCAAAAGACACAGACTGGCTGAATGGATACAATAAAAAGATCCATCTATATGCTGTCTACAAGAGACCCACTTCAGACCTAGGGAGACATACAGACTGAAAGTGAGGGGATGGAAAAAGATATTCCACGCAAATGGAAATCAAAAGAAAGCTGGAGTAGCAATACTCATATTAGACAAAATAGACTTTAAAGAATGTTACAAGAGACAAGGAAGGACACTACGTAATGATCAAGGGATCAATCCAAGAAGAAGATATAACAATTATAAATATATATGCACCCAACATAGGAGCACCTCAATACATAAGGCAACTGCTAACAGCTATAAAAGAGGAAATCGACAGTAACACAATAATAGTGGGGGAATTTAACACCTCACTTACACCAATGGACAGATCACCCAAACAGAAAATTAATAAGGAAACACAAGCTTTAAATGACAAAACACGGCTTCCCTGGTGGCGCAGTGGTTGAGAGTCCGCCTGCCGATGCAGGGGACAGGTTTCGTGCCCCGGTCCAGGAAGATCCCACATGCCACGGAGCGGCTGCTCCCGTGAGCTATGGCCGCTGAGCCTGCGCGTCCGGAGCCTGTGCTCCACAACGGGAGAGGCCACAACAGTGGGAGGCCCGGGAACAGCAAAAAAAAAAAAAAAAAAAAAATGACAAAACAGACCAGATAGATTTAATTGATATTTATAGGACATTCCATCCAAAAACAGCAGATTACACTTTCTTCTCAGGGCGCACGGAACATTCTCTAGGATAGATCACATCTGGGGACACAAATCAAACCTCAGTAAATTTAAGAAAATTGAAATCATATCAAGCATCTTTTCTGACTGCAACACTATGAGATCAGAAATAAATTATGGGGAAAAAAATGTAAAAAAGACAAACACATGGGGGCTAAACAATACGTTACTAAATAACTAAGAGATCACTGAAGAAATCAAAGAGGAAATCAAAACATACCTAGAGACAAATGACAATGAAAACACAACGATCCAAAACCTACGGGATGCAGCAAAAGCAGTTCTAAGAGGGAAGTTTATAGCAATACAATCCTACTTTAAGAAACAACAAACATCTCAGATAAACAATCTAACCTTACACCTAGAGGAACTAGAGAAAGAAGAACAAACAAAACCCAAAGTTAGCAGAAGGAAAGAAATCATAAAGATCAGAGCAGAAATAAATGAAACAGAAACAAAGAAAACAATAGCAAAGATCAATAAAACTAAAAGCTGGTTCTTTGAGAAGATAAACAAAATTGATAAACCATTAACCAGACTCATCAAGAAAAAGAGGGAGAGGACACAAATCAATAAAATTAGAAATGAAAACGGAGAAGTTACAACAGACACTCAGAAATACAAAGCATCCTAAGAGACTACTACAAGCAACTCTATGCCAATAAAATGGACAACCTGGAAGAAATGGACAAATTCTTAGAAAGGTATAACCTTCCAAGACTGAACCAGGAAGAAACAGAAAATATGAATAGACCAATCACAAGTAATGAAATTGAAACTGTGATTAAAAATTTTCCAACAAACAAAAGTCCAGGACCAGAGGGCTTCACAGGTGAATTCTATCAATCATTCAGAGAAGAGCTAACACCCAACCTTCTCAAACTCTTCCAAAAAACTGCAGAGGAAGGAACACCCCCAAACTCATTCTATGAGGCCACCATCACCCTGATACCAAAACCAGACAAAGATACTACAGAAAAATAAAATTACAGACCACTATCACTGATGAATATAGATGCAAAAATCCTCAACAAAATACTAGCAAACTGAACCCAACAACACATTAAAAGGATCATACACCACGATCAAGTGGGATTTATCCCAGGGATGCAAGGATTCTTCAATATATGCAAATCAATGTGATACACCATATTAACAAACTGAAGAAGAAAAACCACATGATCATCACAATAGATGCAGAAAAAGCTTTTGACAAAATTCAACACATATTTATGATAAAAACTCTCCATAAAGTGCTCATAGAGGGAAACTACCTCAACATAATAAAGGCCATATATGACAAACCCACAGCAAACATCATTCTCAATGGTGAAAAATTGAAAGCATTTCCTCTAAGATCAGGAACAAGACAAGGATGTCCACGCTCACCACTATTATTCAATATAGTTTTGGAAGTCCTAGCCATGGCAATCAGAGAAGAAAAGGAAATAAAAGGAATACAAATCAGAAAAGAAGTAAAGCTGTCAGTGTTTGCAGATGACATGATACTATACATAAAGAATTCTAAAGATGCCACCAGAAAACCACTAGAGCTAATCAATGAATTTGGTAAAGTTGCAGGATACAACATTAATGCACAGAAATCTCTTGCATTCCTATACACTAATGATGAAAAATCTGAAAGAGAAATTAAGGAAACACTCCCATTTACCACTGCAACAAAAAGAATAAAATTCCTAGGAATAAACCTACCTAGGGAGACAAAAGACCTGTACTCAGAAAACTATAAGACACTGATGAAAGAAATTAAAGACGATACAAACAGATGGAGAGATATACCATGTTCTTGGATTGGAAGAATAAACACTGTGAAAATGACTATACTACCCAATGCAATCTACAGGTTCAATGCAATACCTATCAAATTACCAATGGCATTTTTACAGAACTAGAAAAAAAATTCTTAAAATTTGTATGGAGACACAAAAGACTCCGAATAGCCAAAGCGATCTTGAGGGAAAAAAACGGAGCTGGAGGAATCAGATTCCCTGACTTCAGACTATACTACAAAGCAACAGTAATCAAGACAATATGGTACTGGCACAAAAACAGAAATATAGATCAATGGCACAGGATAGAAAGCCCAGAGATAAACTCACACACCTATGGTCAACTAATCTATGACAAAGGAGGCAAGGATATACAATGGAGAAAAGACAGTCTCTTCAATAAGTGGTGCGGGGGAAACTGGACACCTACATGTAGAAGAATGAAATTAGAACACTCCTAACACCATACACAAAAAGTAAACTCCAAATGATTTAGAGACCTAAACGTAAGACCGATACTATAAAACTCTTAGAGGAAAACATAGGAAGAACACTCTTTGACATAAATCACAGCAAGATCTTTTTTGATCCACCTCCTAGAGTAATGGAAATAAAAACAAAAATAAACAAATGGGACCGAATAAAACTTAAAAGCTTTTGCACAGCAAAGGAAACTACAAACAAGACAAAAAGACAACCCTCAGAATTCAAGAAAATATTTGCAAACGAATCAATAAAGGATTAATCTCCAAAATATATAAACAGCTCATGCAGCTCAATATTAAAAAAACTAATAACCCAATCCAAAAATGGGCAGAAGACTTAAATAGACATTTCTCCAAAGAAGACATACAGATGACCTAGAAGCACATGACAAGCTGCTGAACATCACTAATTATTAGAGAAATGCAGATCAAAACTACAATGAGGTATCACCTCACACCAGTTAGAATGGGCATCATCAGAAAATCTACAAACAACAAATGCTGGAGAGGGTGGAGAAAAGGGAACCCTCTTGCACTGTTGGTGGGAATGTAAATTGATACAGCCACTATGGAGAACAGTACGGAGCTTCCTTAGAAAACTAAAAATAGAACTACCATATGACCCAGCAATCTCACTACTGGGCATATACCCTGCGAAAACCATAATTCAAAAAGACACATGCGGACTTCCCTGGTGGCGCAGTGGTTGAGAGTCCGCCTGCCGATGCAGGGGACATGGGTTCGTGCCCCGGTCTGGAAGGATCCCGCATGCCGCAGAGTGGCTGGGCCCATGAGCCATGGCCACTGAGCCTGCCCGTCCAGAGCCTGTGCTCCGCAGCAGGAGAGGCCACAGCAGTCAGAGGCCCACGTACCGCAAAAAAAAAAAAAAAAAAAAACAAGACACATGCACCCCAATGTTCATTGCAGCACTATTTACAATAGCCAGGTCATGGAAGCAACCTAAATGCCCATCAACAGATGAATGGATAAAGAAGATGTGGTACATATATACAATGGAATATTACTCAGCCATAAAAAGGAACGAAATTGAGTCATTTGTAGAGATGTAGATGGATCTAGAGACTGTCATAGAGTGAAGTCAGAAAGAGGAAAATAAATATCATATATTAACACATATATGTGGAACCTAGAAAAATGGTACAGATGAACCGGTTTGCAGGGCAGAAATTGAGACACAGATGTAGAGAAGAAACGTATGGACACCAAGGGGGGAAAGCAGTTGGGGGGGCGGTGGGATGAATTGGTAGATTGGGATTGACATATATACACTAATTTGTATAAAATGGATAACTAATAAGAACCTGCTGTACAAAAAAATAAATAAAATACAATTCAAAAATTCACAAAAAGAAAAAGCAATCAAAGGTTCTCTAATTCTCCCGTTTCTGAGTATATACCATGCACCAACCATTCCACTAAGTACTAATCTCTCCCGGTCAAAAATTATCTCACGCTGGTGTTTTTCCGATGTGAAATCAATGTGATGGTCTTCTGACAAAAGCTGCATAACAAGTGCCTGGGACTTCAGGCTGGGGGATGGACACACACACACACAGGAAGAGCCACTGGAGGGATGTCGTACTTGGTGAGAACCATGGTCCCCAGTGAATGTACTGATTAGGCAATGAGTCAAAAGAGGAAAAAAGACTGCCCCACGCTTGGAGTCGGTCACCCAGCCCTGAGCACCGTGAGACCAGGATCCAGGCACTGATTCTGCTGGGACGGCCGCTTTAGTAGCCCCACCACCATCCCGGTCCTGTAGACTGACGTTAAGACTGAAGCAAGTAAGCTCCCTGAGTCGTTTTTCAGATGAACTGATACCAAGTTCAGTTATCACTGGATTTGCCATTTGCACCTTGGAGACTGTAGATTCACTTGCTCAGGCAGCTCCCCAGGTACGTTCAAGACCACATTCCAGATCAGGGCCATTGTTCATTTAAGAACCACTTACTACGAGGAGGCCCACCAGCTCCCACGAAATCAACACACAGCCAAATGCCCAAATGCACAAGGGTTGGCCGCAGAGGTTAAGTCTCCTCCCGTGAGTAGAGGCTCAGCCACACAGGGTGTTGTAATGCAGGGAAGGCAGAGCGATGAACCCCTGTGGCTCCTTAAACACTGCTGCTCTCAGATCCGAAGACTCCAGCCCACCCCCTGCGGTCCCCGCACACCCAGGCCCAGCACAGTCCATCCCACCCTGCCACCCGGAGGGGGGCCTCTCCTGCCTTCTAGACGCCTCAGAACCCAGGCCCAGGCAAGGAGGGCCTAGGAAGGAAAGCGTCCCTTTCCCCCGTCCAAAGGCCCACCTCCCAGGTCTCCATGGCCCACCCTGGGATGACTGACAATGATCAAGTTCACACCCTCTAGGAAGAGACCCAACACGCAGAGGCGCGGCCCTGCCCTCCCATCAACACCCTGGGGCCCGCTGCCCACGGAAACCGAATCCGAACTCGTGGTCACACCCCTGAAGATGCTCACAATAATGGGGAGAAAGATGTGTGTAAAAGGGAGTGAAGACATGAGTGCTGATGGGCTGTGAGGCGGGTACAGTGTGTCTGCAAGGCAGCCAGGAGCGGCCTCGCCCCATGTTTTAACAGAAGACGCGGCTGCCAAGCTGACCCGAAGGGGACGGGCATGCTGCCTGCAGGTCAGCAGCAGCGACCCGGCTCCCAGCGGAGGGCACGAGAGCAAAGGCCACAGCTGACCCTTCATCCCGCGAAGTGTGCCACCCTCAGAACAGCCTCTGTCTCATTGGTCTCTGCACCCTCACAGCGGCCCCCCCGGCATGGGAATCTGTCCTTATTGGCAACTCAGTAAACTGTGGCCGAGGGAATTCAATCCAACATATTAGCTGTTACTTCCAGTATGTCAATCTGAAAAGTGCTCCCCCCGTGTCTTCATGAGGGTAAACACTGGGCTGGGCCAAAGACGGCCTATTTGGACAACAATATTTATCCCATAAATAAAATCAGAAAGGAAAATTCACTTCACTGAAACATAATTTACAAGAAGTACACCTGAATACATACTCTTAAGTTAAAAAAGAAATCATTACTCACCTACGTCATTTTTCTCTGATATACCACTTTTCTCCAAATTCTGTATTTTAAATAAAAGAGAAAAAGATAAATCTCGTCACATAACAAAACTAGCAATACACCAAATACATATGTATGGTACATATTAACATTTGGGGGTAGACATTGAAAATGAGAGCTTGGAAATGCTTCCCTAAAGAAAGAGACCAAAATTAAGCGGGCAGGGGCGGGGGGGGGGGGGCAGCAACAACGTATCAATACTTCTGCATCACAGCAGAAGATTCCTATGGGGCCGTTCCTCTCTGATGTGATCCTGCACGTCACTGAATTGAGGTGAGGCTTGCTCTTCCCGAGTAAGATGGTTCATGATGCTCTTGGGAGGGTTAATTTTAAAAACTTGTAAATGCTAAGCATTACAAATATATCAGAGATAGTACCGATTCTAGTTGTGTGTTCCTCAGGTAAATGGGCTCTACTAATTTTCATATTTAACATTTTGGGGGCTCAGACGTACTGCCGTCAAGAATGACACCACCAGGACTTCCCTGGTGGTCCAGTGGTTAAGAATCCTCCTTCCAATGCAGGGGACGTGGGTTCGACCCCTGGTCGGGGAACTAAGATCCCACATGCCGCGGGGCAACTAAGCCTGCGCACCTCAACTACTGAGCCCGTGCATCACAACTAGAGAACACCACGCGCCGCAACGAAGATTCAGCGCAGCCAGAAAATAAATAAATATTGTGCTTGCGTGGTACATCTAAAAAAAGAAAAAGAAAAAAGAATGACACCACCGTGTTCTCTCCTACCTGAGAAGCAGCCCTGAGGGCCTGAGTAGGACCGTGGAGGGGGTCAGCCTCGGGCTCATGACATTTCATGAGCACAGAAGGGACGTCTCAGAGCTGCAGAGCTTCAGACGCAGAAATCTGGACGTGGGCACGTAAGCACAGAAGTACCTGATCCTGATTAAATCAGGGAGGAGCTCTTCAAAGACTTCTCTGACAAAGCACAGAGTGTCAGCAGCTAAATCTGCCACTTTCATTGTCTTCTCTGGAAGAAGGGATTTTCTCTCTAACTGCCCCTTTCCATTCGCAACGGTACATGCTATAATTATGATAAATGGACGGTGGCAAATACCCCTCCATCTTCTTCACAGACTGCAACGAGAAGCGCAGTTGTGAGCCTTTATCACCAAAACCGGAACAGCTGAAAAGCCAAGACGCTGCCACAGAGACGTGTCCTCTTAGGATGCAGGAGGGACCGTGACAGCAGATGAGGAGAGGGGGAGGAACACAGGGGAGCGGCCACCTTCGGTAGCATTTTCGGAAATTATCTTTGTCTCAAGAACAGAAATACCACCGATTCGAGAAGAACCTCAGAGTTACGTACTGATTTGCTGTACCTCGGGATCAAGTGACACTTTACCTAATCCTGATAAAACTCTTTTCAGAAGAGCCACTAAAGAAGACTGGAGGGCTTTCCTGGTGGCGCAGTGGTTGAGAGTCCGCCTGCCGATGCAGGGGACACGGGTTCGTGCCCCGGTCTGGGAGGATCCCACATGCCGCGGAGCGGCTGGGCCCATGAGCCATGGCCACTGAGCCTGCGCGTCCGGAGCCTGTGCTCCGCAACGGGAGGGACCACAACAGTGAGAGGCCCTCGTATCACAAAAAAAAAAAAAAAAAAAAAAAAGCAGACTGGAAAGCTCAAGCCACTTCCCTACATGTGCTGAAGCAGAGCCAGGCTATTGTCCTAGGTTAGTGCGTGTGGACTCACTGCCCCTCTGGCCAGGAGCATGGCCTGCACTCGGGGAGGGAACCCTTGGCTTCCCCTGGGGCCAGGCTGCCTTCTCCTTGCCAGGCCACAGCTTTGGCTGCCAGATGAGGATAACGGAAAATTGGAGATTTTCGATTTAAAAATAGCACTGGAATGGATGAAGAAAATGTGGTCCCTCCATACAACGGCCTTAGAAAGGAAGGCAATTCTGACATCTGCTACGATATGGACGCACCTCGAGGACATTATGCTAAGTGAAATAGGCCAGTTATAAAGAGACAGAGACGGTATGACTCCATTTACATGAGGTACCTAGGACCACTGAATTCACAGAGATGGAAAGCAGGGTGGTGGGGGCTGGGGGAGGGGGATGGAGAATTGTGGCTTACTGGGTGCAGAGGTTCAGTTCTGCAGGATGAAAAGAGTTCTGGAGATTGCTTGTGCAACAGTACGAATATACTTAACACTACTGAACTGTACACTTAAAAATGGTTAAAATGGCTTCCCTGGTGGCGCAGTGGTTGGGAGTCCGCCTGCCGATGCAGGGGACACAGGTTCGTGCCCCGGTCTGGGAAGATCCCACATGCCGCAGAGCGGCTGGGCCCGTGAGCCATGGCCGCTGAGCCTGCGTGTCCGGAGCCTGTGCTCCGCAACGGGAGAAGCCACAGCAGTGAGAGGCCCGCGTACCACAAAAAAAAAAAAAAAAAAAAAAAAAGGTTAAAATGGTAAGTTTTATGTTGTGTATTTTACCACAACTTTTTAAAAATAGCACGGGAGATGATCCAATCCAACACTCCCCTTTTGCAAGTCAGGGAGGCTCAGAAAGATACAGGATTTGCCCAACCTCCAAGAGCCATTCCAGCCACAGAGCCAGGATTAAAATCCAGGTCTCTGTCTCCTTTCCGGCGTTCTTTCCTTCCACCCACCGGTAACGCGTGCCCGGTCCTCGTCCAGAGGCGTTCTTCAGAAAATACGTGTCATTAGATGGAAATATATTTTGAGTGTACACTAAGAGCAATACCTACAATAAAAGTCACCTTTATCCACAAGTAGAACACAAAAACTATCCTGAACTCAGCGATTCCAGACTAAACAAGATGGAACAGGAACTGGACTTTCTACCAGATACCCTGCTAAAACCAAAGAAAATCAACCAAAATTCCACAGCTTTCTATCTGTTATTAAGCACTGCGGCTCCGACTGCCTGACACAATAGCTAGGACGTGTAAACTGTAAAAATAAAATATCCAAGAAATACTTGAATGAGGTGAACTGAAACGGAACCAGAATGGTCTTCAGTAATTTCCCCTTTGAGAAAGAAAATGAGACTAAACGAACGAACTGACAGAACATTTACAATTCTGTCTCCAGCTTCCCTCATGAAAAGGCTTAGCTCCTGCCAAGAAGAAACACACGGTTTGTTTTATTATCCATGTTTCTGACACTGACTATCAATACCCATCAAAATGTGCTCACTGTCAAAGTTTTCTAAGTCAACGGGATTGCTACTCGGACAGGAAAGACATTTGCTACCAGGGCATCTACCCCCCAGACAGCTCCTACCCTGGCCAGGAAAAGACAAATCCAAGTCACCCTTCCGTGCAGGTTTAATTTTTAAGGCACAATAGATTTCAACACTTGCAATCCATATATGCGATGCTCAGTTTATAAATCCTTCATTAAAAGGAGATAAAACAACCTCAAAGAATTTGTTACGACATCTTTTAAGAAGAAAGAGACGTCAACTGGCATCTTCTACTCGGTCGCAAACAATCACCACCCCCTAGATCTCGAATAAAATGAATGAACCAGATGTGGTCATCATTACACTCAGCTGTAAGCTGGGCCCGTGCTCTAATTCTGCCTCTACCATGCACTAGTTCAGGGCTCGGTTTCAGTGAAATAGGAATCACAATTACAAGACCTACTTGCCAGGGTTGTTGTGAGGGTTTCGTTAGATGACGTAATGTCTGCCCAAAGCAAATGCTCAGTAATTATTAACTCCTGCTCTTTTTATCATCCTCATCATCCACTTCATATGAAGTCAACAACCACCATAAAAGACATTTAACTGATAAAAGCAGGAAGGCCTATGGCTCCTCCGTTACTTTGATCTGTGTGGGTACCTCTTGAAAGGTTGCATAAGACATTTCTTGCTGTTAGAGCAGGTCAACATTTAAACAGGAACTGGCACTGCTCTAAGTGGTGGACACACACGGACACACACACCCACTTCATCTTCAGAACAGCTTTTTGAGGGCAGTCCTGTTACCCCGTCTTACAGACGAGGACGCTGAGCTTAGTGAGGTTTGCTGAGTCCCGCAGGGGTTCAGGGTTGTAGGAGGGCCGTGAACCACAGCAGTTTGGCTCCAGAGCCCAGCTCGAAGCCTACGTCCCACAGGGTCCAGGATCACAGGCCAGCACAGAATGTAAGGCCGGGCAAAAGTGCAACTGGAAGACAGTCTGGTGGCCTGGCTGAGGTAGCAGCCTGAGCCCCAACCTGGGAGGGCAGGCTCCACGGAAAGCTGGGCTGGGTCAGAATCTGACAAAAGCCAGGGGCCAGGAGCCCAGGAGGGGAGCCTGGGCCAGAGGGCAAGCCCCGGGCAGGATGACAGGGCACTGGCAGCCTCGGGATTCTGGTGCAAAGCCACCAGATGCCAACCAGCGAATCTGATCCGTCTGGGGAAGGACCCCAGCCCCGAGCAGGGCTGGCCTAGTTCTAGGGAACCAGAGCCCTTGACCAAGGCGAGCAGTGCAGTGAGCAGGACGGAAGGCGGCCTTCTGCGCAGCAGTGTCAGATCCCGGTCAGCTCTGCTGAGAGTGATAAACGAATGATAATCCCGGATTCCTGCGGTTATTGGAAAGAGCCTTAACTCCTATCTCAGGTTCATCTACAGACGACCTTGGACAAATTGATTCTCCTCCATCTCCCAGCCTTGGGTATGGGCTACAGTGGACATTTCATCACTGCCGCTCCTCATGGGATTAATGGCTTTTCGGCTCTGCGGCCTAAGCACAGATGGGGTTGATGGCCTTTTTCAGGGGCTTTACTACTTTTGCACGAAACATGACACTAAGATATAGGACTCACCTTATCTCTATTCTATTTATATATGTATTTAAGGCCAAATATATATATATATTTCCTCTTTTGAAAAGATTAGTAAAAACCTCCATTTGAAAGAATGGGCTATAATTTCTAAATTTATTACACAACATTTTAATTCCCTATTAATAACCCTTAAGTTCATTATAAATGAGCCTCATCATTGCCAAACACACACGTGGCAATGCACGTGACAATGTAATACAAAACTGCAGTGTGAAAAATTCAAGGAGTCTGAAAATTTGGATTCTAACTTCACCTTTTAACAGTCATGTGACCTCGATCAAATCACTTAACTTCTCCAAGGGTAAATTTTCTCTGCTCTCCATGGGAATGTCCGCTTTGCTTAGCAATAACGTGATCACTGAGAAAATCAAGTTAAATGAAATGCCTGAAAATGCTTTATTAATCACAAAGAATCTTAAGACCGTAAGGAATTATTATTCGCGTTTAGGGATCCCACGGTATAGTTAGCACAATCATACTCTGATGGTAAAAATGATTCTATTTAAAAATGCTTTTATACTAAATTGCGAGGTAAAAAAATACAGTCAACTGAGCCTTAATTAAAGTGACAAAAACAACTCAAGGGCTTCCCTGGTGGCGCAGTGGTTGAGAGTCCGCCTGCTGATGCAGGGGACGTGGGTTCGTGCCCCAGTCCGGAAAGATCCCACAGACTGTGTGGCGGCTGGGCCCGTGGGCCATGGCCGCTGGGCCTGCGCGTCCGGAGCCTGTGCTCTGCAACTGGAGAGGCCACAGCAGTGAGAGGCCCGCGTACCGCAAAAAAAAAAAAAAAAAAAAAAAAAAACATATTTTTAAAATATTCTCTCTCTCATATGCTAAACTGATCTAACGCAACCCCAAATGGTAAAATTCAGATGCAGTTCTTGAATGCGACCAATGATGGCAAAGGAGCAGCTCTGAGATTTGGAAACGTGCTATCCCCTCTCCATGGGTCCCCACGTCTTGGTTTCGGGTTCTGACTGTGCAAGGAGCCTGCCAGTCACCTTTGGGGTCTCTTGACCAGTCCCCAGGATGCCCTCTCAGACGGTGCCACCTTCAAGGTGAGGGATACTCAGGCTCTTGTGACCCTGACACAGAAGAATCCTTTCACAGGCTGGGAAAATTAAGGCCAAGGTTAAGACGCAGTAAGACTGGAGAAAACTACGGTATCCAAGCAAGACTTCTAAAATGTCTAGCTTCGTAACCAAGCACCTTTTTTCTTAAAATGAAATTTAAAACGAAGTGGATCTGCCTTAACGATAAAGGATTTTTTTTTTAAAGCAAACCTATCTGTAAGTTGCTGCTTGGGTTCAAAAATCTGTGTTAACCAACATTTCATTAATTCATTGAAAGAGGAAATCATTACAGCTCCTATTAAAGAAAATACAGACAAATCTCAGGAGGAATAGATTTGACTTTACAATTCGTACCTTAGACTGTTTGACCTCCTTCTTCACATCTTTAGA
This sequence comes from Delphinus delphis, assembly GCF_949987515.2. NCBI lineage: Eukaryota > Metazoa > Chordata > Mammalia > Artiodactyla > Delphinidae > Delphinus > Delphinus delphis. The sequence continues at coordinate 7,874,015 of NC_082700.1, read as the reverse complement.
AACCAAAGCAAAAGCTGGAAAAAGAGAGAAACATTTTTACATTAAAACCAGCAATAAGGGTTCATTCTCATAGTCAACAGTTTTACTTCAAATGGGGAAAAAAATCATAGTTCAACATGATCAATTTTGCTCATTTTTAAAAGCACCTGCAATTGCTACAAACTAGTACCGCAGGCTGCCTTTCTCCAGACTTAAGATTATCCATCGGTGTGAAGGCAACATGCTTAGGCTACCAGCTAAGGAAATACTACATCAAAGGAGATAGGATCTGAGTATACCATTCGTGTCTGTAGCTATAAACCACAAGATAGATGCATGTGGAATACAACTTCTTAGAAACCTGGATTCTGGTGCCTTCTGAAGCAAAGGGGAATTGCTGAGAATCGAGCAGGAAGAAGTACAAATTCCTACTCTCACATCCCCGCCGGAGCCTGGCGGGCCGCAGAGCTAAATCTGGGGCAAGCTTTCCGTCTCAGCGGTTTCGGGTCAGCAGCGCACTGCATATACTGCTCCAGGCACGCAGGGGAGCGTTACCAGAACCCTGCTGAAGCCATGGGGCCAGGGGAGCGAGAGGAATTAGAATCATTCCCCATTTAGAATGATTTAATGTTTCGAGTCGGAGCATGTAAATAGACAAAGATATCCCTAGAGACACATCCAGGCTCCACATTAAAAATCATAATAATAGTAACCTGACAGTAACATGTGGAAAATAGAAAGCAAAGTGATAAACCAAACGGTCAGGAAGGTTAACCAGACAAAGAATAGTGCCTTAATTTTACAGTGCACTTCTCCTGAAAAGCTAAGAGGAAAGCATTTCGTAGAGTTTGCTTTCTCCAATTAGCATTCCCAGGAAAAAAACGAGCAATGCCATGGAGCAGGAAGGTACTGAAGGGCTGGCCAGGCAATTCCAAGGAGCAGTAACGCAGTGCAAGCCCCATGGGGGTTGGGGGTAGTCCCTGAGTAGCAGGAGGTCCTACTCAGAAGCAGGAGACAACGCCACCCATCCCGATACCTCTGATCCCTCCCACCCTATCCCCAGACATCCACTACCTCAAATTCTCTCTCAACTAACATTTGCTCAAAGGAGATAATCTAACACATATTCACGCTAAGAGGCAAACGACTAACGTGGTTTAATCATTCCCACCTCCAGGATGACATTTCAGAAGGCAGGGTGAAATACAAATGAACCTCTCTGTGGGAGCTGAGATGCCAGCAGGTGTTGGATGTGGCTCCCGAGAGAAAAGCCCACCACTGCCCCCTCCCTTGCCTCTGCTTTATTCTCCTCCAGAGCCCTTACCACCACTGACATAACATATACTTATTTGTTTACTGCTTGTCTTATATATTAGTTTAATGTAAGCCCCATGAAGGCAGGAATATGGGCTTTTCTTCCTTAGGAATGTGGTTTTATGTACTGTTTGCCCCCAAATCTAGAACACAGCCAGCACACAGAAGAAGGTCAATAAATATTTACCCACATGAGTGACTGAACGAATGAATGCAAGTCTTCCCAATCCGTCACTTCAGGGCTGTCTCCTCCTTACAGCGAACATGGCCAACCCAGCAGAACAAAAGAGCTTAGTGCCCCCATTTAATTTATGTTCACTAGGGTATGATCTGCTTTCTCACTTTTTATGCACACACGCACACACACACGCCAAGGCAAATGCAGAGCCCAAATCATTCATTAAGTTCTAAGAAGAGAGGAGAGATTTAACCTCAAACACCATTTAAATTCTGCTTCTGGGTATTTAATATTCTGTTTTTGTTTATCTCTAAACTAGCATGCACATTTAAAACCCTCAAGAAGGTCTCAAAAATAGAATTTTTTTTTTTTTTTTTTTTTTTGCGGTATGCGGGCCTCTCACTGTTGTGGCCCCTTCCGTTGTGGAGCACAGGCTCCGGACGCGCAGGCTCAGCGGCCATGGCTCACGGGCCCAGCCGCTCCACGGCATGTGGGGTCTTTCCGGACCAGGGCACGAACCCGTGTCCCCTGCATCGGCAGGCGGACTCTCAACCGCTGCGCCACCAGGGAAGCCCCCAAAATAGAATTATTAATAAACATCATACAGGAAGGTTGCAACACATCAACACCACTCAGCATCACAGAATTCCAGAAAACAGAACACTGTAGCCACTTGCGGGATATAAAAACTAAGGTCGATCTAATGTAGGACCTGATACTCAAAAATCCATCTTCCCCAAACCCATCGATGCCTTATTCCAAACATGGACAGTCAAAGCTCTCTGGGTTAGAATTTCCTCTTTTATCAAGAAAAATAACCTTCCCAATTTAACAAGTTCAGTGACCCCTCAGCTAATAACCAGGGTTAGTCTCACCTCACTTTTTTGCCAAGCCCGGTAGCTATGTGAAAAAGAAGAGTATGTCAACACAAAAGCCCCTGCCCTTCAAAACACAGACTCCGTACTGAAGAAAAACTGTCTTTAGTTGGTGTTGGTTCTAAATATTACTAACACATAACCTTTCATAAATAAGCAACTAATATTAGTTGACAGTGTTACTGTTTAAAGTAGAAATTACAGAGAGGAAAGATGTTCCCCTGATATCAAGTGAATTCCACAAATCCTCCCTGTCTCTATGGAATAAAGACACCATACTTTTATTCAGACAAGGCTGCACTGAGGGAAGGGTAAACTAGATTTTAGTTCTCTCCAAAAATATACCGGCCTAATGGTAAAATATCTTTCTAAAAAAAGGGAAACAAAACATATTTCTCCCTATCACTCTGCTGTGAAATTAAGAACTCCTTTTTCCCACGATGGAAATAAATTATACAATATTTAAAGCAGTAACATAAGAAATACCGTTACTTTCAGGCAGAAGAGCAAATCATAATATGGCAAGATAATCCCCATTAGATGAATATTAAAAAAAAATACTAGCTGGTTTTATCTTTGCATTTCCATAATCTAAATAAAACAAAAGAAATCATCAAGGAACCAAATGCATTTTGAAGGCACAGAATATGCTACACCATTAACAAATCCAAATTGAAAATAATGAATCATTTACAGAATTCCTACCAACAGAATGCCAGCTTTTGCAGTTCGTGGAAATGAAGGAGAAATGGTGCTGACAGAGGAGGAAAGTAAGAAAAATTAGCAAGTGAGGTAAGAAAGACCTGTCACCTTCAACAAGGCTAACAAGAGCACAGAGTAGGTATCTCACGGAGCGTGGCGGGGGCCGGGGAGGGGGGGCCCTGAGGCTCCGTGTTTGCTGTCTGGCTTCATAATTTCCAGGTTCAGTGGGGAAAAAAATTACTCCTGAAAGCTTGGCCTTGATGCGCAGTTGGAGGAATACTCGAAGGTAAATCAAGCTCTTCTATGCCAAACTGCTGTTTAAAAGTCATTTTCCCTTTTCTATTTTCAACATGAATTCCTGTGAGTCGCTGCAGGGAACTATATCTAAAGTGCAAATCAGGGCAGGCAACAGAAATAAGACCTTTCTCAGGAGAACTTTAAATGATTCAAGCCAGCTAATGTGCCTTAGCACACCTATCCCGAGAGATAAATCAAACTGTACAGCTCACCTGGGCCTAGGATTCATAGGCCAGCCCAGCCCTGGAGTGCGAGAAAACGGGAGAGGAATTCATTGCAATGACTTAAGCAACACTAACCTACAGGGTCTTCTGTTCCTGGGAGGGAAGAAGGGAGGGAGCAGGACCAGCCCAGGCAGGAAGGCGACTGCGCCTCCTAACTCCCGTTTCCTTCCTGTGCCGGACTTATCCTCCCAAGCTCTCCCGGTAACATTTATCAGAGAAACCAAATTAAACACCAAAATACGAAAGCAGTAAGACGTTAAATGACCCCCTCGGAGGAGAGCTGCCGGGATGAAGTGAGACGAGGCGGAAAGTGTCCAGCGAGGGCTCAGTATAGACTAAAGGCTCAGGAGGTGCTGGCGGTGGCCCTGCTGTAAGAGGAAACAAACGATCAACTGCGGTGGGGCCGGGTGGTCGTGGGTCCTCCACACAAGCCGGGAGGGAGGGATCTGAGCCAGGCCGGACAGATCGGAGCTCACCACACCCCTGGGAGCCCACGGCTGGAGGCCCCACCCCCCAGGGCTCCCCCCGGTCCGTTCTTCGCTGCGACCTACTTCACTGAACAGGTTTCAGCGGCACAGCCTTGCCCCCGGCGACTCAAGCTCCCTAGGGCTTCCAGGTTTAATCACAGCTCCTCTGAAGGGGCCTGAAGCTCCAGGATGCAAGGTCTGCAGCCAATTTACTTTGCTCCAACTACCTGCTTTGAAGATAATCCCTGGCAGCAGAGGGAACAGAAACAAACGCGCTTGGTCCAGGAACTGGGGCAGGGCCTGCTTTCCTCATCCTCCTCTGACAAATCCACTGTCTCCAGGGTTGTGGACATGTCAGGGGGAGGAGGGGGCACCCAACCACAGGATGGAGGGCCCATCCCTACGCAGGGCCGAGGACAGAGGGCAGAACCAGCTGCCGGCAGCTGAGGATCCGGTGGTGAAGCCCATGCAGCGGGCCCAGAACGGGGCCTGGCACACGCTGAGGCTCTGGGTGTTAGCAGCTACTGTCACCATCATTATTCATCTATGCTATTGTTTGTTCAACAGAAAATCAAAGAGTGGCTGCATGTGTCACGGCCACGTGTCATGCCAGCAGCCGGGAGAAGATGAATGAGCAGCTCCCCAAGGAGCTGATGGTCTCACATGACAGACGAGTCTCTCCACCAACGACCAAGTGCAGATGGGCACCCTCTGATGGCAGCTGTTCTAATGGCACTGCCAAGGGAGCCCCTGAAGAGGGAGGGCAAAGGACCAAGCAGGGCAGCAAGCTCAACGCGGGGCTTGCGTGGACAGCCGGGGGGAGGGGAGCGACCCGGGCGTGGACATCAGGGGAGAGGGGAGCGACCCGGGCGTGGACATCAGGGGAGAGGGGAGCGACCCGGGCGTGGACAGCCGGGGGGAGGGGAGGACCGGGGCGTGGACAGCAGGGGAGAGGGGAGCGACCCGGGCGTGGACAGCCGGGGGGAGGGGAGCGACCCGGGCGTGGACAGCTGGGGGGGAGGGTGTGACTGGGGCCAGAGGTGAGGCTGGGGATGACAGGGCCAACGGGAAAGGGGTTAGCGCTAGGGAGTCTGGTTTTGTTCTGAGTGCCATTAGAAGCTTTGAGAGGCTTTTAAGGAGGGGAATGCCATGTGGAAGTGTGTGCCCTAGACAAGTTCCCAGAGGCAGCGTGCGGGGTGGGCTGTGGAGGGACAAAGAAAGACACACACGCATGCCAGCTGGGAGGGTAACGGAGCCAGGCAATGAGAGGTCAGGGACTGAATTAAGACGAGGCAGCGCCTGCGCAGGGCGACGTGGGGACCGAGAGTGGAGCTGGAGATACTGAAGAGGCAGAATTTCCAGACCTTGAGACGGACCCTACAGGTGGATGAGGGCAGGGAAGGAGCGGGCAGAGAGACGAGTGTAGGTAATTCCGGGTTTCAGATCCGAGGGGCGGGCAGACTGGGGTGCCCGTCACACGCTGGAGTATAACGAGCGGTGAGCGGATTGTGGGAAAACTCAGTCTGGTTCCCAATCTCCCGAGGTGCTGCCGGGCACTCAAGTGGCCACACCGCATGGCAGCCTGGTCCCCAGGGGGCCGCGCGGCGCAGAGGCGTGGGGAGCCTCCGCGCTCAGTGTGTCCACGAGCCAGGGAACTGAGGGCGCAAGGCTGGACGGGGAGGACGGGGGCGGGGGAGCCCCGATATCTCAGGGGCAGAACTGCAAAGGAGACAAAAAGGCACGGCCAGGCAGAGAGGAGGAGGCAGGCGTGTAAGGCGTTTTCAAGGTGTCCTTTGAAGGAGCCCTCTCGTGAGAGCTCCACAGAACGAGGGAAGACGCCGCATTGCGGGGGTCCCGCGTGACCCCGAGGACGAGCGCAGCACCCTGTTCACACATGGAGTCTTAACTGCCACACCACGCGCCATCCAACCTGCCGCTGAGCAGCTCAGCAACGAGGCCTCTGGGAGCTTCTGCCTCCCTCCCTGTACAGGCCTACGGGAAGAGCTGGAGCTGAGCCGTCTCCTCAGGTGCCAGGTACCAACAGCAAACTCTCAGGGAAAGAGATGTGCCGCTCTGGGGACAACGCCAGCACAATTCTGCCACCACAGCAGGTGGAGAGGTGGATGGCATTCCGTGTCGGGAACCCCTCTGCGGTGTTCCATGGGTTCACTTACAAAGGATGCAGCCAGTTGGGAGAAGTAACGAGAGGCGTGGCAGGGAGCACACAGCCCCGACACTCAGCCCACGGCTGCCCGCGCTTGGGCTCGCTCCGTCTGAAACACGTCCCCCGTTTCCTCATAGAAGTCAGTGGGAAAGTGGAGCTTGGAATACAGATTTTTCCTCACTTGGAAACGACGTTTGCCAGGACCAATATATTCTATGTGCCAGAGGGTAAGCATATGCACAGGAAGGACAGTAAATGGGAGGGAGAAAAAGAAAAAGGAAATAACCATATATTTTAGGAAGGAAAAGATCTTTGGCTTCTTTGATTCGTATCTCATTTAAACAGATGATACGAAAACCCATATGCCGCTCAGGATCTGAAAACAAGAAAATTCTAACTCAGAGTTTGGGGAGAGATTCGTAAAGCACGTTCCACAGGCGGAGTCATGGGTGAGGGGCATCACATGGCCCATTCCAGAACACACACAAGGGCTCCGGGAGAGCAAATACACAAACCCAAGGGAGTCGGCACTCCGTCCAGTTCCTGTACACTGCTAGAGGACGCTCAGCAGTTAACTGTCAGGATCATTTATGCCTGACTTTTGGTATCTTAATTTTATAACGTAAAAAGCCGGCCCTAAAAAGCACCCCTGCTGGTGCCACTGAATCCGCGGCATCCGCAGCCTGAGATGTTCTAGCGCCTCTGGGAACTCACCTATTACCCAAAAATCTCTGCTCCAACAACGTACTGCTCCTGTTTTTGAGACTCGTGCTCCACGCACTACAGTCCCTCCAGCAGCATCTATAAATCTGCCAAACGAGGCCGGAACCAGAGGAAGACTTCTGAGTTCGAGTTCTGGGGTTTCTAGTTCCCTTTCCAAAGAGACAGAACACCTGACTGCCGAATATCAGGCCTCAGTTCCACGCTTGGCTTTCTCCATAACAGCTCCTGACTTCAGCTTAAAGACAAAGCAACCAGCAATCACCTTTACCTTCTACAGACTTGCAGGAAAATCGCCCAGTAACAGTCCCAGTTTACACCTGGGCCAGGGGGGCCTGAGAAGGGTTCTGCACCTGCCAGCACACACAACTCACCTGGCCTCTTATTAAAGCTGCAGACCATGGGGCCTCATTTTGGCTCTCTTGAATCCGAAAATTCTCAGGCTGGGACCCAGAAATCTGCATTTTAACAAAGGAGACCTTAACAAAGGGGACTCTTTAAGACCCTGAGGTGTTCCCGTATGTGCTGGAGTCTGACAGGCACTGGGATGGACAGGGAGACTGGCACTCAAGGGGACGGAACAAGGCTTTTCTCCCGACAGGCTTTAGCCATTTATCTTCCTTTACTTCCTTCATTCCATAAATGAAAAGCAAACTCCTGCATATCCACCCTCGAGGATCCGGAGAAGATAAATTCAGCGTGATGTGCAAAGGGCCTTGAGCTTCTTATGGGAAGCAATGATGTAAACCAAAACACATCACCTCTTCAGATCATAAAATATTCCTTTATGAGTGGAAGCAAGTCGTATCCCTTGGAGAGACCAGCATTGCTATACTTGAGATGCATTCAAATCTTATTTGATGATACTTTAACTCATTTGTTTTGTCTAAACCTACAGCTTTACATCATATCAGCTTTACAGATAGACTGTTTGCTTCCCCAACTTCTTCCAAATCTTCAGTACACATACATTTTGAGTAAACGTTTAAATAAATTTATGTTGTCAATCAACGCTCTCTTCTTTAAGAAAGAAAACTAACAGGGCTTCCCTGGTGGTGCAGTGTTTGAGAGTCCGCCTGCCGATGCAGGGGACAAAGGTTCGTGCCCCGGTCCGGGAAGATCCCACATGCCGCGGAGCGGCTGGGCCCGTGAGCCATGGCTGCTGAGCCTGCGCGTCTGGAGCCTGTGCTCCGCAACGGGAGAGGCCACAACAGTAAGAAGCTGGCGTACCGCAAAAAAAAAAAAGAAAGAAAAATAACAAACAAAAAACTCAAATTTCCCCCAAATCTCTCTTGAGCTGACCTCTCCTCTGAGTTCCGGACCCGCAGAACTAACCGCCCACCAGACGTGGTACCTAAGCATCGCACATGCACCCCCAAACTCAACTTGACCAAATGGAACTCATCATCCTCAGCTCCCCTTAAAACTAAAAGTAAATTTTAGAAAACCATCTGGGTACTTAATGCCACAGAACTGTACATTTAAAAATGGTTCAAATGATTCATTTTATGTTGTATATATTTAACTACAATAAAAAATTTCTTCTTTTGATTAAATCTGGTCCCTCTCCATCAGTGCCTGTATCAGTAAACAGAGGCACTCTCCACCTACAGCTCAGAGCAAGAACCTATGACATCCCTGACCCTCCTCTCAGCCCACTGGACCAGTCAACCACCGCGCCCCAGACTCTTAATCAGCTCTCACGTGGCCTCCTCACTGGTCCCTCACATCCACACGGGCCCCTCCCATCCTTGTTCTAACGAGCGTGAGCTTCTTAAAATGGAAGTCAAATCACTGTCACTCTCCTAAGACAACCCTGCAGTACCCACTACCACTCTAAGGACAAAGCCCAGAACTCCTCCCCTCACCTTCACAGCCCTGCATAAGCGGCCCCAACTGACCGTTCAGCCCCTCCCCTCTCCAGTCCTGTCTTTCTCCACCAGCTTCCTCCAGCACAGCTCTGCCCCTGCGGGCGTGCTCCCCTCCTCCCTCCCTCCCTCCCTCCAGGTACCTGATCTCTGCTTCCCCTTTGGGTCTGAGCTCTGATGCCCTTCCCTGAGAAACTCCAGAGTTCCCTGGTGGCCTAGTGGTTACAAGTCCAGGCTTTCAAGGTTGGGCCCTCTGGGTTCCATCCCTGGTCCGGGATCTCAGTTCCCACAAGCCGCACGATGTGGCAAAAAAAAAAAAAAAAAAAGAAAACAGGCAACTCCAAGGTTTCTCAGCCCAGCACTATTGATGATTTGACCGGATAATCGACTCTTTTGCAGTGGGAGCTGTCCCGTGCACTGCAGGCCACTCACCAGCTGTCCCGTGCACTGCAGGCCACTCACCAGCACTCCTGCCAAACCAGCCCCTACAAGCCATCTACAAGCGCTCCCTGGGGGGCAAGATGGCCCCCTGTTGGGAACCACTGCTCCAGACTCCAGGTAAAAAGCCACAACCGTCCCCGCAACACTTAGCACAGAGCCCTGGACACCGTCACCGCAGCACCGGGCAGGCTGCAATTCCACTCCTGGTGCAGTTCGTGTTCAAGGTCCCCTTCAAGACTGCGAGCTCCACGAGGGTAGGGACAGACTAGATGGGTCTCCTTCCTGCCCTGTCAACCCCAGGGCTTGACACATAGTAGACAGTACTCGACACTTTCGGAATAGATGAAGAAACTGTGAGTACAGCTCTTCCTTTTAATACTATTTAAGTTATTAACACGTTCCAGTAGTTCAAATCAGCACCTTTCTTTGGGAGGAGCTTAGTGATCAGACGGTTGAAATGTGACATTAAGAGAGACTCTCGACCAATAAGAGGTCTGATAAGCCCCTGATACCCACCATCATTTTTCCTTTATATTTGGAAAGATGGAATTAGCACTCCTGTATATTGTTCTTCAGCAAGAATCTGCTCAACACCAGGATGGACTACCTGTAATGCTACAAGGAAGCAAAACGGGTAACAGTTGCAAATGAGGCTTGCTTTATAATGTTTCTAATGAAAAGCAAAACACCTGGCCCTTAATGGTCCAAATGAGATCAGTAATTACGGCCTGCTCAAGTACTGGGCACACAGTGTTTTCCTCAGAAGAAGTTAACAAGAGGGTCAGGACATCTCCTCCCCTCCCCCACCCCCACGTGAAACAGCTACTCTTCCTCCCTCCCCTTCCACCACCCGCCCCCCCAGAGCCCGACTATTGGCCACCGGCCAACTCCCTTGGGTCAAGTCCATGAGCAAGCTGGCCATGCCAGCTTGGGGGGCCTGGACTACCTGGACAACAGGGGATCCATCCAGACGGTTAAAATCTGTGCCAGTAATACCTGAGTACTGCTGAGGAAGTAAACGGAGGGCTTAAAAGTCCAACTAAAAACACAGACCAACCTGGAGCCAGGTGCGACTCTTGGGGCCCTAAAATGTCTGGCTTACTGCAATGAAAAGAACCAGAGCGAGACCTGGCTCAGAATGAAAAATCATCCCTAATTTTGGCAGGTGCTAAGAGAGATAATCCTGACTCAGAGTAGAAACAGGGATACGAAAGACAAACGTTAACATCTATTATTTGACCACCGGTTCAAATAAGCTTCTTCACAGATGCATCAATTAGAATTAGGTTTGGCTGCATGTAATAACCCCCCCCCACCAACAACAACTGAGGCTTCAACAAGGCAGATTTTTTTCTTTAATGCAATACAAGTGTGGAAATAGGCAATGCTGGCCTAGCACAGTGCCCCACATCCACCTTGCACCCAGGGGGTACCATCCTTTCTGCTCTACCATCCTTACTACTGGCTTCTGTCTTCAAGGTCACCTCGTGGTCACAAGATGGCCACTGTAGCTCCAGCCATTAGATTCACATAATAGGCCATGGGAAGGAAACAATGGCAGAGGACCTGCATCTCAGCTGGGTCAGCCACCTTTAATAAGCTTTACCAAGAGACGCACCCAAAGAGCTCTACAGATAGCTCACTGGCTACCGCTGTTTGCAAGGGCCAATGAAAAATGTTGTCCACTAGACACACTGCCCCCACCACCACCACTACCACTCCTACACCCTTCCCCTTACCCCTGTATTATTAGTTTGCTAGGGCTGCCATAATAGAAACCATAGACTGGGGGACTTAAACAACAGAAATTTATTTCTCACAGTTCTAGAGGCTAGAAGTCCAAGATCAAGGTGCCAGCTGGGTTGGTTTCTGCTGAGACCTCTCTCCTTGGCTTTTAGATGGATGTCTTCTCACTGTGTCCTCATACAACCTTTTTTCTCTGAGCCTGTCTGGCATCTCTTCCTCTTCTTATAAGGACACCAGTCCTATTGCATTAGGGCCCCACCCTTATGGCCTCTTTTAACCTTAATTACCTCCTTAAAGGCACCTCTCCAAATACAGTCATATTGGGGATCAAGGCTTCAACATAGGCATTTGAAGGACACAACTCAGTCCGTAACAGTGCTGATTATCTAAGAGGTTTTTCATCCAGGAAAAGAAGGAACTAAGGGTTTTGGAGTGGCAGATAGCAGATTCTGCTACAATAGAATCAGTTAAAACTGTAAGAGATGGCAAAGTTCTAGTATTTTATCTAGTCTATGCCTCCTGTTTTATATGAGAAAACTGAGACTCAAGGCAACGAGAAGCCACAGTGGCTGACCTAGAGGCATGAATAAATCTTCTGAGGCTAGTACTAGCTTTGGACTTCAGAACTGAAGTTGCAGTGGATTTTGTCTGTATAACTGTATGGGTTTAAGATACACGTTCTATATTGACTTTTCTCTGAAAGCTCAAATGAATATACTACAATTTGTGGGAAAACTAAACTATATACAGTCAGCCCCCACCCAGCCCTTATAAGGGAATATTTAAGGTGTCTTTACTCTGTCCGTATTGTTCACATGCCTTGGAACTCCTATCATGTTCTCTATTTCAGCAAGAGTCCAAGAACCCTGATTTCAAGATATAAAAAGACTGAGTACCACAGCTTTTTATTTCTTGGTGCCCCTCCACTACATCAAAGCAGAGCTCAATAAAAGGAACTCAAGATTTACTTCAGACCTAGAAGAATACAGTTTCCTCTCTGTACCAACCCATGAAAGCTAGTTCACAAAGCCAAATGTCTCCCGGGGAACTCTTAATAGGTTTTATGTTTTACTTATTGTGCTTATCCTAAGACAACTTCACAAGGCTAACAGACATCTGTAAAAATATGTGGACATTTTAGTTCATTCTTTACGTCCTTTAATGTGTTACCAAGTGTGGAAAGTGCAGATACTCCCTTACACCAAGTGTGGACAGTGCAGATATTCCCTTACGTGCAGTGAAAAATACATACACATAGCAACACAAGTGTGCACTTCAGCCTGTATAGTGAATATATTATATACGTGTATTATATCCCCAGTACATCTTACAAAGTGCAGGGCTATAAATAGAATACCAATTTCAGTTACCACCCACCCCATTTGGTGAGTTGCAAAACGTCTAGGCAGCAGGCCAACTGATGCAGCCAGGAGTCCCCTAGCCCCCGTCCCACCCCTCCAACCTCCCCTTCTCCCAGGGCTGCCCGCCCCCCTCCCAAGCAATGCAACTCTTTCTTCCACTAAAGCAGATCCCCGCCAAGTTCAGTTGCTCCCCACCGTCAGTTATAGCCTTCTCTGCCCAAGGTGCCCAAACATTTTTAATTACATTGTTACTTAATCACGCATCTGAACAATTACCAATTAATCTCACTCGATTTTCCCACACTTACTGAGCTCCTATATACATGCCAGGGGTACACAGGTTAAAGTCCTTATTCGGAGAATTTAAGTCCAAATCAAAACGGCTGTCCGGTGGGCTACCAAAACAGCTGTGTACAATGACGCTATGTCTTTTTCTAAATTGCACCAGTCTGCCATATCTAAAAATCTGAAAATTACTGCCTCTTAACAGGCTGGAAACACAAAAGTCTGGGATAAAAGAGACAACAACCCTGAGAACACTGAAAAGGAATAATTTTTCCTCCAAACTTGAACACATCTCATCGTGAAAGTCAATTGCAATGATTTTTTTTAAAAACTTTCATCACATTATTTTATGATAAAGGGGGGGAGCACGCTCTTGTGAGGAGCATGGAAGAAAAAACGGAAGGGGCATTACAGCAGCAGCAGACAGCACCGTTTGCAGAAGTGTTCTCTAATTTTCCCCCATGAAGACGCAAGATTCTGGAAGGCTTCCCCACGGCCTCCCCAGAGGCACGACCGATACACGGAGGCCCAGCCGGACACCCGGTCCTCCCTTCCTGGTCAAGGAATCCGTAGAAGGGGCTGGTGCCCGGTGGGCATCCCAGCCGAGGGGACCAGGGCAGGTCCGCGAGACCGCTCAGGAAGCCCCGGGGACACCGCCGGTCGCCCTCGCGGGCTGGGCGGGCGGGGCGCTCAACGGAGCGCGCGGGGACCTGGGCCACGGAGCTCGCCCGCCTCTAGCCTCTGCCGCCAGCGCCGGGCGCGCTGGGGGCCGGGGGGGCCGGGGGGGCGCGGGCGGAAGGCAAGGGGGCGGACCGCGGCCGCCGCTTCCCTCCGTCCAAAGTTTCTCGCAGTTGCGTTCACTCCGCGTTTCCTGTGGGGGTGGGCGCCGCGCCCTCGCGGGCCGGCCGGCCGGCCGCCGGCTCGCAGCGGAAGGAAGCGGGAAGACGCGAGTCGGGCCGCGGCGGCGGCGGGACCCCGCGAGCCGAAAGGGGCCGGGAAGGAGCGCCCTTGGGTCCCAAGGTCCGGGGGAGCCAAGTCCGGCCGGGGCGCCGCGAGAGGGCGCTGCCGTGGGCGCGGCGGGGCGCGGGCGCCCGCGGGGCAGGGCTGGGCCGCCCGGCGTCTCCCTCGGCGCGGACGCGGGGCGCGGGCGGCTGCTCCCGGGGAGCCCGCGCCTCTCCCGTGCGCGCCCGGGCCGCCCGCTACTTACCCAGGGAGCAGGTGAGCAGCGAGAGCAGTGCCGGGAGCGCCAGACGGCGGCCGCGGCGGGCAGGCGGCCGCATCCCGGCGGCGGGGCTGCGCGCCCTGTCCGGACGCGGGGACGCGAGACGCGCGGAGAACGGAGCTGCGCCGCTGCCGCCGCCGCCCCTGCCGCCGCGGCTGACCCTCCTCCGCCGGCTCCCCTCTTCCCTCCCCCAGCTCCGCGCCGGCTCCGGACGCGCCCTCTGGCGGCCAGTATCGGGAGCGCCCGCCTGGCTCGCGGCCGGGGTGCGGGTCGAGGTGGCCGCTCCTCTGCGGGAACAGCGCCCTCCTTCCAGGCATCTGACCTTTGCTCCCTGCGGTCTCCACCCCTCCTTTTCCTTCCTCTCCCTCACCTAGGCCCCATCCTTTGCCTTCGTGCGCTCCCACCTTACTCCATCACCTCCCTTTCCGTGGTCGCCAGTAAGTCTCTAGTGCCCCTTCTTATCCCCAGAGTGAAGCGGTTGTGGGGGGGGGGGCGGGGGGAGGGAATGGGCGGCAGAGGAGGGGAAGGAGAATCACTTTTCTTCCCTGCTAATGTACCATCTGCTATATTTAAAAAAATCAATAATTCAACTCAACATCGTTGGCACCAATGTTCTACTTTGATGAAGGTGCTTTTAATCAGCTCAACTAATTTACTTCATATTCTTTTGTTAATGGAATTTGGCCAATAGCTTAGGCCTGGAATTTGGCTTTTAATAGAAATTTGTGTAAACGTAATTCTGTATAAATGTAATTTTAAGTGTTCACCATAATGGAAGAGGGAAGGACTTTTATTCAAAAGTCTGATAAAAAATAAATTACATTAAAATGCAGAAGAGTGGAGGGACCACAGAAACCTCCTTTGGAAAGTCCCTCTTGTCCCCAGGTGACTGTCCCTCCCCAGCCGGGAAGATGGTGGCCTAAAAGGAGGCAATTACAGAGGAAGAACTGAAGCCCCCTCTGAGGGTCCTGCACCTGCTCTGCCTCCCCCAAGCCTTGACACACTTCTTTCTCCCAGGAAGGAGGCGGGACCAAGTGCTAATGTTCACCTGAGTTTAGACCGTGACCTCCTGAAGGTCACATCAATGTTCTCATTCATACTTCGTCATATTTTTTGGATGCCCACTCTGTGCCCGGGAGTGTACCAGGCACCCCATGAACACCAGCATCTTCCACATGGACATGCAACGTTCACCCAGTTGCTAAACATTGCATGAAGACCAGTCCCAGGCCCTAGGGATACCAGTACAACGTGGGGAACATAGAGAAGCAGGTGCTGAATGAATGTTTGCTGTCTTGAGACTAATAAACTTGAATGCTCACTGGGAGGTTTAACCTTGAATGCACGAGGCCAGTATGGTCATCTGTCCTTACAACAGCTGCTACGAGTATTTTAAAAGGAAGTCTGGAGACAAAGGGTTTTCTCTCTCTGGTTTATGTTGCCATCTTAAAACTGGGAACTGAATATTTTGTGTGTTTTCCATTTTATGTGAATGCAAACAGTGCCATTTGTTCTGGTGAGCCAAGGTTTGTGGCCCCATGTCAACACCATTGATCTGGGAGGGAAAAGAAATGTAAGACTGCTTCCTTGCCTTTTTTAGTGAAGGTTTGCAAATTTACGGTTGACTACAGTGATCCCTTCTATCCTTCTTTAAAACCCACCTGCCTGGTTTAGAGTTCTAGAAGTTTTCCAATTTCCAAAGCTGTTTAGCTTTCTTCCAAGAAGATATTCCTCACATATATTAGATATTAACCACTAAAACAAGGTGTTTAAACAGACACAGAAGCCTAGAAATTAAGCAGCTTACTTACTGGGTATGTGTTCACACACCTACTCCATGTTTGGTAACAAGCAACTCTAGGTGCTTAATCAAAATTTTCATCCAGATTCATCATGTGGAGTAAAGGTGTGGGAAACAGCCCTAAATACAGCCGAGAGCACCGTCTAAGTCATAAGCTTGCCCCAGTGTTCTTCCTTCCCACGGCAGGCACAGATAAATGGTGCATCACAAAGCTCCATAACTCACATTTTAAAAAGGATTACCTTTCACTTACTCTAATCACATGATAAATGGACTTGCCGGGAGCACTCCCTCCCGATCACGGGTTGGGAGTTTCCTGGAACCAAACGTGCGCGGGGACACTAACATTCCTGGTGATGCATGGCCTGCCTCGGCACCTGAAACACCAACTGTAAGGGGACACCTTTCAATAGAGAACAGTTAATCTCATGCCCCGTAAGACTGTGATAGGAAAATAGGGCAGGTCACAGCTCTGCCTGCCTGGGTTTCACTCAGCTGAATTCCAGATGCCATCCCCACACTGGCCCTCAAAAGTATGCCCTTCCCCTGTGCAGGGGTAGAACAGGGTGTCACCTCTTTTGGGGGGCCCTATTGCATCATGATTAAAACAGACTGGTAATTTTGGGGGGGCACGGGTTCGATGCCTGGTCAGGGAACTGAGATCCCACATGCCTCGCAGCGCAGCCAAAAAAAAGAAAACAGACCGGTAATTTTTAAAAGAATTTTCTAAATACTAAAGGAGAACATAAAGATATATGCAGAAAACCATAGATAGCCAAATAATCTAATAAGTTCCAAACAGTTGGTTTCTGATCTCATAATAACTATAGGCCCAAAAGACTGGACTACATTCATTCATTCAACTGGCGCTGAACGCCTTCTAGCTGGCACACCCATTGCTAGGCTCTGGGGCAGATACAAAGAAGCATAAAGCGTGGCCCTGGGCACAAGAACTCACAGTCCAGTGAGGGAGATAGAAACGTTCAGAAGTACTGTTCCTGCTGCAACGTTATGCTATAGCACAGGTGGAAACACTTTGGAACATACGGAGGCAAAAACAGAATCTATCAGCGCCTTGGGATTTGGTCAGAAAAGCAGAAGTGACTTTAGGGCAGGGTCTTAAAGGGGAAATAGGAGGTTCCCAGGCTGAGAAAAAGAGGAAGGGCATCCCAGGCAGAGGCACACACGCACAAAGCAAAACTCAAAGTTGTCTGGTGGGTTGGGGAGTGGCAATAAGGGCACAGGCGTCTTGCCCAGCCCCGCCCAGCTGGCTGCCTCTGTCCCATGACTGGGCATCCTGTCCTGAATCAGCAAAGGGACAGATTCCAACTCTCCATTCTCAGGGCCCTCTTACACGGCGTCGGGAAGGCCATCCTCTTTGCACACTGAAAAGTGGCCTTAGGAACTATGAGTGCCCTTGGGGGTTATTTTCCAAACCTAAAATCCGGCCTGGCGTCTGACAGTGGACTAGAATGTCTAAAACTGGGTCTTTGTGATAATGAGACCCATGATTTAACCATCGGCTAACCATGCCTCATACCCCCGGAGTCGGTGCACACCTGGTCATGGGAGAGAAACCAGTCACTTCACCTGAGGCTTTAACCTTTAGGGAAGCAAGGGAATCTTTATCCCCTATGGGAGAAGAGACAGCAGAAACCTGCATGGCTTGGAGCAGACCCACTGGCCACAGCCTCTTCTGCAGCAGGCGCTCAGGAGGAACACTCTGATGACAATTAATATGGGGGTCTCTCCCACGCCCTGGAGGAGCTTCTCCCTTTGCTTCCAAAGCTATTCCAAGATTATAAGCGAAACCACAATTTTTACCGTAAGAGGCTTAACCATGGGGTTCCTACAGACTCTCAGCCCTGAACCAAGATCCAGGAAGCACAACAGAGGTTACCATCTCGGCAGGCCCCCAGGACAAGCCCCCAGGACAAGCCCAGAAATCCGACACTGTTGCCATTCTGGTTTTGGGGGGGGGCTTTTTAAGATAGAAAAAGGTGTAAAGTCTTCTCTACCAAAAAGGGCTATCTCCTAGAAACTTCTGATCAGAAATAGATTAGCCACTTGGCTCTTTTGTTCTCCTTTCTAGAATCACACAGCCTCCGTTCTCAGTAAAGATCAGGAATCGCTCCTAATAGGCTTATCAACACAGCACTAGGAAGTGTCTGCATCTAACTTTCTTTTTTTGCAATTTAAGTATATTTTATTTCCCCTCTATGATCCATTTTAAAAATTCAATTTATTTAAACTTAAAAAAATTCATCCATTTCTCTCATCCTCTACCCCCTACCTCTGGTAACCACCAATGAGCTTGGTGTGTGTATATATTAACTCCCACGTATAAGGGAGATCATACAGCATCTGTCTTCCTCTGTCTGAGTTCACTTAGCATAACGCTCTCGAGGTTTATCCATGTTGTCACAAATGGCAAGATTCTGTTCTTTTTTTTGGCTCAAAAATACCCCACCAAATATAGACCACAATTTCTTTATCTATTCATCCAACAGTGGACACTTAGGTCATTTCCATCTTTTGGCTATTGTAAATAATTCTGCAATGAATATGGGGTGCATATCTTTTCAAATTAGTGTTTTTGTTTTCATCAGATAAATACCCAGAACTGAAATTGCTGGATCTGGTAGTTCTATTTTTAAGTTTTTGAAGAAACTCCTTCTTACTTTCCATAGTGGCTTTACGTATTTACATTCCCACCAACAGTAGTGGGATCTGTGCTATTTGCAGATAACATGATATTATATACAGAAAACCCTAAAGATTTCATCAGAAAACTGTTAGAACTAATAAAGGAATTCAGTAAAAAATAAAAAATCAGTACACAAAAATCTGTTGCATTTCTGTATACTAATAATGAACATCAGAAAGAAATTAAGAAAACAATCCCGTTTACAATTGCATCAAAAAGAATAAAATACCTAGGAATAAATTAACCAAGGAGGTGAAAAGCCTGTACACTGAAAACTGCAAGACTTAAATGAAAGAAAAAGACAAATAAATGGAAAGATATTCCATGCTCATGGATTGGAAGAATTTATACTGTATTGTTAAAATGTGCTAACGTGCACTGAACACTTGCCATAGATAGATACTCTGCCAGTTACTTTCAAATATATTATTTGATTTAACCCTCACTAAAAAATATATAGGGCTTCCCTGGTGGTGCAGTGGTTGAGAGTCCGCCTGACAATGCAGGGGACACGGGTTCGTGCCCCGGTCCGGGAAGATCCCACATGCTGCTGAGCGGCTGGGCCCGTGAGCCATGGCCACTGAGCCTGTGCGTCCAGAGCCTGTGCTCCGCAACGGGAGAGGCCACAACAGTGAGAGGCCCGCATACAGCAAAAAAAAAAAAATATATATATATATATATATATATATATATATATAAGGACTACTGTTTTCCCACTTTACGGATTAGTAAACTGAGTCTCAGGCAGGTCAAATACCAACAGCCAGAACTGCCTTTAACGGAAGTTTCTTTCCACCAAATCATGCTCTGTAAGCAGGGTGGTAGCAGCAGGAATGGGAGAAAAGGGACCATTGTGAAGGTGTGACAGAGGTCACATCAACAGTACTTGTGAGTGAGTAGATATTGGCTGGAGTGAAGAAAGGGACCACAAAAGGAGACAGATGGAGCCAGTAACTAAAATGGAGATCTGCCAAAGGAATGAGTTTATGGAGAAAAATGATACAGTATGATCACTACTACTATTGTAAATGGTAGCTATACCCTCACAGTATCAATAGACTAATAGTAGTAGCAAACATTTAACAAACACTTATGATATACCAGGCACGATACTAAGTGCTCTCCATGCATTATTTCTTCTTAAATAATATTTTATTTAGTTCTCAAAACAGCTTTATTTCTATTTTAGAGAGGTCAGGTGACTTACATGAGGACAGCAATTCTCACGTGTGGTCAACGATACTCTCAGGGACCCCTAAGACTCCTTCAGGTACCCAGGTTCACAAGTCAAAACTTTTTATAACAGTACTAAATATTACAACATTACTTGGGGGTTTTTTCTGTGTTGAATTCCCACTAGTGGTGCAAAAGCATTCATGGGAAAAAGTATTATTGCCTTAGCGCTAATCAAGGCAGTGGCAACAACAACAAAAAAAGCCGAGTTCACTTAAGAGGATGCTTGCTAAAGCGGAATAAATTAATAATTTTATTAAACTACACCCTTGAGCACACAACGTTTTAACATTTTGTGGGGCAAGCTGAGGCGTAACATTAAAGTACTCCTGCTGTATATCAAACTAAGATGTTGTCTCAAGGAAAAGCACCTGTGTGATTGCTCAAGCTGCAAGCTGAACTAGTTGCTTTTTTCACAGAACATGGTTTTTAGTTGATAGACTGACAGGTAAACTATGGTTATTCAGCCTTAGGGACTGGGCAAACACGTTCTCAAAAATAAACAAAGTGAGCCTGCCAGTTCGAGGAGAACAACTGATGTTACTTGTGACAACTATAAGATTCAAGCTTTGACGTGAGACTTGAATTTTGGACTTGTTTCTGCTCCCGTGAGCTTCATAGCCTCCCCATCCGTGAAGACTTTTCAGTGTCAATGACAGTGTTAATAACTGTGATTTTTTGATACTGTATAACAACATGTGTCAACGTTTGGAAGTCCTGCAACTTCTGGGAAACAATATTTTCCAAACAGCTTATGTAAGATGTTACAAACTCATGAATGGGCTTTTTAAAAGTTCCATTCAAAGTAAAAGACCAATGTGTTTTTTTGTTTGTTTGTTTGTGGTACGCAGGCCTCTCACTGCTGTGGCCTCTCCCGTTGCGGAGCACAGGCTCCGGACGCGCAGGCTCAGCGGCCATGGCTCACGGGCCCAGCCGCTCCGCGGCATGTGGGATCTTCCCGGACTGGGGCACGAACCCGTGTCCTCTGCATCAGCAGGCGGACTCTCAACCACTGCGCCACCAGGGAAACCCCAGTGGGTTTTAATGTAACCTCGTACAAAAGTTCACTGGTAGGGCTTCAGATTCATGTTACAACTAACCTTTAATAAACTCCTGATTGTCTCGAATTTTGGTGTAATATCAAAGAATGCCCACAATTTTATGGAAGGATTATTGAAAACCCTTCCATTTTCCAATTGTGTATCTGTGAACCTGGATTTTCTTCATTTACTTCATCCAAAACAATACATCCCAACAGATAAAATGAAGACACAAATATAAGAATCCATCTTCTATTAAACAAGATATTAATGAATTTACAAGAATGGGGGCTTCCCTGGTGGTGCAGTGGTTAAGAATCCGCCTGCCAATGCAGGGGACACGGGTTCGAGCCCTGGTCCAGGAAGATCCCACATGCCGCGGAGCAGCTAAGCCCGTGCACCACAACTACTGAGCATGCGCTCTAGAGCCTGCAAGCCACAACTACTGAGCCCGCATGCCACAACTACTGAAGCCTGTGCCTAGAGCCCGTGCTCCGCAACGAGAAGCCATGGCAATGAGAAGCCTGCGTGCCACAACAAAGAGTAGCCCCTGCTCGCCACAACTAGAGAAAGCCTGCCCGCAGCAATGAAAACCCAATGCAGCCAAAAATAAATAAATAAATATTTTAAAAATTAAAAAAAAAAGAATTTACAAGAATGTAAATTAATGACAGTCTTCTAATTTGGGAGGAATATATAGTTATTTCTCATAAAAATATATTAACGTGATAGTTTAAGTATAGTTATTTTTAATGAATCACTGTTAAAAATCTTTGGTCTTATACCTAATATTGTACAACAAATATTGAGACATGACCCGCATAAGCGAAAGTTCTTTGGGGTCCTCAATAATTTTTAAGAGTATAAAGGGGTCCTAAGACCAAAAAGCTTGCAGACTGCCAGTTCAGGGCATGTAACTAGTAAACTGTAGGAGCCAGGACTCAATCTCTGGTCAGTCTGACTCCAAAATGCTCCTTCTTACCCTGAATTCCTCCCCGTTTTGGTTTAGATTTGTTGCATTTAAGGTGCCAAATTTCCCAGAATCCCACTTAGCCTCTCAATTACCTATTTATACCCCTAATCACTAAGGATTTAAAATAACAAATATCAGTTAGATGGGCAACGTTATGCTATGGTAACAAACAACTTGAAAATTTCAGTGGCTTAAAGCTACCAAGGCTTTCTCGATCCTGCCAGGTCTGCTGCTGGCCCTGATGCACCTCCAGGCCAGCTGTTCTGCATCGTGGGTGACCTCCGGGCTAGCTGCCATCTCAGCTCAAGTTCCCTTTCATGGCCATCATTGCAGCGGGAGCACGAGCACCAGCAGACAAATGCTTCTGCAACAGTCACCACTGCGCAGGTTTCATTGCAGGCTGGGGAAGGTGCAGTCCTCATAGCCAGATGAGAGGAGAGCTGGGTACTGCTGAGCCCGGTGCTACACACCACCTAGGCTTGCTCTGCACCTCCGTCCTGTAACATCCCAACATCTGCTCTGAGGATGGTATGACAGGTGGTGTGAGGGGGCACCAACAAGGTTCAAGGTTTTCTTTTCTTTTTCTTTTTTTTTATTTTATTGGCGAATAGTTGATTTACAATGTCGTGTTAGTTTTAGATGTTCAGCACAATGATTCATATGTGTATGTGTGTGTGTATATATATATATATATATATATATATTTGAATATATATATTCTTTTTCAGGTTCTTTTCCCTTATAGGCTATTGCAGAATATTGAAATATTGAGTATAGTTCCCTGTGCTATACAGTAGGTCCTTGTTGGTTATCTATTTTATGTATAGTTTGTTTTCTATGTCTGTGGGTCTATTTCTGTTTTTAAGTAAGTTCATTTGTATCGGTTTTTTTTTTTTTTTTTTTTTTTTTTTTGGCTGCACTGCACAACTTGCAGGATCTCAGTTCCCCAACCAGGGAATCAAACCTGGGCCACGGCAGTGAAAGCCCAGCATCCTAACCACTAGGCAACCAGGGAACTCTATGTATCCCTTTTTCTTGGTGAGATATATATATATATATAAAATATATTATTCAGCCATAGAAAAGGATGAAATAATACCCTTTGCAGCAACATAGATGGACCTAGAGATTATCATACTACATGAAGTGAGTCAGACAGAGAAAGACAAATATCATATGACATCACTTATATGTGGAATCTAAAGGTTCAGTTTTAATATCTGGAAAGAAAAGAAGAGACGACAAGTATGTCACCTTACCTGTGTACGGCTCCTCACTATGTACCAGGTAACCATACAAATAATCACACACAAGGCCGTTAGAGAAGAAATCTAGATGAACTGAGCAGTTATGAGTGTTCTTGGAAGAAAGAAAACTCTGCCTTGGATAATCAAGGATGGTTTCAGGGAGAAGGTGGGATTTGAATAGAGGTCATGAAATGGGGGAAGGACCCAAACTGGTAGAAATGGAAAAAGGGGGAAAATGATGTAAAGACATAAAGTCAGTGAAGTAAGAGAAATACTTGCAGGAAGGCACATACACAGTGTGACCACAGTTCATCACATCAGGAAGTGTCTTCTAGCACACAGATGATTTCAGGGTGAGGAGACAGGAAAGCTGTCTGCAGGGGACAGTAGCAAGCCCAGGAGTGAGCACTGGCCCTGGTGAGGACACAAGTCCCTGGGAGGGGAGGGGGCACCTGACCAGGCCCAGGGAAGGAGGCCACGGGGCCCTGAGGACACCTCATTAATCCATGAGAGAAATGTTAGGCTTAGCGATACGGACATCATTTAACTGAAAATGCTAGAACCAAAATGTGATTTATGTCTCTTTTCTTCTAAAAATATACTTCCTTTATAATTCCTTGACTTCAATAACAATAAAATAGTTATGGCATGATAATGTCTCCCACAATTGAAACACAATTTTCAGAAATAGCATTTTACTAGCTTTACAAGTGGATGTTGGAATCTCTGGCTTAAATGAAACTGTCATGTTCTTCGGCTTTTGAGAGGAGGCAAGTCCTGGTTTGGTGTTTCCCTGATTTGTACACTATCTACTTTGGGAGGGACAGAAGGGAAGGAGAAGAAAGGAGACCCCAAATCTTGAGATCCATTTATGCCTCTGCTCAGGGAAGCTGCCGTGACTCACTGAAGCACCCAGGGGTTGGTTGAGAATAGGGAGAAATTAAAGTGGGGCAGTGGTGTTGGAAGAGAAAAGAACATGGCAGGCACAGAATTTAAAGGACATCTCAATGTTTGCAATCAACATATTCTTTCTATAATCCCTTCGAGGTAGCATCCCTCAGTCTGCTTAAATGTTTGAGGTTAAATCACAGAATATATGAAGCTAGCACAGAGGAAGGAAGTTGAGGCAAGATGGTTGAGGCCTTGAATGGCGAGCTCACAAAGCTGTGCTTTCTTTGATGGTCAGTCGTGACCCTTTGTGTTGCTGAGAGACTGACTCTCACCAAAGAAGTCTCTGGAGGGTGAATCTGGAGGCACCAGAGTGTAGACAGACGACAGTCAGGTGGTTTGAAGACTGTCGTGATGGTCCAGGCATAAGGGGACAGGAGCTGAACTAGATCCGTGGCTGCAGAATTAGGAAAAGAAAGGGAATGTAGGAGTCATCGTGAAGGATAAATCGAAAAGACTGCGGATTAGCCACAAGGAATCAAGCGTGATTCTGAATTTGGAATCTGAGTGGCCAAGTACCATGGTCAGAGGAGTGAGGGAAAAGGGCATGTTAAGTGTTTCTGTTTTCTGTATTAGACAAATGGCATTCGAGGTGAAGGTGGGCCAGCTACAAAGAAACGTTCAGTAGGCAGATAGACACGAAGAATGAAACCAAGAAAAGGGTCAGTGACTGGAGCACAGATTCCAAGTGACCCACAAAAGAATTGGAAAAAAAGTTCACAGGAGTCATTAAGAGCAAAGAGAGTGGGAAATGACAGAACACCAAGTTAGGGGCACCATCCTAAGGGCTGTTAGGTGTTTTCCTCTTGACACCAAATACTTTTCCAACACCCCATCTCCAGCTCTCTGACACCAGCTGGGGGTCCGACGATTCAATTCTGACACTATCTACCTGGACCTACTGTCAGATCCCACAAGTTAAAAGCCTCAGTCCCACAGACTGCCCCATTTCAGATGCCAGTTGCAAGCCCGCATCACCCATACTTCTGACCGAGGGGCTAAACATGTGGGGTTCCCACAACCTTCTGTTCAGGTTTAGTGATGTCCTAGAACAGCTCACAGAGCTGAGGAAGTCACCTTAGGTTTATCAGTTTATTACAAAAGATGTATATGAACAACCACATGGAGAGGTACTTCGGGCAACGTCCGAAAGGGTCCCAAGCACGGAGCTTCTGCCCCCAGTGCATTGAGGTGCACCACCCTCCAGGCATATGGAAGTACTGGCCGACGTGAAAGCACTCCGAATGCCATCGTTTACGGGGTTCTATGGTGGTTTCATCACATAGGCATGTTTGATTAAAGAATTGGTCATTGGTGATTAACTCAATCTCCAGCCTCTAGCCTCAATCTCTCTCTTCCCTGGAGGTTGTGAGTGATGGAGGTGAGGGGAGCTGCAAGCTCCAAGCTTCTAATCAAGGCTTGTTCTTTCTGACAACCAGCCCCACCCTGGAGTATCTAGGGGCCCACCGAGAGTTACTTCATTAGAATGAAAGAAACTCCTGTCACCCTTATCACTTAGGAAGTTCCAAGGGTTTTAGGAGCTCTGTGCCAGGAGCCAAAGAAAAGACCAAATACGTTTTCATGATATCACAGAGGCTGTCCTCATGTGAGGGTCAAGGGAAGGAAGAGAAGTGAGTGACAAAGCACTCCGACAGGCTGGGGGGAGCCAGACCAGGCGTTTCAGAAGGAGGTAGAAAGTGAATGTGGAACTTTCCTCGCAGCTTATGGGATCTTAGTTCCCTGACCTGGGATTGAACCCGTGCCCTCGGCAGTGAGAGCGTGGAATCCTAACCGCTGGACCGCCAGGGAATTCCTTTTGACTCTCCAGCACCTCAGCCCTTTGCTACATTGAGGGATTCCTCACCTTACCGAGCAAAGCCTAATCACTTTCCCAGCCTCCCTTGCATCTAGGGAGGAAGTGGGGCATAACCTTGACCCTGCTGATCAGACACTCATGTCCCAGGCTCTGAACAAGCGGCTAGGGATGCTGCAGGGGACACTGCAGTGACAGGTGGCAGCAGCAACACGTCATCCAGTGTTGGTGCCGCCAACAGTGTAAGCAGCAATGCCCAGGGCCAGTGGCAGATTCCATGGATCAATCTCCAGCAGGATTTAGGGGCTTATTCTTGGTTCCCTGCCCCTCTGCCATGTCCACTTCCCAATCCCCCCAGATTATTTGAGCTACCCAGTACCCTTCTGTTCCTTTTCTCCTTAAATCAGCCTGAGCGATTTCTGCTACTTGCAACTAAGACCCAGAACTAGTACCAAAATGTTGCCAACAATATTAAGTACTGCAGACTGTTCAAGAGGGCATTTGGTTTCACAATTTGGTTATTTGTGATTTTAGACAGGTATCTAGTAACACGATATTAGGAGTGGAAAAGACAGTGAGTACAAAGATAATGCTTATCTAACCCCATGTCTGAGGTCAACACTGTGCTCACCAACAATATGGATTTGGCTGTAGACAGCTGGAGGACCATTATGGTCCAAGAGTTAAAAATCTGAGGCCCTCTCCTGCTCGGGGCTACATTTTAGAGGTTCGGTGAAGCAGGAGAGTTTTTTGATTCTCATTCCTTCTTCCTCCTGCAGAGATAGACCCACTCAGCATCACAACTAGGAAGAGGGTCCCACAGATTGGTCCAGTGGGGCAGTGGGAAGGTCTGATCAGCCATCCTTCTCTTTCCTCCCCTCCAGTCCTTCACACAGGGTAAAACACAGGGCCAAGAACTTGGCAAACAAAGTCCTTCACAACCTGGTCTCGACCTTTCCACCACCTGGTCCGCCTCTCCTTCCCCTTGCCGATCCCAACACGGATGCAGGGCTCCCTCCAGCCTCCCCACATTTGGTAAAAGGGTCATACTCTTTCACACATGTGAAAAACACTGCGGTATTTTTCTTCTAACATGCTCCCTCCACTTTTCTGCCTGGCAAAATCACAGGCTTCCTGGAGCATTCAGATCCAGTAATGCTTATTAGGGGATGCTATTCTCAGTCCTCCACACCTCAGATCACACCTCAATCAATTCCTGTTTCTGATCTCATTTAGCAGTGTTCTCTAAACGACCAATTATACACCATAGCTACCTATGTCTGTTTATAAATTATATGTGTGTCACTGGACCAATGATGTCTATCTAAAAAATACAAAAATAGACAAATTTAAAGTGTGAGATAAAAAATATGCAGACAAGTTCTAATATTTTTTTCCTGTCCCTCTCCACCCCCATCCCTGGGACCACACCCTTTGGGCATAATTCTATCATATTCATATCATCTCTCACATCCTATTATAATTCTGTTTCAATACCCTGTCTAATTTGTCTGTGTATCCACACAGTGCCTGACGCAAAGTAGGTGCTTATAAATACCTGTTGAATTAACTTATATAACATTAGAAGTCATTTATTATAAATACTTCAAGGTTCCCATAATTTCTCAGTAATGGCTGATTGTAGAAGTTGGTGCATTAAATGACTTACGGAAAAAAATGCAGTTTAAAACTCAAGCAGGGGCTTCCCTGGTGGCGCAGTGGTTGAGAGTCCGCCTGCCGATGCAGGGGACACAGGTTCGTACCCCGGTCTGGGAGGATCCCGCATGCCGCGGAGCGGCTGGGCCCGTGGGCCATGGCCGCTGGGCCTGTGCGTCCGGAGCCTGTGCTCCGCAGCGGGAGAGGCCACAACAGTGAGAGGCCCGCGTACCACAAAAAAAAAAAAAAAAAAACTCAAGCAAATTGCTCTCCTTCATTCAAACTGTCCCAACACTCGTGCTCAGTTGGGTTTTCTCCTGTCAGTCTTGGATGTATGCCTTAGGGCACAAATGAACACAATCCAATCCCATGTCTGGGCTATTAAAAATTCTAGATCTGAGTTTGTTTTGAAATCAAGTATCTGGAGTAATATTACCATCTCAGCTAGGACTGGGTCATTAATTTGCAAGTGTGAAACTCTCCCCAAACAAGCCAAAAGCCCAGTTATTCACACAAGTTTTGAGTCGGAGAAAACAAACAAACAAACACTAGGAATATACTTTAAATAGTCACAATTCCCATTTCTGAAAATTCTATTCAGTTTGGGCATTCAAGGCTCAAACTTTTCTTATTTTTTTTTCTTTAATATGTATTTATTTTGGCTGCACCGGGTCTTAGTTGCGGCATTTGGGATCCTCGCTGCAGCATGCGGGATCTTTTAGTTGTGGCACTTGGACTTCTTAGCTGTGGCATGCAGGATCAAGTTCCCTGCCAGGGACTGAACCCAGGCTGCCTGAATTGGAAGCACGGAGTCTTACCCACTGGACCACCAGAGAAGTCCCTCAGTGCTTTTCCTTATAAGAATTATCTGAGAGTGAACACTTGTTAAAAAATAGAATCTTTAAAAAAATACTCTTATGTTGTGGTCCTTCATGATGTTCATGCTAGTTGTTTAAAGTATACGGCTGATGACCAAGCTAATCAGGCAACAATGTATTAACGTACTAATAATTGTGTGAGTTCTCTGAGGAGAGCCTGAGCACACCTGCCTGGAGGGGAGGTGCCTGGTGAGTGTGTTGATTCTGCATCAAGTTCTATACCATCATTTCCCAGCATCCTGCAAATAAACCTCCAAAACATACCCTTTAGTTTTTGTTTTTTTGGTTGTTAAAAAGAAGCTAACTTGAAATAGGTCCATAAAGAGTCTTAACTGAGCACTTATTCTTTATTTTGTTCTCTGTTTACTTCTCCCTCAAGGCAACATTACATTTCTGTTAAGGGGTATTTGGAAACAATAATATGGGTGAGCTATCAGGAATGCTGCTTTTGTTTGGGAAACCCTACAGATAAGGAAATTAACATTAGATTGTATATGTTATTAAAGGAGCTGCTTAGGGTTTGAGGTGGCACTTAGGGTAATAGACCACTCATTCATCCTTCCCCCTTGGGATTGATTCCCAAGTGTCCTACACACAAGGAACAGTAACCGAAGAACTGCTAGAACATCAACCTCTACTGCTGAGCTGGAGTTAGGCTGGGTGCATATGGCTGAATGTGGTTGAGGCCAGGAGGCTAAGAGAAGCCTTTTGCTTCCAATCCTTCCCTTCCAAGTCTAAGGTGCCTGGGTCGGTAGAGCAGAGCAAATCCATTTGCCCAGACAATCAAATGGTGAGAAACGACAAGCAGGGCCCTGAGGAGGCAGAACATAGAAAAAAGGAGTAGGTCTTGTCAGTCTAGACTTTTAAGACCAACAGCACAGCTCACTAGCAAAACCCAGGCTGGGGAATGTCTTGAATTCTAATCATTCAGATCATCAAGTTCTTCTTCTGCAGAAACACTACAGTGCTTGAGAATAAGGATAGATATGGGTTAAAGTATTCCATCCACTATGGGGAGGGAGGCTGAAAATGATGAGAAGGTCTGAAAATTCCTCTTCTCCAATGATGGTAATATTCAGTTCTGTGATTTACTGGTGTTTTTGAAATTTCATGGGTTTGAGGTTATGTATCTGTCAGGTTAGGCTGTGTTATACTGAAGTAACAAATGACCCCCAAACTCTCAGAGGCTTACATACTAAAGATTTATTTCTCTCTCATACTAAGTGTCTATCAAGGGTTAGCTGAAGTTCTACTCCACGTCATTCTGATTCTAGGACCCAAGATGACAGAGCAGCCTATGCCTGGGACCTTGGCAGTTATACCAAAAGGAGAGAAAGATACAACAAACTACACATCGTTTTTGTTCACACCTCTTTGGGCAAAGTAAGTTGCGAAGCCACACATTAGGGAGGGGATGTGTCAACCTTTCTAGAAAAGGTTACCACAAGCAGAACACTGAACATGGTTGAACCATATTACAGCGTGTAACCAGGATGTTACATTCTTATGGGGTTTTTTTGTGGGTTTTTTTTTTTTGCAGTACACGGGCCTCTCACTGCTGTGGCCTCTCCCGTTGCAGAGCACAGGCTCCGGACGCGCAGGCTCAGTGGCCATGGCTCACGGGCCCAGCCGCTCCACGGCATGTGGGATCTTCCCGGACCGGGGCACGAACCCGCATCCCCTGAATCGGCAGGCGGACTCTCAACAACTGCGTCACCAGGGAAGCCCCATTCTTATGTTTTATACTGACCTCAGAGAACTTTAGAAAAGAGAGACACAAAAAGACCTGGAAATGGAGAAATACAGCTATGGAAGTGTTCTAGCCTCAGATTTGCTTCACTGTCAAATAAAAAAAAAAAAAAAACCCACAAGAAACAAATATAGGCCTATTTTTGTGCACAACACATGTCCATATGAGGGCGTTCTGCTCTCTGGTGTCCTCACTCAGAGACACAAGTCTTCATGCCATCTCTGCCACACGGTGGACCCAGGGCAGGGAAAGAGAACATGGTCACGTACACACGCTGTCTCAAAGCCCTTCACCAAGAGGTAACACACGACACTCCTGCTCCCATTCTGTTGACCAAAATAGGTCACGTGGCCATGTCCAAATTTAAAGGGAAAGTTTTATCCCACAAGGTGCCTGGAAGGAGGAGAACCAAACTACAGGTGACCACCCCCCAGTGACACCCATGGGAGGTATTGAAGAGGTCACATCAGTTGAAGGTGGCCAAGGCTGAGCAATTGAATGAAGAATCCAGCACCTGTGACTGCTCGGGCCAGAGTTTGAAGAATAGGGGAAAAAAGAAAACAAAATCCATCTTTTATTTGTCCCTTCAACTTTAATTTCTCTGTGGGGAAAAAAAATGAAGGGGTTAAATTGTTATATGTTGATGCAAAATTTGAGTTATCTTGGATACTAGCCCTGAGTTATCTAGGCTGGGTTCACACCTGATGCTCACTATGTGAAACTGAGGGAAACCCAGTTGGGCTTGGAAATCAATTATTGACGAGTTCTCGGCCTGTCGTTGAGTGTGACCCCGGCTATAGCAGCGAACGTCTTGCCTTGAGCCAGCTTAGAGGCTGCGTCATAAAGGTCTTGGGGGACTCAGATGCCCTTATCGATTCCTGTGGGAGGGAAGAGGGGGGAGGACGGAGAGGATAATTCTGTGAAGGGCCCAGGGTCAACTCCCACACTGGGCACAGGGGCGCGGTGTCTGGGGCCCACGGTTCTTTGAGGGGCCCAGGACAATGTTTTATGTTCTTTTAAAATCAGAAGAAAAAAATAACTTTAGGTCAAAGAAAATGTTTTAATATATAATATTAATAGACTCATCTTTTTACCAATGGGTTAGTAAAATATAGTTTTTATTTTTTATGGGAAAAAGGGCTCATGAAGACAAAAGTGCCTAAGACCCATGAAAGTCATAATTTGGTGCTAGAAGGGGCACCCAGGATTGTCCCCTAACTTTCTCTCTGGAGAGCAGTAGAAATAGGGGTAGCTACCATATGATCCAGCAATCCCACTCCTGGGCATATATCCGGAAAAAACATAATTTGAAAAGATACAGGCACCCCAATGTTCACTGCAGCACTATTTACAACAACCAAGACGTGGAAGCAACCTAAATGTCCATCAGCCGAGGAATGGATAAAGATGTGGTACATATATAGAATAGAATATTAGCCATAAAAATGAACAAAATAATGCCATTTGCAGCAACATGGATGGACCTAGAGATTGTCATACTGAGTAAAATAAGTTAGAGAAAGACAAATATTATATGATATTGTTTATATGTGGAATCTCAAAAAAGGGTACAAATTAACTTATCTACAAAACAGAGACAGAGATACCGATGTAGAAAACAAACTTGTTACCGGGAGGTTAGGGGAGAGCGGGAATAATTGGGAGACTGGGATTGACATATACACACCACTATATATAAAATAGATAACTAATAAGGACCTACTGCATAACACGGGGAGCTCTACTCCATATTCTGTAATGGCCTATATGGGAAAAGGATCTAAAAAAGAGCAGATATATGTATATGTATAACTGATTCACTTTGCTGTACACCTGAGACTAACAGAACATTGGAAATCAACTCGACTCCGATCAAAATTATTTAAAAAAAAAGAAAGAGTAAAGAAAAATAAATAAATAAATACACATCCTGAACAGAATAAAAAGAAAGAAATACGGTTGACCCAACCTGAGTATCGAATGCATTTGAGATTAACAAGCCAAGAATACAAACCAGGAAATTCAGGCCTCAAAGGGAAAAGAAGAGTTTCCACCCACTCCCCGCCCCAGGGCACACTGTGTGGAAGAGAGCTGATAAGATGGTCAAGTCGCCATAGTAACCTGGGGCTTTCCCGGTGCTGGAGTGTCATGAGAATGGGATTACAGTGCTCAGCCAGAGCTGAAAGTCTCCTTTTGGAGTTTCCTCCTCCCAGGTGAGGCCCTGGGTCAGGCCTGGAGTTGTTCCCAACACGGCTCCCCCTCCTCCCTGCAGCGGGCAGGGGTGGGAGATTCAGCGAGTTCTACCCTCTGCCTTAGGGAGCAGCTGGTATTTCTCTGGATCGCTCATCCCTGAGGTGCTTTTGCCCCCAGCCTCCTCTTTCCTCACCATTCTCTCTCATCTGCACCATCGCAAGAACATCCGACCTGGCGACCCTGTTTCCACCCTTGCCCCCTACAGTGTAGACCTGTGCTACCCAGGACGACCGCAAGCCAGGAAGGGCTACTGAGCACTTGAAATGTGACTCTTCGACAGTAAGAGATGCTGTAAGCGTGAAATATACGACAGGTTTTGAAGATTGAGTATATAAAAAATGTGCTAACGAGCTCAATAATTTTAGATTGATCACAGGTTGTGCTCGTAATAATTTAGATATATTAGATCAAATATATTAAAATATTTCCACCTGTTTCTTTTTACTTGTTAACATGGCTACTAGAAAAACAATTTTAATTACATATACGACTTGCATTTGTGGCACGTGTTATATTTCTATTGAACAACGTTGCTCTGGACTCCACACAGCACCTCGAGTGATCCTTTGAGAGCCATGAGTCTCACGTCACTTCTCTCCTCAAACTCTCCAATGGCTTCACATGTCATTCAGGGGCAAATAAAAGATCTTATTTTGGCCTATGAGGCCTCAGATGGTCGTGGATGATCCCAAATACCTCTCCGACCCCCTTGCCTGTCACTCTTGCCTCTGCCACTCCATTCAGGGCACACTGGCCTCCTTGCTACTCACTGAACCTGCCAACCAGGCTTCTACCCCAGGGCCTTTGCACGTGTTGTTCCCTCTGCTCAGAATCCCTTCCCCGGATATTTGTTATGTCACTCCCTCTTTCCTTCAGGTCTCTGCTCAGTTGTTACCATCCTATTTAAAGTAGGAATGCATACACATGTGCGTGCATGTGCACACACGCACACACACACACACACACATTACCCTGTACTACCCGTTCCCTCCTTACTCTGCTTTAGTTTTAGTTTTCTTCATGGTGTTTACCACAGCTGTCATTTTTCTGTCCATATCTCTACCTTGGAATGTAAGCTACATGAGGGTAAGGATTTCTGTGTGTTCTTTACTGCTAAAGACTAAGTGCCTAGAACAGTGCCTGGCATGTAGTAGACACTCAATGAATGTTTGTTGAATGGTTATCAGAGCACTAAATATGTGTGGATCCGGTGGGGGGAAAAGCCCAGGCTGCCCCTCGGGTCTGCTGGTAGCCGAAGCAAAAGGATCTCCTTCGCTACCAATAGATTTCTACACTGGGGTTTGAAGCAAAAGCCTCACAGCAACGGGGTCCCCTTTGCCTGATCTTGTCTCTACAGAAACCAAGGAGGTGACTATGGCGAGACGGGACCTGGGCACCATGCAAATATCATCAACCCTAACACAGCTCACAAGTCGTGTGTGTGTGTGTGTGTGTGTGTGTGTGTGTGTGTGTGTGAGATTGTTGTTTTCTCTTTTTCTTTGTTTCTTTCTTCCTTCCTTCCTCCCTCCCTTCCGTCCTCCCAACTAAAACAAAATATAATATTTTAAAATTCTTAGGTAAAATCAAAAGAAAGCAAGGAAATCCAAAGAGCATAAAACCAGTTACTGTAAGGCTTGGGCTGTGCTCTTGCAATAACTAGAGCCAAGTCACAGATGGATTGAATTTTCAGGAGTGAGGCCCGGCTTCCTCGGGCTTCGGCTTTCATCTGTCTCCAGGTCATCTGTGCGCTGGACATTACCTCATTTCCCATTACCTAGCGTTCTCCTGAACATTCTCGACCATTCAAGGAGAAGCTGGAACGTCAGCTTTCCTTGCTGAGAAACCCTTGTTTTCTAGAGGCCTCTAGATCACAGTTTAGTCTCTCTATGCACAGTTAAGCCCAGTCCTTCCATTTGGCCCCCTACTCTGCCCCCACTGGCCTCCAGCGTCATCTCTGTGGGCTGTTCCCACCCCTCTGGACTCAAGGCAGCGCCCCCCTCCACACAGACCAGATTTAGCAGCTCGGTCCCAACTAACAGGGACATGGGAGCCTCGAGGCTGCGGGGCTCCAGATGGTAGGAGGACCTCCTGGGCCAGCCTCCCCGCCTGAGAGCAGCCGTCCATGCCCCTTCCCCAGGGGAGGGCTGGGCTCCGCTCCGTGCGGGCTCACACAAGAGTACTGTCCCCGCGAATGTTCCTGAAGCCTCCCCCACTCCATCCCCGTAGACTGCCCTGCGCCCCTAATGGAGAGAAAATTCTGCCCCAGTCTTTGGGACTCATCTGTTGGGGATGTGATGACTTAGGCCGTGCTTGAAGAAAGGGAAGAATTACCTAAAAGCACATTCTGTTTCCTCACACCCACTTGCACCCATGTCCACCCCTCTCACCCTCCACCCCGCCAGCCAAAGCCTCCAGGCCCGTCCCCATCCCTTCCCTCCCCTGCAGAGCAATCGCAGGCTAGGGTGTTCCGGCTCCACCACTTAACCACTTCACAGATCGGGGAATCGCTTAATCCAGCTGAGCCTTATTTGTAAAACGAGGATGAAATACAAAGCACCCAGCTCAGCGAGACCTTGGAGGTTCTCTGGAAAACGTGCCTGACGCCCACCCCCTCTCCTCCTCCCAGGGTGGGTACTGCGTCAAGCTGGGGCTGGGCCTGGCTTCGTCCCCACGTGAGCAACACCCCCGATGGAGGAGGGAAAGCGCCGCGGGGCAAAGCTCACATGAGAGGTGGATAAAGAAAGATGCGGCAAGTCATGATGAGCCCACCTGGGGCCCTGGATACGGCGGAGCCCAAACCAGATGCACCTCAAAACTTTCAAGTTATGTGAATCAATACATTCTTTTTTGTTCTTTTTTGCTGGTTGGCTGTCTTCTTGTTGCCTGAAGTTGCAAAAGCCCAGACTGAAATACTACATTTCTAGTCCCTGGCTCTTAACTCAGGCAGCTTTGTATAAGATTTTCATGAATCTCTGGCTCCCCTGGGTGGCAAAGGGAATAAATTCACATTTCTAGGAGTCCTACTCTCTGCATAAGCATCCTCATTTCTACAATTTATTTACACTTCGACTCCTCTGGTCTCAGATACGCTCGGGTTTGCTCTTAACCCACAAGTGTTTTAACAGAGATTTTTTCCCATGGCTCACCTGTTCTCCTGGCTGTGGTCACGCTGTGTCTGCTGTAAGCCCACTGAATTCCCTCACTGGTCCTGTTTGGGGTGGCCATTGGGTTTGGGTCAGGGGTATAGTGAGTGGCTCGAGCCAGGAGGGCAGCGGGTCACCCTCCTCCAGTCAGGACACGAAGCACCATCTTGATATTATTAGAAGGTTTCACCAACCACGTGACCCCATCATGCCTTTTTAAAAGTCCCAGTCAGGTGAACTGGGTTCATCCAGATTACTCCAAATGAGGAAAGTGCAGAATTGAAAAAAAAAAAAGTCAAGCGGGTAGGTATTTCCATTACGTAATTTGTGAGGACATATTAAAAACACAAAGGGACTTCCCTGGCAGTCCATGCTTCCACTGCAGGGGGTGCAGGTTCCGCCCCCCGGCCGGGAACTAAGATCCCACATGCCACGCGGTGTGGCCAAAAAATTAATTAATTAATTAAAAAGTTAAAAATAAAAACACAAAGATTTGGGCATATGGGTTTTACTTGTGTAGATCAATTTCCTGGAGGGCCAGTGCTATGACTTGGAACGCTTACAGTTTCATACTCAGAGGCAGTCTGGAAACACACAGTATGTGTTCCCTCTGATGTGCTTACGTTTTGACATCATTGTTGTCCATTCCTTATTTCAGAAACCTGCTTGTCCTCACAGCTCTCAGCACCTCCTGTGCATTTGCACATTTGGACCTGAGATGGGGGACCCTTCCGCCACCTGCTCAGCTCAGCTCAGGGGTCAACAACTTATTCCCCCTCCCACACCCTTGCCCCAGGCTGGGCTAGGCTCTCACTTCTTTTCTAACTATTGTTCCAACAATAATGTTCCAATAATGCTCCATGCACAGCGCTGTCATTACAATGATTCCTGGATAATTATCTGTTTAGGGGTTGTGTCCCCAACTCGATTGGGAAGCTTGAGGTGTGGTCTTTATCTCTTTTTGCTTCCTAGCACTGGGCTTGGTTCAAAAATTACTTATTCATTTACTTTTTAAAATATTTATTTATTTGGCTGTGCTTGGTCTTAGTTGCAGCACACAGGATTTTTTTAGTTGCAGCATGAGAATTCTTAATTGCGGCATGTGGGATCTAGTTCCCTGACCAGGGATTGAACCCGGGCCCCCTGCATTGGGAGCCCAGAGTCTTAGCCCCTGGACCACCAGGGAAGTCCCCAAAGTTTATTAAATGAATATATAAGTTAGAAGCACAGGAGAACATAAAATAGCATTTGTTGAGGATCTACTGGCTAGATGTCTTAGAGCACTGTGGTATTTAACAGGAGAGCATAAGTAAATGAATTGAATAAGGAGACGTACCTAGCGCACAGTGGACGTGTTTGTTGAATGAATGATGGTGGGTCCGCATTCTGAAAATGAAGATGCTGAGGCTCAGAGAGCTTAAGCTGCTTCCTAGAGTCACACAGTTAGAGAGTAAGGTTTGGGCATAGCTCTCTCTGGTCCCTAAGTCCTTGGTTTCACCTACACCTCCCTGTAGCTTTTCACTTATATCTCCCTGCATCCCTCACCCCGGCAGGTAGGCAAACATTTTCTGTTGATGATGAATCTTTGAATCAACTGTAACACTCTTACATAATGGCTTTTTATGGGAGGAATTCCACAAATATTTGTTGGATGAATGGATGAATGGCTAGACTTGGGGAAACTTCCCATGCTGAACAAGGGTGGCTGACTGGTCCATGCAGTGCATGGTGTTGTAACATTCCTTTAGAAAATGTGCTAGTGTCACTATAGTGATCTGTTAAGCAGAAATGTAATGCATTGTAAAATAACGCTGGGGAAAGGGCTTTAAGAACAATGTAATAGAAATAAAGGTTAAAAAAAAATAAAGTTAATCTTTCCAGGACCCTGACAAAGTTAAAATCTATGGCATTCATAATATTCTCAAGACTCTCTCACAGCAGAAAGGAGGCATTTAAATCTCCCCGCTAGAATTTGGTTCTCTGATTTTGAATTATCAGCGAAGATGTTAACACAGATCTACCGAACTTTTTGAAATCTGTGACTGTCGATTGTCTGAGCAGCGATGCCACAGGAGTGGCACCCCGCAGAGGATGATGAACGGTGAGCCGTTGCGTGTTGTCGTGCTGGGAGGGGATTACAGGGGGAAGGAAGTGTGGAGGCGTCTTTGGTGAGCCGGAAGTCATCAGGCAATAACAACTGCAGCTGCTGTTTGTCGTGCTTCCTTTTTCTGGTAGGCACATTGCTTATGTTGTATTATTTAATTGGTCTCCACAAAGCCACAGTGTGGTAGGTTTCCTATCCACATTACAGGTACGATTTCACAGAGGTTAAGAAACATGCCCACGAGAGGCTGTACATGCCAGGACTTACACCCAGAGGTTGTGGGCCAGGGCTTACACCCAGATCCATCTGACTCCAGACACAGAGCCTAGCGTGCCGTCTTGAAACTCTCACTGTTAACGCCGAGTCCACAGCCCAGCCAGCCAGGCCCTGAACCTTGTCCTAAGAGCTGCTTCCCCTTCAGCTTCCTGAGGGTAGGGCCTCGGGCCGTTCCTGACCACATCTCCAGTCAAAGCGAAGGCCTTGCACACCAAAGGTGCTCATCGATTGCAGGTGAAGCCAAGCGTGCAGAGTTGACTAATTAGGAAAAAACACGTCCAGCTGAAGGCTAACAGGCATTTTCATTATGTAATCTGTAAGGACATATTTAAAAGCACAAAGGTCTGGCCGTATTGGTTTTATTGTATCATGCATGATTAATTTCCTGGAGCCCCACTGCTATTGAAAAAAGTCAACAAGGTACTTGGAACCGTTCCTGGAAGGGTTCAGTATTGGGGTCCCCCCTCCCCCCTTCCTGCCAAGCACCCCGTCATTCCCTTGCAAACAGATACACTTTACTCTGCCCAGGGAAGAGTTCTGATTCTGTTCAAGGACAAATGCCATCCTCAACGACATGTCATAGGTCTCAGTAGTGAAAGTGTGGCTTCCATACTCTGAGGAAACAAAACAGTCCTTTTCTTTCATCGCTGCCCCAGTGGTGGTAAGCCTAGGCTGGTTCTGCTCGTCCTTAGGACATGTCCTCGCCATTGGAAGACCAAGCAAGGCCAGTGCAGGGACAGAGGGAAAAACAGTCTGTTGTGGTTTGTTGCAGGAGAGAAGGGCACTTTTTTATAATTGATGATGGAAGACAGGACTGGGGCTGCCTTTTGCTCGTTAGGCCCCTCAGCCCTTGGAAGGCCAAGAAGAAACTGGACAGGAACAGAACATGCATGCTTAAGCACCTGGGCAGTGGGTGAGGAGGTCAGCAACCCGGACTGGGGGTGGGGAAGGAGGGAGGGCGGACTCCTATCCAAAGGCCAATTCCCCTCACAGACAATCAGGGGGCAAGAGCTCTATACCTGGAGGGAGGGGTCTACCTGCAGAAACAGCACAGTCACGGTCAGCTCTGACAGGCCTCTTGAACTCAGTCATGCAGTGGTCTGACCAGCGTCATCTCGATTGCTTTAAATGCAGTTAGTCTTTAGTTCCAGGGTCAGTTTGTTCCCATTTCTTTGAGGCCGGTCCTCAGAATTGTGGCAGCTTATGTCATGGCTACAGCCTGGTCATCAGGTAGTTAACTTCTTCCACCTGGGGGTTTCAGTATCTATAAGACAGATCACAGGATATGGCTCAGATCTATAGCCCTTGAAGAGGAACTAAAGGGGCTAGGCTATGCTTAATGACTAAATGATTATTATTTAGTCTTGTTGGACTGTTTTCCTTTGTTTCTGCACTTTCTCACTTCTCTGATTAAACTTATTCTTTGGCTAAAGATTTTCCACAGACAAAAGGCAGGCAGAGGATATGGGGGGAGGTGGGGAGGACCATGGGGTCCTGCTCCTGTGATTTTTTTTTTTTTTTTTTTTTTTCAGTACGCGGGCCTCTCACTGCTGTGGCCTCTCCCGTTGCGGAGCACAGGCTCAGGACGCGCAGGCTCAGCGGCCATGGCTCATGGGCCCAGCAGCTCCGCGGCATGTGGGATCTTCCCGGACCGGGGCACGAACCCGTGTCCCCTGCATCGGCAGGCGGACTCTCAGCCACTGCGCCACCAGGGAAGCCCTGCTCCTGTGATTTTGGAGAAGGGACAGGTGCAATCAAGCACACATCTTGGTACAAGTTACTGCTGGTCACATGGCACAAAAATCTGAATGCTTTTAGTGTTTTCTAAGTATGGGAAGATGTAAGGATTGGGTTCATAAAATTTTCTCCTGAAAATATCTTTCTAAAGGCCTGTCTGCCAGTTCTCCCAGAGCACAGAGGGCCTCATCCTGATCTCTGTCGTCAACTCCTTTCAAGGTGTGTTGAAGGTCAGTGACAGCAGCGGCTGGTGACTTAATCCTTGTAGAGCTGGATGGCGAGTGACATACTTTAGTTGGTGAAGGGGAAGAATTTATATAGTCAAAAAATGAAAAGAGTTGATAAATTGTGAACTCCTCAGAAGAGAGGTTTTGCAAGCATAAAATAAAGTGCAATAACATATTTGTGGAGTGTACTTTCTTTAAAATGAAAAATAACAATTTACAGGGAGTTCCCTGGCGGTCCAGTGGTTAGGGCTCAGTGCTTTCACTGCTGAGGGCAGGGGTTCAATCCCTGGTCAGGGAACTGAAATCCCTCAAGCCATGCAGCATGACCAAAAAAAGAAAAAAGAAAAAAAAGAAAGAAAGAAAGAAAAATAACAGTTTACAAACTTCCTCAGGAAAAAGACTTAATATTTCAGAATTTAAATATCTGGTTTCAGGGTCGTTAGTCAGTAATGTCAGCTTCCCAACAGTAACTGTTTTCCCCTCTCTAGGAGGTTAGAGGGATACATCTTCTTCAATGCTTTGCTCATTCCTTCGAACATACCTTAAGCCTTATGCTCGCTGATGTAGAAAGCAGCTGGAAGTCATGTGCAATTATTTCGGAGTGCCTTGTCTTTCAGAATTGGCAAGAAATACCCTTTTTGCTGTTTCCCCTTTGTGTTGGGGAATTAAAGTAACTTTAATTTGCGTGACTCTCAGTTCTCACATCTCTCTCTTTTCCACTCTAGTTGTCCACCACGAGACAACTGATTCTTTGTGGTTCTATCCATCCTTGCCAAGATTTCACTTTGCAATCAGGTAGCCAGCTCTCCCCAAGTGTCAAAGAAGGGATTTCATTTCACTTGGCACAAATGACGTAAGAACGGTCCCACGTGTCCAATAAAAACACAACTTGAAAATGTTATTCATTCTACCACTCCCACCCTCCTGAGTGGATTATTAATTTGTTGGAGGAACTGAATACACCCTCAGCTCCAAGAACTTGATGTGCCACCCACCAACGGCATCCATCATAAATGCTAACATCTCTGGAGCTCAGACACATCCTGGTTTCAGAGGCTATCTGGTTCAAAAAAAAAAAAAACCAACACTTTGGTGGTTATTTCCTCTCTGAAAGGAAGATGCTTCCTTTCAACAGGGCAAATCCAAATAGTCTGTACTGAAATGACTCATCTTTAAGTGTAAGAACTTTGAATTTACCCCATTATAGTTCAGAATAGAGAAGACACAGGATCCTCTTTCTCCCTTTGCTTTTTCTCCCATGTGCTGAAGAAACAAAGAGAAGAGGAAAAAGGGATCTATTTATAGCATGATGTGAATTTAGTTTTCAGGGTGAGAAATCAGAATGGTATGTAAGGCAGCAATGATCCTGGTTATCCAAACACTAAATTTCTTTCTTTTTTCTACTAAAACAGAATGGTTAAGGTAACCATAAATGTAAGAATTATTTAATAATTTTCAGTAACTGTGCAGGCATTCAAATTATTATTTCACAAGCAAGGAAACTAAGCCAAAGAAAAGTGGTGAGTTATGCATACTTGTCTGAGGGAAATAGTTTAAAATCACAAAAATACTTCTCAACCACAGTCAAAATGAACTCCTTGGAACGGGTAGGGCACATTTTCACAACCAGCATGTCCCGTAGCTAAACGGGAGGCATCGTACCCCTCCACACCTATTGGACCAAATACAGGCTGGCATTGCCTGACTCATTCATAATGAGGCCATCGTTCTTCCCATCTTAGTCTCTGTGGTTCAGAAATCAAACATACTTTTTCTCTCAAAAACATGTCCTAAGACCGTACCTTTTCTGTGCCAGTGAAGCTTAAATAAAATCTTACAGCTATGGTTCTCAATCGGGGACAACTTTGGGGTCGAGGGGTGCTGTTACTGGTCTCTAGTGGGTAGAGGCCTGGGGTGCTGCTAAACACCCTACAATGCACAGGACAGTCCCCACACAACCAAGAATCACCTGCCCTAATATATCAACGATTGAAAAACCCTGTATTAGAGGAAAGCTGATGTCCCTTTTTCCTAATAAGTTTATAAGAGAAACAAGGTCACTGCCTTCCCGAACCATACAACTGAAAGAGAAAAAAGAAGTTACTGCATAAATACATACATAAATAAGATAGTTGCAGTTGGTGGTATATATTGGAAATGAAATAAACGGATTAACAATACAGGGTAACTGGGTAACCAGGAGATGCTTCGGATAATAGAGCCAAGGAAGACCTACCTTGCAGAGGAAATTAGGATGTTTTTGTCAGCAACTAACAAACTCCCAACTCAAGCCGGCCTCAGCAGTAAGGAAACGTACGGTTCACACAATTTAAATCCAGAGGTAGGGTGGGATTCAGGGTTGGCTTATGCCACTGGCTCCCACTTCTATCCAACTCTGTATGCCAGCTTCCTTCTCAGGTCTGTAGTAAGGGCGTTGTAATAGTCATAACCTCACAAGACCTTGGAGGAGGAGGTGGGGGGCATGGAGATGGAGTGGGGTAGAGAGGTAAGGCTCCCATCCCTGCTTTCTACGTGATGGTACTCAGAGTCCCCTGGTTGGGCTGAGTAGGTCACGGGCCCACCCCTGCACCAATGACTGTGGTCAAGGGAAATGAACGTGCTGATTGGCTCAAGCCAATCAGTGACCACACTTGGCGCCAGGCTCACCTTAATAACTAAACAAACACTGGGTATTCCTTCGGGAAGGATGATGTGTTTATTGGTTGGCATTCGCAAACTTCCTCTGTGGGAGACGAGATTTACACTGAGCCTTGAAGGACGAGAGGGAGCTGCTCTAGCCAAGAGCCTGAGGAAGAGCTTAGCAGACAGGCCAGACAAGCACAGAAGCCTTGAGGTAGGATAAAGGGCCATGGTGCTCCAGGAGGCAAGTAGCTCTCCGTGAGCTTGGAGGGGCAGATGTGAACATTAATCCTATAATGTGAGTTTTGGTTAACCACATTTGTTGTAAAATATTATGATCCTTTGTAGGTGAGAAGAAAAAAAAACATATAGTCTCTGTTTCCTTCAGGATTTTTCCATATATTACTATTTTTAGGTGATCATTCTTTCTAATATAACTTAAAAACAAGACAAAATAGATTTTATGGGTACCAATTAAATTTAAAAAAAAAATTTATTGATTGATTGATTTTGGCTGCGCCGCGTCTTAGTTGAGGCATGTGGACTTCTTAGTTGCGGCATGCATGCAGGATCTAGTTCCCTGACCAGGGATGGAACCCGGAGCCCCTGCACTGGGAGCTCAGAGTCTTACCACTGGACCACCAGGGAGGTCTCAGTACCAATTAATTTTTAAAGAATAAATTTCAAGTTAATATATGAGAAGGAAAAAAAAAAAACCTTTAGAAAGAAAACACTGAAAGAGGCTGCAATGGACAAGATTTCAGATATCTGGGCATTCAGACGTACTGGCATTACGGACAGGCTGTACAAAAGGCACCCTGATTTAGAACAAGTTTGAACTCCTGTAACCTCCAGCACCCAGCACCATGCTGAATACAGAGGAGACCACAAGAATACTGACTCACACCAGAAGTCGAAGGTAATAAGCACTTTCATGTATATTAGTCTATGTATATATCCACTCTTTGCCCATCTCTTCCTTCCTTTCAAGGAAGCAAGCGCCTGCCACAGCTCTTCACATCTACTGCACATTCTCTCTTTAAGAGGCATTTTTATTTGAGCTTTTTTCCTTTACATTTGCATATTTTGTCTTTTTGTTGTTGTTCTTCGGGAGCTGTCTCTGCTTCCAGGTTTGAGAACCCTCTTTGTTCTCTAAGACAAATATGGGGAAAAAACCCAATAACTGCAATGGTAGCTGCTGGCAGACTTAGGATAAAGTCACCTTAATTCCCTATTTACTTCTGGATCTACAACAAGATAGCAATTTGTTGGGACTACTTTTACCTGGTTTTATTCT
Source organism: Delphinus delphis (assembly GCF_949987515.2). Taxonomy (NCBI): domain Eukaryota; kingdom Metazoa; phylum Chordata; class Mammalia; order Artiodactyla; family Delphinidae; genus Delphinus; species Delphinus delphis. The sequence continues at coordinate 7,830,449 of NC_082700.1, read as the reverse complement.
AAAATTTCTGACACTATGGTAGAAATAGTATGAGAAATTGTGTATATATTAAAAACATAATAAATCAAAATAAATAAAATGTAATAAAGTAATAAAAATGACAAGGATTCTAAGAACATCATAAATGCATTGTTAGATAATAAATGTGGTAGTTCATATGGCCCCTACTCATTCACCTGTTCCAGTAAATAAATAGTTAAAGTGGACTGATTAAATATAAAAGGGGGCTACACAAAATCGGCATCCACGACAGTACAAGTTGAGCTAAAAGTTCTGGTACTGGCTCTTCTTGAATAGTATTACTACTACTATTACTACAACTTACTGAATATCTATTACCAAACTAGATGTTTTATTTATATCTAATCCTTCCATTCTCCCAACAAGATAGGTATATGTCCATTTTACCCATGTTGAAACTGAAGCCCCAGGAAGAATTCAAAGAATATTAAACGGATATCAGATAATAACGACGCACGTTTAGTGCTTTACATAGCCTTTCAGTCATTACACATATCCTGTGAGGCGGCACACAGGAAGGCTTGGTAATTAGCTCAAGGTCACAGAGCTGGCCAATTCATAAGTACACATAGGCAAGGTTCACGCCCATGAAGCCTAACTCCAGGGGCTCTCACAAGCTGTACTATAAAGCATATCAGTATTGCCACAGGATTTGAATCTGATCCGAACCTGTCTGGCTCCAAAGACCTAGAACTGTTCCTTCCTCCCTTCTGCACAAGCTTCCTATAAAAATGTGGGAAGCAGACCAAAAAATCTCAACGTTCTATTTCTGTTCGAAAATGCTATGATTCCATGGATTTTAATATAAGGTTTTCATATACCAAAAAAAAAAAAAAAAAAAAAAAATGAGGGCGGGGGAGTCAAGAAGTTTTTGTAAAGCAAACCAAAAATAATTATAGCTAACTATATTTTCGAATTTATGAATACAGTCACCTTTAGAGGCTATTTTATTAAATTCTCTCCACCTTAAAGGTGAGTTAACTGAAGCACGTAAGGATTAAGTACCTTTTGTCTAACTGCCGGGTCAAACATACAAGTGATTTTGTATGCAATATAAACCTGGCCTTTTAGCCTTGTCTCTGATTTAACCTCCTAAAGACTGCCATACTCTTAATTTTTCTAACTTCAGGTCGAAATTCCTACGGATTTCATATGTATTCCTACGTCCCTGAGGGAGCGTCAGCAAGGAGCAAACTTAAAAGGACACTGAAGGGTAGAAAAGACCTGACAATACCAGCAGAGTTACCCTCCTTTTTATGTTCGTCTCATTACTGAAAAGAATTTAACAGGGATACCTCTTTTCAGGGAAAGAAACAAAAGCTGATTCTGATCAAGCAAGAAGCAAAACTTATAATTTATGACTCGGGAGTGGCAGGGCAGAACAAGGTCCGTTCAAGTCAGCTGTATCAAAAATAGACAGAAAGTGATACCACAGAGGGCTTTCCAAATTACGCCACACCTAAAATTCGCTTAAAAAACCCAAAACCCACAGAACCCTGACATTTTATTCCACAAGAGAATATCCTGCCGCTGATGAATACAAGAATATTTAACACAAACCCTTATGCTTGTTACTAGAAGTTGAAACGTAAATTCCTTTTTCTAATTCATAATTCACCAGCCGTGGTGTAATCTAGACAATAACAGAAGCGAATACCGAACAAGCAGGCAAACAAAATAACGCTGTGGCTGGAAAACGAGCGAAAAGCGATAAAGGGAAGCTCCCCCTCTCCCGCGAGTCCCCCGAGACAAAGCCGGCTCCCAGCCCGCACTGCGACCGGGACTACACATCCCAGCATGCAAGGCGACACGGTCTCCCAGTCGAACTACGGTTCCCGACACGCTTTCCTGACAGCGGGCCGACCTCTCTGGCGTCCGGGGGGTCTCGGGTCTCTGCAGGAGTGGGGTGTGTCTCCGCCCGCCCAGCTTCTCCTTCGAGTCTAAGGGTCAGATACCATCGCCCACTAGTAAATAACGAAGATTACGATTTTTCGAGTCATTCTTCGTTGCCCGTTTTATTAAGACAGCAAAGAGCCTCAGGCTAGGGCGGGCGGGGCGTAGGCGGGTCAGCTTGGCCAGTTTGAGCCAATAGCGTCGGAAGGGCTGTCCTGTTGCCATGGCAACGGCGGCCGTCCCCAGAGGGACCAGCCACCCATTGGGTGGAATCTTTCGAGAAGGCTCGAGAAGAAGGAAGCGGAAGTGGCACGTGGAGGGGCCGGTGGAGGCGCCGGTGAGTAAATGCCGCAGATTCTGGAAAGTTCCGATCAGTACGATACATAAGGCTGAGACGCTGGGATCTTCTCTTTCGGGTCGGTAGTTAAGCGGCACGCTGGTGAGCGAGCCGGTGAATATCCAGGCAGGCAGCCCGAACTGCGGAACGACTTGCGGAGACCGAGCGCAGCTTTCTCCCGTGGTTACTCCTCTGTGAGCCGCCACTGTCCCCGGGAATCCGGCGGTGCCAGACCGGCAGATCGTCCGTGTGTCCGTCCGCGTGACAGGACCGGACCCCGCGGGAGCCGCGCGCAGCCGGGGCAGGAAGCGGCGGCCGGAGGACACAGACCAACCCGAAGCGGAGGCGGACCGAGAGCCGGCCATGTCGGTGGTGGGGCTGGACGTGGGCTCGCAGAGCTGCTACATCGCGGTGGCCCGAGCCGGGGGCATCGAGACCATCGCCAACGAGTTCAGCGACCGGTGCACCCCGTAAGTGGGAGCTTGCGGGGGCGCTGGGGGGAGGTTCTGGGGCGAGGGCAGCAAGCCGGCGGGGGCTGCGGATCCCGGGGACCCCACGTTTGCGGCTGGCCGCGGAGCGCCGGGGCGAAGGTAGGGCGATGTGGGGAGCGGTGCGCCCTCCGTAGGGTCGGGATGCCGGCGGCCTAGCCGCCGGGTAGGGGAGGGGGCTTGCGGCCGCGAATCGGATAGAAGGGTCTCCGGGATTCGAGGGGCCAAGAGAAGCCCGGGAGTCGAGTCCCCCGGGGTCGTCCCTTCTGGCGGGCTCCCTCCTGGGGGCCGGTCTGCGGGCAAGCCCGAGACTTCGCTCCTTTTTCTTGGCAAGAAGCTTCAGCCAGCTCCTTGCGCGACCGCCCCCGTTTCCCCACCCGGCTTCTCTGAGCTGGCCGAGCCGCCCCCAGCTCGTCCCCCTCCCTCCGAGCATGTCTTTGCGCACCGCAGAGCTGGGGCTGCCGAGCTTTTTCTTCCGCATTGTGAATCTCGAAATGAGCTGGAAGCTTCCAGAGCTCGTCTGCTGCTTCTTGTGCAGGGAGCGGGCGGATTGTAGTTAGCGACCACAGAATCACTCCTTTGATGATGAATCTACCTTTTCTTGCTCACTCTTGGATCATTTGTGAAAGATGTAAACGTCTTTTTTTCTCGTTTTATGAAAGCCGTTAAAGAGGCATCCTAAATCGTGTTCCAATTTCTTTAATTTTGAACGGCTTAAATGAGAGAAAAGAAAAATTGCACACTTTGGTGCTAGAACTCCTCTAGAGGATGGATGTTGTCACTGAATTAAATGGTATATTCTACAGCAGCATGGGGTGGGCAAAGGGTAACATTTTAATAAGCAACTTTTTTGGAGGGGAGTCTTAATTTCTGAATATGTTGTATGCAAACATGCCTGCATGTACATTGATAAAAACAACTGCTTACTTCTCAGGGAAAATGGTGTAGGTATTTTAGTGCCTTAATCCCAAGATAAAAATCATAGAATGAAACATCGAGCCCAAAGGTGAAATGACTGGGCTTATATCACTATTTGAGTGCAGATAAACATTTATGAAAGCGAAGGGAAGTGAGAAGATAACCAGACATTGACAGTATCAGTAGCGTTGGGAAGACTGCTATTCACAGAGCATGTCGTGCATCAACCTCTTTATAAAGCTACAGTGTTTTAGTTTAGCTGTGTGAAGGGCTCTGATCGGAGTATAGTAAGAAAGAAGATAGTATCTCAGGATTTCATGCTTAGGTGCAGTTTACATCTTTGTTCTCTTTGGTCCAGTAAAAGGAAGAAGAGTTGTTCAAGGGAGAGTAGAGAAAAATTACGTATGTGGCTATAGTGACCACTGTGAAACTAAAGCTGACAGGTGTGTCTCAAAAATGTAAACCAAGGGCAGTACTGGAGTTTCCCTTAATGTTTTTTATATAATAGATGTTTGACTCAACTGCATTGGCTACTATTAATTTCTGTTTAGTATAATTAGTTTGATTCTCTTCTTGGAAAATGAGTAAATTCGTTCCGCAACTGTATGTTTACTCTGAGCTCGGAGTGCTGTTCTGTTTTTGGAAGGTATTTTAAAGCTCTAGCCTTTGCTCCAGCAGTTCTCTGGCTGTTAAGATGCTATTTAGCACCTGCTCAGATAATCTAGGTCTAAGATGTCTCTGTTATAGCAAGTTTAAATTTGATTCAGCTTGATATTTAATGCCTTCAGTGTATTCCCATTTTGCTCATATCACACCATTATTCCTACCTGCCCTGTAATCTGAAACCTAATTCACTTTCATCCTTCTGACAAGACTTTATTGCTCTGTGCTACCATTCCATTTCCATTGCTCAGAAGGCTGTTTAACAGTTACAAGTCACTTCATCTCTTCAGAGCTGACTTAAAATGTAACTGATTATTCAGTCCTTTTGCTCAGCATTTATACTTGGTTCTGTCGTGGTACTTGCTCAGCATCATTTTTGCTTGGCTTCCTCAAGTAGAGTCTTCTGTATAGGACCCTCTTTTGTGCGTTTAAACTCCGGAAGCATAGCTTAGGCCCACTTGTTTCCATTTATCTAAAAACCTTTGATCATAAAGAGTCAGATGATATATCAGGACAGCAATAGCTATGATAGTGACGCTTAGATTTGTATGGAGTTGGTAACTGCGAAGTAGTTACACCATATTTTGTTAATCGTGGCTAGGACCGAGTTAATAGTACTCTAACTATTCAAAGCATTTTCACAGTTAATGTCCACTTGCTGATAATTGGGGCCTGGAGAATTATGCTGGTGCTTGCAGTACTGGAAAGTGTCCTCTGAGCCTTGAGCAGACGGGAGTGGGGGCCAGGGTGGGGTGCAGCTGCCACCTAGATTGGATTCTCAGAGTTAAGCAGCTGACGAAAGCTTTGGAGTCCAAAGTTGTGCTGTGCTGTGCCCCCTTCCCCTAGAATGGGTAGGATATTTTTTTCCTTTTTGGGGGCAGGAAATTTATGTTAGAATTTTCCTCTTGTCAGTTAAAAACCTCCACATTTCTGCTTTTAACATTTGTAAAACATGGTTTTTTAAAATTTCTTCTAGATCAGTCATATCATTTGGATCAAAAAACAGAACAATTGGAGTTGCAGCCAAAAATCAGGTATGTTCTTTAAGAGGATTCTGATCATTTTTTAAGAGAGAAGTTTTAAAAGTAAAATCTCAGAGACATACAAAAATACGAAATACCTAAGCCTATCTATTTTTGAGTTTTAGAATTGTAACGCAGATACTCCTCATGAGCCCTTAGATACTTTTTTTTTCTTTTCTCTTCCTTTTGTTTTATTGAATAAGACCTTTAACTTTCTAATTTTCCAACCTTAATTTTTAATAATTTTCCTACCTTCTAATGTATCTAATTTTTAAAACTTAAAAACAAGACACATGAAGTTCTTTCATGTGAAGTTTCTCATGATACTCATTTAAGAGTTAAAAGCTTCCTTTCATGGAAGGAACTTCTAAGAAGCTCTGTTTAAAAGTGTTTTCAGGTTACTTAATAATTAAGGTAGTACGAGGAGAACTTGTTGTCTAGGCCTGTGCTGGCCTGTAGAGTCGCTGTTACATGTGGCCCTTGAGCACTTGAAATGTGCCTGATCTGAATTAACATGTGAAGTATAAAATACATGTGCTTTTGCAGGCCTAAAATGAAATAAACAATCTCATCAACTGTTTACATCAAGTGCATGCTGAAATGACAATATTTTAGATGAATTAGGCTAAATAAGTTATTGGAATTAATTTTACATATTAATGGGACTTGAAAATTTACCTATGTGGCTCCCTTTAGGACTCACATTGTAATTTGAACTTTGGGGATCGGGGAGAAAAATAAATAAATATGAAATATGAAAATCCCTTTTGTGAGAGGCTCTTAAGAAAGGGACTGAAAGCAGACCTGTTACAATATGTAAACGTATCAAAGTAACATACACTGTATGCCTTCAGCTTACACAGTGTTACATGTTGATTTATTTAGTTTAAAAAAAAGTTGAAAAAATTCTCTTAATACAGAAAATGGTATTGCTAAAAAAAGAAAACTAAACCTTGGAGTACTATATTATGGCTAGTTGGAAGAGAGGAACAAAAGAGCAAAAAAACAAAGCAGGGAAGAGAAATGGCCGTGCCCACTCAAAGTAACCTGCTCAAAGGGGAGAGACACTAGTGAAGTAACAACCTCCCCAAATGTGGCCGTTGAGAAGACTGATGTCCCGGACCTGAGATCCCACTGCATTTTTGTGGTTATGTGAGGAAAATCTGTTGAGGCTTAGATCTAGCCTGTAGATTACTAGACATATGTCCTCTCGGTTTTATAATCGCAAGGAATTTTAGTACTTAAACATTGTTTGAAATATTCCATATTATTTGAAAACTAGTGTTGCCAAGCTATATTTTTCTTTTTAAAAGAAGTAGATCAGAGAAAGAAGTACACAGTAAACGGTTTTGGTATTTTCAAACTAATAACTTTAGAAGTCTTTGTTTTTCATCTTTTAATTATTTTTGTGTTTTAAATAAGGTTCCCACTGCTGACATCTTTGAGTGAAATATGCTATGAAGTGGGACTTGTATATCCAGAGCCTAATCATCAAAAATATGTACGTGCAGTTGAAAGCATTACCTCATATAGAAACTTTTTGAATTATCTTTGCGTTTTCTGCTTTTTGGTATAGATAATTAACATTCCATGCTATTGATAGGAAAAGTAGCAATCAATATATTTTGTGGCACAAAGTACTTACCCTGGCCACTTAGCGACTCAACAAATAGATTACTGTAACAATTAACTCCTTTTTTTAAAAAATGTGACCAGACTATAGTGCTTCTAAATATCCTTTTTCATTTATTCATTAGGTATAAAACAACTGTAGTGGGAGAAAAGGAATGAAATAAAGTGATACATACAGTTCTTGGGGTTTGTTCAGAGCTCCAGGGATAGTTTCACTATCTGAGTTTTTATCTTGCAGACTTTGAAGCCTGTGTGTATCCCTCTCACTGCCTCCCTCCTGGCATTTCTATAGGAAAAGGAGAAAGAATAAAGTCCATTCATTGATGGAGAAAGTCAGGGCTCTGGGGAAGGTTACTTCTATCCCTCTGATTTGAGTTGTACAAGTGACTTTCTTTTTAATTGCTGTAAGTACTAATAGGTGTTGAAATTAGAAAAAAATTTAAATCTCAGTGTTTGTTTTTTTTTTTTCCCGCAGCAAATCACTCATGCAAACAATACAGTGTCTAATTTCAAGAGGTTTCATGGCCGAGCATTCAATGACCCCTTCATTCAAAAGGAGAAGGAAAACTTAAGTTATGATCTGGTTCCAATGAAAAATGGTGGAGTTGGAATAAAGGTAATATAATCGAGCAATCTTAGATTCCTTACTAGGAAACTGTTTAATTCATCTACAGAGAAAAGTACTTAATTCTTAATAAACATGTAACTCAGTTTCCTTATTTGGACAAGATGGTCTTTTATTTTTTATCTAGTCTCTCTTAAACTATAGGTTTATGTTTAAATCATCCTTGAAAATTATTCAAATGGTATATACTGCTGTAACTTAATTTGTGTTTCTCATAACGTCTTGACAATTATAAAATTTAGAATTCATGGTGTTTAAAGAAATCTAAATTGTGTTGTCATATCAAACAAAAGTCTGTTCCAATACAGCTCATTTGCAGTTGTTTGGAGAGCTACAGTGTAATACAACCAGAAATCTTTTTTTAAACTACAGAGGCATTCCTGTCTTATGATCTACACAAAATAATATTTATCCCAGTGATTCATCTCTTCAGTTAGAGTGGAAATTTACTATCTTCTATAATACTTTGACTAGTACTTTGGATAGGGGAAAAATCTGCCCCAGCTTTTTTTTCTCTTCATCTCTGGGGAAGAATCTTTCTTTTTTTCTTTGCTTTGCTTTCCTTTCCCTTTTTCTCTTCCTTTTACCTTTCCTTTCCTTCTTCTTTTCTAAACAGTTACAACAGTAAAGGTTTTCTGGAAGAGAATGTGTAATCATGTTTGTAAGTTAATATTATTAGCATGTAACTTTTAGCACTACAGTATTTAAAGCATTTTCTTTCCTCAATACAGGTAATGTACATGGATGAGGAACATCTGTTTAGTGTGGAACAGATAACAGCCATGCTGTTGACTAAGTTAAAGGAAACTGCTGAAAACAACCTCAAGAAGCCAGTAACAGATTGTGTTATTTCAGTAAGTAGAGTTCGGCAAGGCAACGTGTTTTATTTTAATTTGCCTTTTTCATGTTACTTTTTAGTATTGAATGTGTGAAAGCTGTCCTACTACTAGAGATCAGAATTCTGCTGCACTCTATACCATAGTGTTCAGCAGCATTGCATAGTAGGTTTGGGTGGTGATTTTAGCCAGAAGTTGCAAAGGTTTTTGAGTGGTGTTACATGTCAATATCTCCTGTCAGGCTTTTTGAAAATACAGACTGATTGGTCGAATTGGAGGATATTCTAAAGTTAGTTGATGTATTGAGAGGCAATTGTATACTTACACGAGAGCTTTTCAGAATTTTATCCACACGTGAGAACCAGAGAGTTGGTTCTTGGTGATAAGTAGTTTTAAAATGTAACCTACCAATAGTGACAAAACCTAGGTTTTTTTTTTAGCATTGGCAAGCCCACTACTTTCAATGGACAGTTGATAATTAGGTTATTGAAGAGTATTTGTAATGGACAGAAGTCATTTTTTTTTTTTTTACATTAAGATTTATTAACACTCCCTCGTTTATGTAAGGGATTAGGAAATATGATGTTAATTGATTTATAGGTAAAGATTTGATCTGGGGGAAAGTGTATACATTAAAATAAGATTAGGTGTTCATTATTGAGGTTAGAGAAACAAGGAAAAAGAGAGGCCTTCCTTCTTCTTTTGAAGACATAGTTCTCTGTTTTTCTCTTCTAAGTAGTTAAAGTTAATTAAGAGAGCTACTCTGATCTCTCCCACTATCTCTTTTCTACCTAGCCCATGTCTCAGAACAGCTGTTACGGTGAGCTGGAGATTGCAACCAGGCTATACTGACTGTATAGGACAGGGTGTCACTTCCCCTGCCCCAAGGATCCTCTACATACATTTTATACCTCATCACCTCTCCCACGTGAAAGTTTAGTAGTACAGATTTAGTGTATATCTGTTTCTGTACTGTGGTCCTTTAGACAGCCACAAGCCATTGTAACTAGCTAAATATTTTTTTGTCCTTATGTACCAATTTTCACCCTCTACAACGTTATTATTCTCTGTGGCAAATTTGTGCTATGGGGAAAAGTCATCTTTTATTTGGCAGGGTGGCCTGTCCAGACGTGTCAGAAGCCTTTATGGCAGTGCATCCTGGGATATGCAAGAAGAGAGGCAGAAAGGCTGAAATTTCTCTTGCAAGACAGAAGGTGTTCTACTAAAGGAATGTCTGGGTATTGCTTGGAGAAATGCTATTAATCTCTGGTAAAGTTAAAGAATTAAGTTATAAGTCAGTGGTCCTTCCTTCCTCTCCCACCCCCTCTTTAAATAACCTAATATGGAAAACTGAAAGTGTTCTGATTTGAAAGGTGAGCAGAGACCCACCTTCGCTCTTGTCACTCTTTCTGAAGCATTTATAGGTAACTTGGGGAGAAAATGCGAAAGCCACTGTACCAAGTTTTCTCTTAGGTACTTTCCAGTTAAGTGATTATATGAATGTATTGTTAGATGCTCTTCTGGAAGAATGTGCTAGTTAAAGTGCTGCCCTGGAAGGCAATCAGAAGAATTCATCTAGCTAGAACACAACACCGTAAGAAACTTTATCCCTTGAGCTGATTTTGTTCTTCTTCCTCTTAGAAAAATCAACAGACTTTGACAAAAATGTTTCATTTTTGTAATCTGAACAGGTTTACTGAATTAGAAGGTACCCCAACGATTAATGCTTAAAACCAACGAACAGCAAACTAAAGGGCAGAGGCTAGAATTAGCTGTATTATCTTTAAGTTCCTGTAGTCTTTATAGTTTAATTACATTTAATGTTGACATAGCAGAATAATTTCCAAAAGAAATTTAAGACTTGTTTGGAAATAGTATTTCATCCTCTTAAATTTAAAGCTTTTTGTTAGATTTAAGTAACTGTTAATATGTCTTACGAATACTCCTGGTTAGTTTTTATTTCAGGTTAAAATTTGGTTCTAATAAATTTGATACTTATAATTTTAGGGCAATCTTTTCAAAAGTAGTTGCTGTTTCTGAAAGTTAAAGAACTTATTCTTTTTCTGTTTTGTGACTTGACTAGGCACTTATTTAGCTGGACTATTGTGAATTGATTACAGATGGTTGTGAGGGATTTGTATGTTTTATTTTGTGTGTTCTAGGTAAGGTAGATTCTTTCCCTTCTTGTTTGCAGGTCCCTTCTTTCTTCACAGATGCTGAGAGGCGATCTGTCTTAGATGCTGCACAAATTGTTGGCTTAAACTGCTTGAGACTCATGAATGACATGACAGCTGGTAAGAAGAAAACTGTTTTTGTGTAGCAGTTAATATACTTTCAAAACTAAAGTTAAGACACACCAGGTCCTGTTATCAAACACTTTCATGTAGGTGTAGAAACACAGCCTATTAAAAAACGTGTTAGATTTGAAAGCAAAAATTCTAGCCTTTCAGATGCTTGTTTTAATGAGAAGTTGGCACTTTTTCAAATATATGAATCTGTTTTCATTAGGAAATTCTTGTATATAAATTTTTTAATCCTTTAAATTAGTTGTATTGGATTTAGTTTTTTATTTCCTTACATTGTTTTTATAGTTAAGAAACAAGTTTTCCCAAAACCTCATGATTTTGGCTTTTACAACTACCTTGACTATTGATTTAGCTTAAATTTTTTTTTCCCTCATATGCTTTCCGATTGTATGTGGTTAGGAGTTGATCATTCATCTTATATCAGATATTAATTTAAGCTGTGTGATTTGCCAGGCACCTTGGTAGGAATGGATATAGTGGGGAGCAAAACACTCACTTATCTCCTCTTAGACCTTGTATCAGCTTCTTGTGATTACAGATGGACTCAAAGTCAGTTACAATGTAGTGTATTCAGGCAAAGCAAATAAGGCTTTGTTTAGTATGTTTTTAATAGATGTTTTAAGAACTCTTAAAGTATTGATAAAGGTGTGTTCTTAAGTGTACGTATTTAGAAATACAGTGGTTTCAAAATTCAGAAAAAGCTAACACAGACTACTTAAGATAGATCATTTATTTGCCTTGAATCTAATTGGTAGGACCTGCAGTTGCTGTAGTTATATATTAAATTCTTAATTTTTTTGGATAAGCAGTCTCCTAGCAGGTTGTGGTTAAAATGTAAGTATTGTGTAATGAGTCTGATATTGTTTGTGTGTGGTTACACGTGGTTTACATGCCATTGTTTTTGCATTACGTATGTCCTCTCTGTCACATCTCTCCATATATTTAAAAGTGATAGAACATTGTTCTAAAATCAGAAAGGGACAAAGTATGAAGTCAGATATAAAAGAAATATGTTCACTTTTAATTAATGGAAGTACAGTCAGGTTTCCTGCATGTGTGATTACATTGGTAACAATGAAATTCCTAAGAAAATGTGAACCAAAGAATCGAAACATACTAATTTTTTTTTAGTTGCTTTGAATTATGGAATTTATAAGCAGGATCTCCCAGGCCTGGATGAGAAACCTCGAGTAGTGGTTTTTGTTGATATGGGACATTCAGCTTTTCAAGTGTCTGCCTGTGCCTTTAACAAGGGAAAATTGAAGGTAAAGTCATAAATCAGAACTAAGTGACCCAAATATTACATGTGTGACAGTTGTCATTACTTTAGGCTCTTCGAGGTAATGAAAAGTTTGGGGTAAAGATATTAACCAAGAGTTGTTCCTAAGGTTGATCCTCCATAAAGATGATGTAATCGTTTCAGCTTCTTGCTCAGGAAAGAAAAGCTTTTTAAGGTTATCTTCCATGTAATCATTAAAATTAAAGACATCTTAGAGACTTAACATTTCGTTTGGATTTTGTAGTTACGCGTCTCCTTACTGACTTGGATTTCATGTTGTAGTTTAAATAGAAATTTTGAGCCTAGGAGTCTTTGGTTGTTTGAATAGCAATATTTAAGACTCTAGTTGCAAATATGATTGAAATAACGAGATTATTTGTTGTTTTAACTAAATTAGGTACTGGGAACAGCTTTTGATCCTTTCTTAGGAGGAAAAAACTTTGATGCAAAGTTAGTGGAACATTTTTGTGCAGAATTTAAAACTAAGTACAAGTTGGACGCAAAATCCAAAATTCGAGCACTCCTTCGTCTGTATCAGGAGTGTGAAAAATTGAAAAAGCTGATGAGCTCTAACAGCACGGACCTACCACTGAATATCGAGTGCTTTATGAATGACAAAGATGTTTCGGGAAAGATGAACAGGTGTGTCTTGAATTCTGACAGATTAAAGAAGGAACTTCTTGCTGCAACTGTAGTCCACGTGTCAGTTCTAGCTGTGGTGTTGTGAGTCCTGGCCCACATTTCAGGATTGTACCGTACCTGCTGGAAAGACTGTCAACGTCATTAGAACTAGGGTTGCTTCTGCAAAGAGGGTTTTAGGAAGATCTGTGTTCAGTGCCCTCGTAGTGAAGTCTTTTGGCTCATTTTCACTTTTTAGTATTTCTGGGCCAGTAATTCAGTAATGGTTTCACAGAATATTTTGCAGAAATATTTTGAAGAGAATGGAAATATTCAAAGTAATGAAAACGGGATCATCTAAAACATTAAGGAATAAAATGGAAATCTTAATATAAAAGTGATTTCTTCTAGTAATACCTGTCGAATTGATTTTCTCCTCATGCCCTTTCTGCATCTGTTTTGTATATTTTTTGAAAAAGAAAAGTTACAAATTACAGTATGGTTGAACTTGGCCCATGTGGAATTCAGGGTGTCTGAGGGGAAAAAAAAATGTTGGGTTGATAAGACTTAGTTTTTAAAAAATAGGACAGGATATTGGCCTTAAGATAAGTTTTCTAAAGATTTCTAAAGTTTTCCTCTTAATTGCCAAGGGCACAGTTTGAAGAACTCTGTGCTGAGCTCCTGCAAAGGATAGAAGTTCCCCTTTATTCATTGCTGGAACAAACTCAGCTCAAAGTAGAAGATGTGAGTGCTGTGGAGGTAGTTGGAGGCACTACACGAATCCCAGCCGTGAAAGAAAAAATTGCCAAATTCTTTGGAAAAGATACGAGCACGACGCTCAACGCAGATGAAGCAGTGGCCAGAGGGTGTGCACTACAGGTATTGCCTTCTCAGCCCTTCTCCCTCTGGGGGCTCATTCCTTGAACCATTTCTGCTTTACTTCATCGAGGTGGTGTCACAGAGAAAGCAGAGCCCAGTGCCCAGTTAGACACCACAAGGGGGTTACTTACATTTCCACAAATCGTGAGGCCGTGGGGACACAGGATCTGCTTCAAGTATTGGAAGGTTTAGGAAGTTTAAGATTCAAAGAACTACAGAGCTAGTGTTTCTCAAGCTGGGGATTAGGGACAGGCATGATTCTGAGGGGATCATAGAAAACACGGCTGTAGAGCGCAGAGTAGCCGTGTGGTGGTGCCGGTTGTTACAGAGCACCAAGGAGGGCAGGGGAACGGCAGTCTGGTGCAGTGAGGAATTGATTTGGGGAAAGTTTGCAGGGTTAAGAGTATTAGCTAACAGGTGGTTTGATGAAATAGCTGTTCCCCCTCCAAACTGATTGTAGCTTATCAAATAAGGAGGCAGCTCAGAGGCATGAAGTTTGGCAAAGTAAAAGCACAAAATCTAGAAGTTACTGATACAAAAAAATTAGTATTGGTTTATACGTAGGATATTAGAGTCAAATCTGAGTAGTTTTAACTAAAGTTTTAAGTTAATTTGTTTAAATTTGATCTAGTTAGCACAGTTTTTTTTTTTAATACAAAGCAGTAGATTCTTTACAGAAAAGTATTTAGACTGACTACTGTGTAAAACTTTTAAAAAAGAACGTGTAGATGCTGACTATTGCCTGTAATCCGTTGCATCATCAAGATTCCTCATGTTTTGTGGGGGTTTTGTCTTTGCTTCCTCCTTGACAGTGGCGTGCGCCTCCTTCACTGACTCTTAATCACCCAGGACTTCGGAAGCTTATAGTTTCTGTAGAAGTAGAGCTTCTTTTGGCTTCTCTTCTGAAGAATCCTGTGCTATTGACAGAGTCAGAGATTTACTGACTTTTAGTTTAGTCATCTGTTCAGTCATTTTTATGTGACAAGTCGAAATCCACCGGTTGGTCTGTTGGGTGTTGTCTACCCTAAATTTGAATTGACCATTGCTTCCTTCATTCCTAAAATTACTTGAAAATAGGCACATTTTGGTTTTACCCTTTTTCAGTCTTAGACATTTGAAAGGCAATGCGGACAGAGCTGTTTGGATGTATATACACATTCAAAAGTGATACAGCTTGTAATTAAAATTGCTGTCAGCAGGGCATTTCTGGAAAGACCAGTGCTTTTTCCTCAGCCCCTGTGAAACTTACTAATTAACAGTTGCTAGCCTAAGATTCATTGTACTGCTTATCTTTATATCTAGTGATTGCCGTAGTATTTAGGTGATAAATCACTTATGCTTAAGACACGTACACTGTAAGCAATTTCGAATTTGAATTTAAACCTACCCGTTCTATTTGAATTGATTTTTTTTCTTTTTTAATATTTATTTATTTGATTGCGCTGGGTGTTAGTTGCAGCAGGCGGGCTCCTTAGTTGTGCCTTGCCAGCTCCTTAGTTGTGGCAGGCGGGCTTGAATTGATTTTTATATTAAAAGCTGAGTGAAATTTTTCATGTGCTCATGATAATTTTTTTCTTTTTCTTTTTTTTTCTTTGAAGTGTGCAATCCTTTCCCCAGCATTTAAAGTTCGAGAATTTTCCGTCACTGATGCAGTTCCTTTTCCAATATCTCTGGTCTGGAGTCACGATTCAGAAGATGCCGAAGGGTATGTAGGAGAAAATTACTTTATTTTAATATAAAGAAAAATTAGCAAATGAATTTCATGGTAGAGTGTTTGATTAACTGGGATCTTTCAACAACAGACTTACCAAAATATTTCTCTCATTCTGAGTTATAAATGGTGAGATGGGATTGATACAGCTCTTAGAATGTGTTTATTCTGTTTGCATAGCACAGTGAGCTTGAACACTTGAGCTGAATGCCTTTGTTTCCTCTTAGCGTCCATGAAGTGTTCAGTAGAAACCATGCTGCTCCTTTCTCCAAAGTGCTCACCTTCTTGAGAAGTGGGCCTTTTGAGCTGGAAGCTTTCTACTCTGATCCTCAAGGAGTTCCATATCCAGAAGCAAAAATAGGTAAGCAATTCATTGTAATTACTCTTTTGAAGACTTGACTTAGTCAGTGTGCAAACTTAAACATTTTTTCTGTTCTTAGCAATGTTGAGTGGGACGATGCCATGTGAAGACATTTTCATTTTGGAATAATGGTGATGGGGAAAATCTCTTTGTTTTCTTGGTGAATAAACTGGCCTATAGAGATGCAATGACTTGCTGGTGCTCTGCTGGTGCTTCCAAGTGTATATATGTATAAGAGCACTTGAGTATTTTTCCTTTTCTGATACAGTCTATACTTTATCACCTACTTTTTTTTTTTTTTTAAAGAAGATATTGGGGGTAGGAGTTTATTAATTAATTTATTTATTTTTGGCTGTGTTGGGTCTTCGTTTCTGTGCGAGGGCTTTCTCTAGTTGTGGCAAGCGGGGGCCACTCTTCTTCGCAGTGCGCGGGCCTCTCACTATGGCGGCCTCTCCCGCTGCGGAGCACAGGCTCCAGACGCGCAGGCTCAGTAGTTGTGGCCCACGGGCCTAGTTGCTCCGCGGCATGTGGGATCCTTCCAGACCAGGGCTCGAACCCGTGTCCCCTGCATCAGCAGGCAGGTTCTCAACCACTGCGCCACCAGGGAAGCCTTATCACCTACTTTTAATATTAACCTTTTTTCTGGGTGAAATGTTACTTGTAGAATATTGCTTAAAACCTGGCTTGGAAACCATTGAAGCTACTTCTCAAATGTACCTTTGTACTGTAATCTTTTTTTTAAAAAAAAAATACATCTTTATTGCTACATTTTTCCTGGGGAGGTTTGACACTAGCCATCTATTTTGACCCATAGTTAACTCTGAAAATGTGGGAGAGCTACAGGCATCTTCTTCAATGGGCGTGTCTCTTTCCCAGGCTACTGGTAAAATTTGCCGATATTGCTAGATCGCTTCAGGGCTCACCTTTGCCCCACACCATTTCATAATGAAATTGTTTGAAGGAGTCTAACCTGGCCAGTTGTGTTTTCTTTCTTAGTACTTAAAACTAAAAGTGTTCTGACACAGGGGAGTTTTTATTTTTTAAAACAGCTTTTATGAATTTATTTATAGATAATTTAAGAAAATCATTGAATATAGACTAAAATTTTGACAGGCTGCATTCTAGTCCCCATTGTGCAGAGGATAAAATCTAAGCTCTTTAGCATGGCATCACAGTTTTCATTTTATCGCCAAAACCGAGAAGCTTGCACAGACTTAGAGAGCCGTCTTACCTCTCTCTCCTGTGAGCCTTCTTGGATGCCCTTTAGTAAATGCTGTTTCTTTAACTGGATCTTTTGGTAATTATTTCCTGAACCTCGTGATTTGATAATTAATGAAGGTCTATTCCAGTATATTTCACCGACCTACTAAATAAATCTAACTTTCTGTGTGTTTGTGTAGCCAGCACTTAATTACAAGGCTATTAAATCCCATATAGTGCTCTGCACATAACAGGTTCAAACTACTTAATTTTGTTTACTGGTTTCTGTAGTAACAGTACTACTATTGGTGGAGGTGATAACTAACACTTAGCCCTTGGTTCCATAGTTATAAGTGCTTCAGTGTAAAACACTTGTCAACTCAGACCACAAAAGCACAGATAAAGTAACTTACAGCAGGTCACACGGCCAGGATTCAAGCCCAGAGAGTCTGGGTCAGAGTCAGCACTCTGAACTCCTACTCAGGAATGCTCTGGAACTGCTCTATAATGCATGATAATTTCAGGCTTTGATACAGGTTTTAGCTCACCTCTCCTATTCGAAACATAGGAAAATGTTTGGATCATTCAGTCAGAAAAACAGTATTCCCGGGAAAGGCCCTACAGAATCAGAATGCAGGAAGCGCTCGATATCATCTGCCTTACACTTGAGATTTCCATGTCGAGGTTGTGCTCACCTGGAGAAATAGGGTAGGAGGCAGCGGGGACAGCTTGTCATCAGCCTTCACACAGTGTCTGTGTCGGAGTGTTCAACAGAAAGTCACAAGAGTGCCCTTGCCTTTGAAGGTTTTATGACATATTAAAACTAATCCCAAGTGTGATAAGTTAGACTGTGTACTTCTGAGTCTATTTTAAGAGGTTATGTTTATAGTATACATTAAAGGGCTTAAATGTAACTCGGTAGAGAAAACGGGGAGATTTTGGAATAGCAATATATAGCCTTTGCTTGATAGAGTTAGATTCAGTTCTGAAATTGTCAATTTCTTTTTGGTCTAGGCCGCTTCGTAGTTCAGAATGTTTCGGCACAGAAGGATGGAGAAAAATCTAGAGTGAAAGTCAAAGTGCGAGTCAATACGCACGGCATTTTCACCATATCTACAGCGTCTATGGTGGAGAAAATCCCAGCTGAGGAGAACGAAGTGTCTTCTGTCGAAGCAGACATGGAGTGTCAGAATCAGAGGCCATCAGAAAACCCAGACGCCGAGGTAAGTTTGTGGGTAAGCCTTTGAGTTTGAATATATAGTTGACTTAATTCTAAGCCCTAAGAGATGGGTAGGGAAGGGTTAAAATATATTTTTCTTAATTGTGACTAAAATTTTGGTTAATTGGACAGTAATATACAGCGTGGAGTTCGTGAACTGTGACTAAATTCTGTATAGCTTTATTTGAACTGGCATGTGATAATTTAGAGTGGGTAAAGGTTCTTTGAATTGTTCTTTTAAAGACACAGGCCATTTGAGAAATCAAATGCCGACTGATGATTAAGAAAAAAAAGACTAAATACAAGAGCTATTTAGTGAAATACATAGCAAATATTAATGCTGTGGTTTTTGGGGTTTTTTGGTTTTATTTTTTGATCGTATGGCAAAATTTGGCTTTGGCGTTTTAGAACCTATTGCTTTTATTTACACGGTTTGCTGTGTTAGGGAGGGAGGAGGCGAAGTGTCCGCCTGGAGTACAGAAGTTGTTACCGTCCACGATGTTAATGTAGATAGACCGCGGCAGCATGAGTGCTGGTTTTACATGGTCTACAGAAGAATTCTAGGAAACTCTCAAATAGATGAGCTGTTACAGTTCATTTCTGGGTAATAATCAGAAATAGTTTAAATGAAGAGGTGTAGACAGTTACAGTGTTTCAGTTCAGATGTGAAGAAGGTATTATAACTATGATCGTTCCTAGAACATTTAAGGAACATTAGCATTTGAGCCTTCATTTTGTTCTCATCAAGAAGAACTTCAGTGTAATGAATTAAATGACCAGGGCCACATACTTTCTCATTAGGCTACAGACACCATTATTCTAATGCCTGTTGTCTCCAGTCTCTTAGTACCTTTTGGATATACATCCACCAGGAGTGCCTTGCTTCTGGATATCTCAGTGTCTGCCTTAGGATCTTGAAACTCTGAAACAAAAATAGGAGAGACTTCAGGTGGGCAGCAAGTAGTTAAATTCGAATGTTTCAGGCTTCTCCCAAAGGTGGGAAAAGATCATAGCAAGCACTGGTTTACTGGGAATTGAAGTGTCTATTAACATGTAGTATTTGTTCTTTATGCTGGGAGTTTTTGAGGTGTAAATAGCTGGATCACGAAAAGAAAGTGGGGACAGAGAGGGTCTTGCGTCTCTCTAAACTGAGGTGATGAACCCCCCGATAACTGATCGTCGGCTGTTTTATGTAATTGTTCAGTTCACTGAAATGGAGATGTGTCGAGATGTGTGATGGCCGCTGTGAAATTAGGTTTTTGGGAGCTTGTTTCTGGGAGAGAGGCCTAGAGGAAATCTGCTTCCTATGCTTTTGAGAGTTAATGTCTGTACAAGGCTAGATGGAAGCTTCTTGAACGAGAGTTCTTGATTGTCATCACATCAATCAAAACGCTTACTACTTGTTTAACTACATTAACTGTTATCATTCAAAGAATTTCTTACAGGTTTACAGTATCTAAGAGGTTTTCAAATACTTTGTGTTTGTATGCTTTTATCAGTATCTTCCCCCCCACCACCTATTAAGATTTCAGAAATTGAGTGTACTGTGTTTGGTGCCCGATAACCTTTTAAATTTATACAAGTACACCTGCTTTCTACATCCTTTGTGCCTGGGCTTTCATTTCAGAAAAATATCCAGCAAGACAACAATGAAGCTGGAACACAGCCCCAGGTACAAACTGGTGGTCGTCAAACCTCACAGTCTCCCCCTTCACCTGAACTTCCCTCAGAAGAAAACAAAACCCCAGATGCTGACAAAGTGAGTGACTCTTCCAGTTCATTCCGTTAGACAGTGTTGCAACATGTGATCATTAATGATATCATTCAATCTGCGGTTTCAAGAGCAAGCACCAGGTTATCGTATTCCATGTAGGGTTTTTTTTCTGAAAATTTTCTATATTTTCCAACTAAAACCAGTTAGAGGTACTCCACCTCAGCTGAGGGAATTGAGTATCCTGCTTTTTAGACCTGAAAGCTTCCCTTCAATAACTGCTGCTCCAAGCAACAGGAGGCGAATGCATACCTTTTGTTGTCTTCTCTAGTGCTAGAGTATCTGCAGTTGCGAGCACCTGAAACAGATACGTCCTGGTGCTGTGTGATTAGTTTCCATTTGATTCATCCAATGATAAAGACGCGGGCTATAGTAGTCTAGTAAATTTTTTTTCTCCTCTCAAATTACCTGTCAAATTTATATAAATTAATTATGATGATCTGGTAATAAGTTTCCATTGTTATCCCAGATCGGCACTTTTTGCAGAACTTTGTTCTTTGTGCAGGTGGGATGTAAATCATTAACTTTCATTAGTAGTTTGGTTTTCTCTCATTCTGAGGACAGAATTCTTTACCCTCACATGAATTACAGAATTGTCCCTTGGGGTCCAAATGCACGTTGCACTTGGTAAAAGGTTCTGGTTTTTAATCTCCCATGCCCTGATTGATCCCTTGGGGGCCCTGATATGAGCTGCAGGACCTGATTCTGATTTCTGGAAACCTTCTTTTTCTCCTGTTAAAGAGGCATGTGATGATGGTGTAGCAGCATTGCTTTCTTTGCAGTGATTGGCTCCTTAATTTCAGCATCCCTCCCCTTCACCGCTTAGCGTTGAGCATTAACTGACTTAGGCCAGTGGTCTTAGTACCTGTCTAGAGCACGACACTGGGTAGCATCTTACGTTCTTAGTTGTCAGTGGGACCACTAGTGTCAAACCCTTTGGAACATTACCACAGACCCCCTTGGAGGATTCCTCGTCTGTGCCACGTCGAATGCCGTTTTGTGATACGTTGGTTTTGTCAGTAGTTGGTTTAATTTTGTTCGGCTAGATAGTCTTATCCTGACTTAACCTGCATATATGTGACTGTCATCCATTTGATTCCCAAATATCTGTTGCACTCCTGTGTTTTGCCAGGTGTAGGTGTCATTTTTCTTTCTGTGTTTTATGCCCCCAGAGCATGCACAAAATATCGGGGGGTTCTCGTGCACTAGAGGGAAGAAGAAGACATGGACATTGCAGGCTGACTGACCAGATCATTGCTAGGGATGCAGCTCACAGCACTTCACAGACATGTGATCTCTAAGGAACGCTGAAACAGAAGTCTGGGGAACATGCGGTCTCGTCCCGTCTCTGTCTTTATAATTTTAGCCAAGCCATTGAACCTCTTTCAAGTCCCAGTTTCTTATATAAAGAGCCTAGAATTTTAACATCCTTCATAACTCCCCGAAATTCCCCAGTGTCGGTGCTTGTTGTGCCTCGTGGGCTTGTCCCTGTTTTACCATCTCAGCCAATCAGGGTACACGTTACATAACCCTTGGTTATCTTCTAATCTGTCCTACAGCTGAGTTTCCTAAATTGCGTTCTTTGTCATTTGTGCTTATAGGAACCTGCAGAAATGAAAATACTATGAAAGGCTTGGAAAATTCAAGGCCGTAGGAGATACTTCTTTAGCCCTGTATTTACATATTTTGGAAAAACTGACAATAAACTTAGCATTTGCTACATCATTCCATTTGCTTCCATTTTAAGACTTTAAAATCTTTTGACCTTGCAGAGTTGCTAATGAGAAGTGGTATGACTCAAAGGCAGATAGTAGAAATAAGGAGATGTATATATAGACATATACGTGTGCATACGTGATTTCCAAATTCAGGAAATTTTAAAAGGCACTCATCAGTGTAGTGATAATTGTAATTAAAGCACATTTAATGCTGGGATATAGGGCCTTAAATATATATATTACAGGAATAGAGTTGATCCTAACATGCTTAGTAGTTGGTCAAAATCCATCTGGTGTTAACATTAGATTGTAGGCTATAATTTAAAGATGTGGTAATTTAATAATAATATGTTTGCCTTTTTGGAGTCGCAAACATTGCTTAAAGGGATTAGAAAGCAAGGACTGATGAAGAAAAGCTTTAGCAGGAGAGTTTAAATTTAAATTTAATAGGAAATGAAAAATATCCTGGTGGATTCTTTTAGGGAAGTGTGGCATGTTTAAGTGTAACTGCAGCCCTGATTTAAAATGCATGGGTGGAAAATTAGATGATCTCTTATACATTCTTCCGATTTTATGATTTTAGGAATTTTAATTTTTCCTGAGTCCTCAGTAAGTATGATAGGGAGATTTTTGTTATTCAAGGACTGTTTAAGAATTTCTCCTTTTTTTTTTTTTTTTTACCCCTCTTCCCAAGGCTAATGAAAAGAAAGTTGACCAGCCTCCAGAAGCTAAAAAACCCAAAATAAAGGTAGTGAATGTTGAGCTGCCAGTTGAAGCCAACTTGGTCTGGCAGTTAGGGAAGGACCTTCTTAACATGTACATAGAAACAGAGGTAAGTGCTTCATTTACGTATTTTTATTTTGGAATGTGTTTAGTTTGGCCCTTTTACGCATATTTCTAGTAGATAAATGGCTATAATTCTTTCTCATATCTCATAAGTCTATACAATTTTTAGGGATAGGATGAAGCCAAAACTAATGGTTTTTTCAGTTAAATTGTTTTTAGCAAGTTTTGTTTATATTTTTGTAACCTTATTAAAGAAATCTATACCATAGATCATTCTGCTTGGTATAAAATTGATTGCCCAAGTTTTTATGAAGAAATCGGGTGCTAATATCTTCTAGCCCAGAGAGCGATACAATTGGTATCTCAGGCCACACTGAATATTTCTGTTAAAATACATTATGCTTCTTTGTAGTCTACATATATGAAATAATTGAGGTTCATTTTTCTTTTACTGAGATGGGAACATTGTATTTAGAAATTTAATAATTCTATTCCGTTTATATTTGGTAAATAAATAGACTCTAAGTACATGTATTTATCCTTGATTTTAAAATGTGGTGGCAGAATTGTGTGGCTGTTACACATTGGTCAGTATTAATCCCAGTAGGAGACAACCAAGCAACTACATAAAAGAAAACAAAATTGTATAAAAGCAATAGATTGGTTTTTTCCTTAGTATTAAATCTGAAATGTGAAAGCTATGTAATTTATTATAAAATGTTAAAAAAAAAACTCATTCTGTGTATTTAGAAAATGAAGAACTTTGTAGGAATTGCTGGAAGAATTTTATAAGGTATAAATTAGAACTGTTAAGACTGATTTTTTTTTTTTTGGATATAATCCTTGATTTTGTTAACTCCAGAATCTAAATAGTTAAAATATAGTTACAGATAGCAGAAGACTAGAATTAACCTCTTCTGTTTTCCTGACAGGGTAAGATGATAATGCAGGATAAATTGGAGAAAGAGAGAAATGATGCTAAAAACGCAGTGGAGGAATATGTGTACGAGTTCAGGGACAAGCTGTGTGGACCATATGAAAAATTTATATGTGAGCAGGTATGTTTAGGGCTCTGTTTTTATTCAGATAATCTCATTATGAAGTGTTTAATATCAAATTTGACGTTTAAACCTGTACTAGATTATGTAACTTGAGCTCTTTGAAAACAAAACAGCTTGAAATAGAAGTTGTATAAACAGAGTCATGGAGGGAGAGGCTCACTAGTGATGTGCCATTTTATTCTAGTTTATCCACTGAGTTGAGTTTTTACCATCAAAGAAAGAACCGCTCGGCACTTTTATTCATAGTCTGTGACATCACAGTTACTGTGGCCTAGAAACATAAATAAGAGAAAATCCTTGCTTTCAAAGGCCTCAGACTTTTTTTTATGACTCTGGTGCCTTGGTTGCTCTCTGTCATTGCTTTATCCCATAAGACTTGTTCATCCAGTCATTCCAGAGTTTATCAGGCACCAGTATTCCCCTTAGGCTTTTGTCAGCTCCCAGGAGCAGTATGGCTCTAAGCAGATCCCTGAAGCTCATTTGTGAAAGATGGGCCTTGGAGAAAAACTGGCCAGTTAGAAATCTCGAGTGGCTTTGGAGTTAATTCTGGACTTAGGAGAATGTAAACTGGGAGTCTGTTTAGTCCTACGATCCTGAGGCTACTTTGTACTGTATTTCTTTCTCAGCTCTGAAGCTGGATTTCTTATGGTTGGGATTCTGAGGTAGAGATGACCCAAACCAGCTAGAGCTCCTAAAGCCAGAGTATAACTGCATACTTTATGTGAGTTTGTTAGGAATGGCTTTCGTGTGTGTTCAGTGATTGAATTGTCAACTTGTTTAGTTTTCCTTTCAGTATTTGGTAGTTGTGGAAGTGAGTAGAAAGTTACTAATTGAGACCTAATTGTTTTGGAGAGTAGGAAGATGATTCTTTTTTTTGTTTTTTTTACTTTTCGGCTGCACTGCGAGGCACGTGGGATCTTAGTTCCCCGACCAGGGATGGAACCCACGCCCCCTGCAGTGGAGGCGCGGAGTCCTAACCGCTGGACCACCAGGAAAGTCCCTATGATTCTATAACCGCATTTCAGTGTACAAATTGTCCAAAATCGGACTACTGAAATACAGTGTTATAAGTCAATAAGAGCATTTTACCACAAATTTTCAAATATCCCTGTGTAAAAGAGAGAATGGCCTAAGAATAACTGTCAGTCCCTCTTGTAAAATATTGTATGGCGCTAATAATGCAGTGTTTAACGCTCCCTGATACTTTTCAGTGAAGAGAATCCAGCTAATCAGTGCCTTCCTAGAAATGAAATGAGCTACTTGATGTGTAACACTTCTGAGGACGACTATTTTGACTATTTTAAAGTAAGATTGCCACTGATACTGATTCTTGTGTTCCGTATGTAGGATCATCAAAATTTTCTGAGGCTGCTCACAGAGACTGAGAACTGGCTCTATGAAGAAGGAGAGGACCAGGCTAAGCAGACGTATGTCGACAAGTTGGAGGAATTAATGGTAGGCCCTTCTCTCCCCCTAGAAAGCAGTACTTGGGTTTCAGATTATAGACTTCTAAAATACAATTATGACAAATACTAATTTATTACATTCGGGTTTAGAAAATTGGCACTCCAATTAAAGTCCGGTTTCAAGAAGCTGAAGAACGGCCCAAAATATTTGAAGAACTAGGACAGAGGCTGCAGCACTACGCCAAGATAGCAGCTGACTTCAGGAGCAACGTAAGTCTCTGTAAAGCGTGAGGACGCCACCCTCGATTTACAAGCTCGTGTTTAAGTTGAGGAACCTTCATTGTGAACAAATGTTCGTTCCTAAGTGAGAAATTGGGTTTTGGTGTGTGAGACCAGAGGTACACGTGAACTTCATGGAAAATCGGGTCAAGTTAGATGTTACTGTTAAATACACTTAATTCTACAGAATGACCAAGTTTTTCCATTTAGGATGAGAAATATAACCATATTGATGAGTCTGAAATGAAAAAGGTGGAGAAGTCTGTTAATGAAGTGATGGAGTGGATGAATAACATCATGAACGCTCAGGCTAAAAAGAGTCTCGATCAGGATCCCGTCGTGCGTGCTCAGGAAATTAGAGCGAAAATAAAGGTGCGTGGCATTGTCTGGTGTGTACTGCTGGGTTTTCTTAGGGCTTCTGGTTGCAATCCTTTGAACCTTGAACATAGCCGTTTTTGCTTAAATCTTTTTACCTCATCCCAGGACCAGATTTCTGAGTTTGTTATTGACATTACAAAATGTGGAATACCTTGTAAGTTTCTGTTAAACTTCTGTTTCTTCATTTGTTCATTTAGTTCAACAAATACATTTGTTGAGCCCCTACCATGTGCCAGTTACTGTTCTAGGAGTTTAACTGTCAGTGTACAAAGAATGGAAGTCACCTGCCGGTGTGAGGAGGACTTGACAATAAACAAGCGTGGAAGGATATCAGATTGTGTTAAGTGCCAAGGGGAAAACAGTCAAAAGGGATTAGGAAACTCGGGGCGGTGGAGAGGGACCCAGGTCAGTATTCATCAGGGCAGGCCTTGCTGAGCGCATGAGGCTTGAAGGAAGTTGGGAAGAAAACCAAGGAACTGCTTTCTGCCTGGAAGAATATTCAAACACAGTGAAGGTTAACATGAGCCTTTGAGGTCATGGGCTATAAGCTTGAATTCCAGCTCTTTGCTCACTACTTTTTCTGTTCCTGAGGTTAAGTTACTTAACCTCTCCTCCGTAGGTGGGGATGATAATTCCTACCTTTTAATAACTGCTGTGAGATTAAATGGGTTAATAATATGTGAGTAGTTAGTAAGTCCCTGACATACCGTAGAAGAATATTCACATCTCTTTTGGTCAGGCTTCAAGCTATAGTTTTGGGCAAATGCGTTGAGCAAATGGAGTTATTTGAGAGGTGGTTAAAAATACTGGTCCAGGTATGTAGGAAAGTAACTGAAAATGAACTGGAGTTAGTCTGATCATTAGTTTTGTTTGCCTTTCTTAGGAGTTGAATAACACGTGTGAACCTGTTGTAACACAACCCAAACCAAAAATTGAATCACCCAAACTGGAAAGAACTCCAAACGGCCCGAGTACTGATAAAAAGGAAGAGGACTTAGAAGGCAAAAACAATTTCAGTGCTGAACCTCCACATCAGAATGGAGAATGTTACCCTAACGAGAAGAGTTCCATCAATATGGACTTGGACTAGGTGACATTAAACTGACTTAGTGCTTCAATTAATAAAATATTTTTGCCATGGTATGTGATTCTACATGACATACTGAGACTATTTATATTTTCTTTTTTAAGGATGTTTAGAAATTTTGTGTATTATATGGAAAAAGAAAAAGCTTAAGTCTGTAGTCTTTATGATCCTAAAAGGGAAAATTGCCTTGGTAACTTCAGATTCCTGTGGAATTGTGAATTCATACTAAGCTTCTGTGCAGTATTACCATTTGCATCACTGAGGATGAAACTGACTTTTGTCTTTGGAGAAAATAAAGTGTATTCAAGAGGGCTGTGGTTAAACTCTTCAAGCATTGCTCCGCCAAGGTAGTTTTCTTGCATTTTGCTCTCCGTTTCAGCATGCGTGTGGGTGTTTATAAACAAGACTAAGTCTGACTTCATAAGGGCTTTCTAAAATTAATTCTGTCCAATAGAATATCACTTTTTGCTTTGATATTATTAAAAATCCAGTGACTAAAAGCAAAAGCTAGTGAAATGTGTTAGCAGCATGCAGAACAAAACCTTTACAATTTCTCTCTCCTTACCCAGTGCAGTGTCATGTGAAGGTGTAACGTGGAGGAAACGTTGATTCTGTTTGTAACTGATATTGTGAAGCCTCTTAAGAGCTTTAAAATAAAGTTCATCTTATGGTGTCATTTCTAAACAGTTTTGTCACTGATTTAAAAATGGGATTGGAGCAGCATGGTGTAAACTGTGAGAATCCAACTTTCCTTCTTTGCTGTTTCTTATATATGCTATCACTGTTCTAAATGAGAATGACTTTCTCCTGATAGAAAAGTAGCATATGTTGATTACAGTGCACTTTTTTAAAACTACAGAGTTAAGTGTAACTTATCTACCACCCAGAAAAAAACAACTCTTCCAGCCTTTCTCTCCTGACGGTGGTGTGTGTCAGCACGGGGGGGTGGGGTGTGTGTGGTGTGTGTGTGTGTGTGTGTGTGTGTGTGTGTGTGTGTGTGTTAGTGTAGTGTAGGCTGTTTTTTAAAGCTCTGTGTATCAGGGAGATCAGTAAATATCAGGTTTTATAACTTCACTGCTGTACTCAGTCCCATTATAAAGACATACCTGTTAATACATAAAGACACTTGGGCCAGTCCCAATGTTGGTGGGCTTTAGGTGTTTCTCATATTCTAAATAATGCTGCAATGAATCTTGTCTCAGGACAAAACTGAAGCAGTGTTGGGGAGAAGGCCTGCATGCTTAGGTTGGATAACGAGTAACGGTTACCACCCACCACTGTGCAGCAGTTACCTCCCTCACCAGCTAGGGGTGTTCATCCTTTACCTGTTGCCAGTCTATTATAATAACTACTGTTGAGCTGCTCTGTACCAGGTACTTCACATAGTTTGATTCTCAAAACCACCCACGAGGTTAAGTAATTTACAAGATCGCACAGGCATTTATCAGAGTTGGGAACAAACCTGGGCGCTCAAGTTACTCAGAGTGTAAAGCCCACAGACAACCATTCTGCATTAAGTAACGTGTCTTCATTTGTGTGGTGCGTACTTCAACACTTTAAATTTGCCTATTAGTGTTTCACGAATTGAGTATTTTATTCATTCTCGTCTGTAATGCTTGAATATTGGTTTTTGTGTAAAACGTTCTTATAAGGATCTTAACCATTTGCCAGGTGGTCAGCATTTTCCCACCTTGTAATATCTTTGACCTTTTGCCATCTGGAAGCCTTACATTTAACTGTAATCTATCTCTGGGTTTTTATGGTTTTTCTTATGTTCTCTTAATGCACACTAATATATATTCAATGGGTATACATTTACCCATAGAGAGGAGAAGACAGTGTTCTGTGTACAATCAGGAAGCTCATAAAACCCAAAGATTTTTAAAAGTATGAATGGGAAAACATTGTTTTTTCTTCTACCTCAAAATAGCACCTGATGATAATGGGGGAAGTATCAATCTGGCCTAAATCAGTTTGTTTCCTATTCAGGGTTAGAAATTTTCTATAGCATCACTTTTCTGTAAAGGTGAAGCAGAATTTCAAAAAATGGCTCAACTGACTATAGTTTGCAGCCCTCAGAATACTTTAGATATGGGAGAACACATTGTCATGTTGACTATTTTACAATACATTTTAATATCATACCTAGTAATCACCTAGAATCCTCAGGACATGGACCCGTTTGGATAAATGCTGTTTCACAAAAGACTGAATTTTGTATTTAATTTTCCCTTAGATTGTCACGTTATGACAATATTTCCAAAAGTGTCTAGTCATTTTAGTAATTGAACTTTGAAAATTAAACCTTTAGTCTAGTTCATCATGAACACTGGTAAAGCCTGAATAGCAATTAACTTAATTTCTTGGGTAAAGTCCCCAAAGTTGACTTGATTTCTATTTGTCCTTGATTCCTCATCAGAAAGAAGTGTAATGTGCCCGTCTCCAAAATAGCCGATGGAGAGTTACTTTCTGAAAGGCCAAAAAATAAATTTCACATTCAGTTAATGTGAGCAATGACCACACACTTTTATCAGCAGCTTTCAGGGTATTTTCCCCTGTTACCACTTGACAGTTTATGTATACCCAGACTTCTGTCTTGCCTGTGGTATTTGCTGTGGAGGGATGTCTCACTCTATGTAATCCTGGCACAAAACCGTTGTGTCATACTTTTATGGGGGAGACTGAGTCTTAACTATTTGGAGAAAGATTCCTTTTCTCAACGTATTGAGTAGGTTTGGTTTGTTTAAGCTCTTGTGAACAGGATGATGAAGTTTCCCTGTGCTGTTGCTACTTGGCTGCAGCAGATGTGCGATGGCTCTGCAGTAGTGGTCTAACTTTGCTAGCTCCGGGTACTTCCTAAAAGACAGCCAGTCACAATTAGTTATTTTTGAGTCTATAGTTTTTAAACAGTATAAGCATGTGTAGCATATAGTTTGCATATAGTTTTTAAACAGTATAAGCATGTGTAGCATAACTGAAAACTTTAGGATAAATTTAGCTTTTCTAGTAACTAGTGGTTTTACTTTCCCAGAATTGTTCTGCTTAAGGACCGGTGGCAGTACGGTATAGTGGAAAGAGCACATTTTGGGGTAGGAGAAGATCTGGTTTCTTATCCAAGGGTCCAGACTGTGCGCCCCGCCACTCCGCCCCAGCACTGTGGTTTTTAGGCTGATCACCTAGCTTTTCTAATCTCCATTTCCTTATCCAAATCTATAGAACATAACTGACCGAGTCTGTGTCTGATGTTGTGGATTCCTCTAAGGCAGGGTTTCTCAACCTTAGTTCTGTTGACATTCCGGGCTGGATAATTTTTTTTTTTTAGTTTAACACAGATTGTTTCTATGTAAAAATTGGATATTTTGTTCATCATGGATTTTTTACTTGAATTTTTTTTTTTTTTTTGTCTGTGCGGCATACCGATCTTAGTTCCCCATCCAGGGATCAAACCTGTGCCCCCTGCAGTGGAAGCGCAGAGTCCCAACCACTGGACCACCAGGGAAGTCCCTACTTGAATTTTTTAATTAAAGTATAGTTGATTTACAATATTATATTAGTTTCAGGTGTACAACATAGTGATTCAAAAATTTTTATAGATTATACTCCATTTAAAGTTACTGTAACATTTTGGCTGTATTCCCTGTGCTGTACAAGGTATCCTTGTGGCTTATTTCTTTTATACATAGTAGTTTGTATGGGCTGGGTAATTGTGGTGGGCCACCCTGTACACTGAAGAATGTTTACCAGCATCTATGACCACTACCCACTGGAAGGCCTTGTTGTAACAACCAGAAATGACCCCTGCCCCTTGAGGACTTCTGCTGTAGGAAAAGTGACTTTGAACTTCAAACAGAAAGAAGTAAACCGGCACTTAACTGAATGCCTTCTAGTGAGCTTGGCTGTGCTGTATGCTCTTAGGTTCACAATAATCCTCTCATTGTTTTATAGATGGCAAAATGAGGCGAAAGACCATCTGACCAAGTTAAAAGGTTAATCAGAACTTCGATCTGACTCCAAAGCCCGTGTTCTCCCCGTGGTAGTAAAG
Source organism: Delphinus delphis (assembly GCF_949987515.2). Lineage (NCBI taxonomy): Eukaryota > Metazoa > Chordata > Mammalia > Artiodactyla > Delphinidae > Delphinus > Delphinus delphis. Next base: position 7,799,913 of record NC_082700.1, on the reverse strand, counting down.
TGACCACAGCACGCACTTAGCCAGGCGTAGAAGTTGGTCAGCACTGTCGAAACACTTTCATCCTCGCTGAAAACTCGTAATGGGAGGACTCAAAATCTGTTCTCTGAAATTCTCCATAAAGTTCGATCATGGTAGGATTTGCAGTGTTTTCACCAGGCTGTATCCAGTTTTCTAACCCCATGCTTATATGAAACACCAAAGGTTTTCTTTACCAAATACACATTCTTAATCCAGTGTTTTCAAACCTGGTCAAGACCACAATTTTTCTTTAAAAACAGAAAGAGAGTAAAACAAAATAGTGCGTCAGAAGCAGGTGAGGTATTATTTCTTTCTTTTTTTTTTTTTTCTTGCAGTACGCGGGCCTCTCACTGCTGTGGCCTCTCCCGTTGCGGAGCACAGGCTCCGGACGCACAGGCTCAGCGGCCATGGCTCACAGGCCCAGCCGCTCCGCGGCATGTGGGATCCTCCCAGACCGGGGCACAAACCCGTGTCCCCTGCATCGGCAGGCGGACTCTCAACCACTGTGCCACCAGGGAAGCCCAAGGTATTATTTCTCGATGCTTTTGTTAGACAGTTGAAATTGTTCATTTAAAAAACAAGAAACAAGCTTGGCTTTTCTTTGAGCGCTGGGTTAGAAACAATGATTTAGAACACTGGCTACATTTCTCAGGGGCTTTTAAAAATATACACCCCCCCCAGGTCCTGATGGGACCCGGGCATCAGGAAAGCTTCCCAGGTGAGTGTAATGTATAAACTGAAGAACCACTGGACTGTTGACTATATGTGAACTGTCCTATGTGATAACTTTGTTATCTCAGCCTTAAGAACTTGCAGTTCCACTTTCTGAGCAATGATGCTGTATTCTGTAGATAAACTGATACATGCTCACCCATTTACATGTTTCTGTACTTAGCCTTTTCTCACTGGCTATAGATGTTCACCACCCCTCACCTCAACAACCTCTGCACAAGCACATCTCCATCCCAGAGGTTTCCACAAACGTGCTTTTGTCTTTTATTATTAAAAATAAATAAAGTACAGAGAATTGGGGAACAACCCCCTCTGTACTGAGTCCTGGCTTCAGCTGAGTTGGGGGCTTTACTGATAGTAAAGTAAGTGCTTGCGTGGCTTTTCCGTCAAACATGTGGGTTTACATTCCAGCTCCACGTTTTACAATCGGCATGGCTTTGGCATTGACCTCCCCTGGCCAGTTTCCTCCGTTAAGATGGGTTTGTCCCTCCACGAAGTAGTTGTGAGGATTAAAGGACTATGTATCCAGGAAGTGTTGTTTGGTGATGCTGGCGCAGAGCAGACACCCAGTGAAGGCCACCGTTAACGATGACTGAAGGGCTCCATCGTCTGTCTCCTTCTTGCAAGTTTTCTTCTCTGCCGTCAGCGTATCCTGTTTAATCCTCACCTCCCAACACTACACACACACAAACACACTGATTTTTTTAAAAAATGTCTTCCCTTTCATGTTTTCTGTGGGAAGTGTGGCTTTTTAAATAGACGCAGGAAGTCAGATCATGCCTTTCTTCCAGCTCGGTGAATGAACCAGCCACTATTGGTTTAGTGGAAACTCAGCGTCTGCTTTTATTGCCCAGGGCTACCTCTTTGCTAACCATTTCCAGGCCGGGGGAATGTTCTGAAAGCCAGATGAGGCCAGAAACATCTCTGGAGAATCTCGACTTGACAGTCCATAAGCAGAGAACACTATCTTCCCAGTTCCCAAAATGTGGTGATTTTCAGAATTGGTGAGTTGTCTTGTTTACTAACATAGAAAGCCTCTCTGCAAGAGTCGTTTTAATAATATCCTTTTCCCTTCAAACGACAACAATCCCAGAGTAGCATTTTTTTTTAATGCCCCACCTTTTAATTTAGAAAAGTTGAAAGCACAGTGCAATGAATACAGGACCGGTCGCTGCAACACCCCTACATCTTCACCACGACGCTTCCCAGCACAGGGACCTCCTCTTCCCAGCGGCAAGTCTGTCATCATATCCAAGAACCCTCCTGTGGGCATGATAGTATTATCAGGTCCAACGTCCCCAAAATGTCCTTTACAGCTATTTTTCAGATTCAAGATACAATCAAGGATTATATGCTTCCTTTGGTTGTCATAATCTGCCCAACACTTTTTAAATGGTATACATTTTGTTTGAGAATTTTGGGCATTTTACAGCAATACTATACATAAGCGTTTTGCCTAAAGGATAGCTTTTTTAGAGGAATTGGAAGATGACTTCTTATCAGTCAAGTGATTTTTGTTAGACAGTACTTGTATCCACTTATATAAAAAAAAAGCAGCATTAAATGTGGCTCATCAACCAAAAGGTTTATATAAATTTTGTAAAATGTACTTATTAAATTACATCTTTATAAAAGCTACTGGGGTGATCTAGTGATAGGGTCATAAACTTTCTTCCATTAGTACGCAATACATGTCCAGGCATAGGCAGTCCCAATGCTTAACAGCCACAAAAATAAAATCTAGACCAAAAAGGACTTACTCTATAGCACAGGGAACTCTGCTCAATTTTCTGTAATAACCTACATGGGAAAAGAATTTGAAAAAGAATAGATACATGAATCACTTGCTGTACACCTGAAACTAACACAACATTGTTCATCAACTATACTCCAATATAAAATGAAAAATTTTAAAAATTATTAAAAAACTAGGAGATCGCTACTTTACAGTTGCTATGTCTTAATGGAACGTAAGTGTGTGTCCTGCACATAATTGGTCTACACACTTTCCACACACAGCTGATGAGTTCTGGTCACGCTCACTAGGAATGGTTGTCTGGCTGGAATTCCTCTGCCCAGCAGCCCTGGGTCCTCAGGAGGGAGCATCGTCTTCACACTCCTGTGTTTATGCATCTCTACACACACTTGATTGTCTTACGGAGACATATAAATACATAGATTTTAAGATTCTCTGCGGTGAATAGGGGGTGTGTCTTCACAGCACTAACCAGGCCTCCCAGTTGATGGCATGTGATGAAGAGTTTGCAGGATACAGAACACAAAGCCCCACGCCCTTCCCCACCGTCCTTGCTGAAGTCTTACTTCCTGGGCAGGGCGGGAAGCCCCCAGCAGATGTGCTGACACACATCTCCCTGTGTCAAAGAGTCCGGAGAAAACTTGTGATGGGTGCCTTCCTGGGGACAAAAATATGCCCAGGAGTGAGCTCTGTAAGAGCTTGGCCACTTCCACACCCACGCACACGTGCACACACACACACACACACACACACACTCCACTACCACCACCACCACCACCACCACCCGCCGCATCTCCATGGTCCTGCCCTGTATCTTCCCTGCCCAGGCCTCCCCAGGAAGCTTGGCCAAACTTCCTGACAACATCCATTAGCTCCCCCTGGGGAGCTCCCTTTATGTCTCTCCTGTTGTATTTAAAGCATTTATAGTGATCTCTTTATATTTCTTTCTCCCACTAGACTGTGTACTCCTTGAGGACAGTAACAGTTTCTTAATCCGATCTGTGTCCCCAGAGCTTAGCATAGAGTCTGATACATAGATGAAATGTGAACTAAACGAATAAATGAAATGATTAATGGACAGTTGCTGGCCAGATCCCACTTTCTTTTCTTTTTAATTAAAAACATTTATTTATTTATTACTTATTTAGGCTGCCCCAGTCTTAGTTGTGGCACATGGGATCTTTAGTTGTGGCATGCAGGTTCTAGTTCCCTGACCAGGGATCAAACCCGGGCCCCAACCCAGGCCCCCTGCGTTGGGAGACTGGAGTCTTACCCACTGGACCACCAGGGAAGTCCCAGGTCCCACATTCTTGAGAAGGAAAACCATGCCCCATTCTAGAAACCATAGTGTCTGTATTCAATTCCTGAGGCTGGTGTAACTAGTAAACATAAACTGGGTGGCTTAAAACAACAGAAATTTATTCTCTTATAGATCTGGAGGCCAAAAGTCTGAAATCAAGCTGTTGGCAGGGCTGGGCTCCCTCTGAGGGCTCTCAGGGAGATTCCTCCCTTGCCTCTTCCAGCTTCTGGTAGCTCCAGGCATTCCTGGGCTTGTGGTCGCATCTTCCTCTGTTTCTCCCTCACCCTTTCCCTTATGTGCCCCTGTCATCTCCTTCTGCATCTCGTAAAGACCATTGTGATGGCATTTAGGACCCACCCAGAATAATCCATGGGTATCTCCTTATGTCATGATGCTGAACTTAATCCCATCTGCAAAGACCCGCTTCCCAATAGGGTCACATTCACAGCTGCTGGGGATTAGAACTTGCTGTCTGTGGCTGCCTGTGGTTCAGCCCATACAGTGCTCCACAGTGAATGAAAAAAGTATTGCTTACATCTTTCTTGCAGTTTTTTCCTGTCTGTGCTTCACCAGAGAGAAATCTCCCAGGTAAAATATGCCTGCTGTGTTTTGGTCTAGGAAAATTAAACGAGTAAGTTGAAACGTTAAGCCTTTCGTGTATTACCTCTGATGGTGATAAAAATGCACACAGATGACATCATTCTTTGTGAGAGTCCCCGTGAACAGGAGGTAGAAGGAAGAGGAGGGGCTGATAGGTGCGTTTCAGGATGGGAGGTCAGGGAAGGTGTGACATGTCAAACCACCCAAATTATTTCAGACTAGCAGATAAACTACAAAATATTCTCTTGGGGATCTTTTTTTTTTTTCTTTTTTGCGGTACGCGGGCCTCTCACTGTTGTGGCCTCTCCCGTTGCAGAGCACAGGCTCTGGACGCGCAGACTCAGCGGCCATGGCTCACGGGCCTAGCCGCTCTGCAGCATGTGGGATCCTCCCGGACCGGGGCACGAACCCGTGTCCCCTGCATCGGCAGGTGGACTCTCAACCGCTGCGCCACCAGGGAAGCCCTCTCTTGGGGATCTTGATACCGAGGGGTGGGGGGACCCAGGTTTCACGTGAGCTCAGCAAGGGCAGGGGCTGGTGTGAGGGATGGCGGGTAGAGGATGGCCTCAGGGAGCGACCCCGAGTAGTCAGGATTCAAGAAGCACAGAGTGGCCTCCAGGGTCTAGAAGAATGATCCTGGCTCCACCCGGAATCTCAGAGGGACCTGACCAAGCTTCCAGGAGCTGTAGCCAGCCTCCCCTTGAGCACCTGGAGTGGAGAAAAGACCACAATCCCCCCTTGATGGGCCCCTATTTTCTACCAAGTCATCCTAAGAAAACAAACAACTTGTGTCCAGACTTCGCCAAGCCGTGCTCCTGTGGGTTGTCCAGGCAAGAGGAGAGAAGAGAGCCTCATCCTCTAATCCACTGATTAGAGACCGGGGTCCTGACTAGACTTCATTAGTGATGGCAGGTCACTCACACCAGGGTCGTCAGGCTCACGGACCCCGTTGGTCAGCTCTGGGTAGGAGGAGGGAAGAATGGGTTCAGAAACCAGGTCAGAGAAAAGCCAGATGTTTCACTCCTTCGTTTCATGACTTTGCCCCATTTTCTTCTAACCAGGCCAGACCAGTTGGAAGGTGGCACCTGGAAGTATCTGGAACCCTGCAGGCTTGATTTATAAGATGGGTTTTGTTCTCAACACTGCTGACTTCCTATAATGGCATCATTTCCTCAAGGGATTAGTTAATAGAGAGAACACTGCCCTCAGCAACGCAACGCTCATGCAGAGCTCCAGTTTAAAACAGTACCAGGTAGGCAGGCTGGGACCCCGAGGATTAAACTCTGAATGTGTGGTCCAAAAATCAAGGATTAAAAATGAATACTTAATTAAAATAGAGAGAAATCCACTGTTGAAAGTTTTATAGAAAGCACGGTGGCAAAAGAGGTCCGGACAAGTTAGGCTGACTGCTCAAAGGTCTAGAAACAGAGGTGGGAAGCCTGTTTGGGGAGCAAAGTGCCCCCCACTCCCTTTTTAACAGCTGAGGAAACAAAGGCCCAGAGAATAAAGCAATGATATGCTCTGGCCGTCAGCAAGTTGGCGGCAGAGCTGGGACTGGGTTCCCTCTCTGCCACTGGAGCCTGGATTCAGTGGGAAGGAGAAAACTCAGGGATCAGGCCCAGGTCAGGAAGGAAGGAAGGAGAAGTGGGGAGGGAAGGAGGGGTGGGGGAAGGCGAAGGCAGGCAGACAGACAGGCACAGTCTGAGAGTCTGAGGCAATGGGACTCGATCGTAGACCTTACGGGACATGCAGAGGATTGTCTGTGTGCCTAGCGTCCTCCTCTTCTCCCGGTGACAGTGACCACAGGGCCTTTGCATCTCTGTGGCTCTAGGAGAACAGTCATTTTTTTTTTTTTTAGAACAGTCATTTTTGAAGGACCCAGCCCCAGACTTGAGTTGGTTGGGCCAAGGTAAGTGCTGACCCAAGATTTGTCAGCAAGTCCCTTTGCTAGGGATTGGGGACTTGGAACCCAAGAGAACTCTAAGTCCATCTCTCTCTGGAGCTAAAGCTGCAGATTAAACCTGAAGACTGTTGTGGCCATGCTTCCTGCAACACAGAGGAAACTGGTCTGCCGAGAGAGAACAGGTAGCACTACAGGGGCAAGAGCTGGAAGGACAGTCCTGATGGGGTTTTTAGGTTCCTGGTCATAGTTTTCCCCACAGTTCTAGGAGCCAATAAACATTTTTTGCCTAAGCTTGTTTAACTTTGATTTCCTCATGGGTAAGTCCTCACTGATGCAAGCATTCTGCACAAGCACGAGCTGGAGGTGCCCAGGTCTGGGTTTCTGGCTAGCTGTGTCAGAGGAATCCTGGGGCGAAATCAGACAATTTAACTAGGTAGCAGAGCAGCCTCTCCCACAGAGCTACTGGCAGTTCAGACACGTGTGGAATGTCAGTCATGGTGGAGGTGAGGGCAGGGCTCCTGAAAAGTGCCTGGTGAGGATCCAGCCATTTTGGCAAGGATGGTCTGTGAAGAGGGATCGAGGCCCCTGGGGCCTCGACATGCGGGGTTAGAGGAGTCCGAGAAGTGAAAAGGAAGTCAGGGCAGCCTCACCCCTAATATTTCGGGGGTCCAGGGCAAGAGTGCAAATGGAGGCCCAGTTTTTAAAAGTTAAGTATCAAGTTAACAAACTGTGAAATACAATATTTAACACATGGTGACTGTCTTCCTACCTTGGCCACTCCACAAGGCCCTGGAAGGCCGGTTTGGATGTAGAATTCTTGGCGTCCTCGTAGATCGGTGATGAATGTGCCAATGTGGGGAGAGCCAGCCCCTGGCTCCCAGCCCCTGGCTCCCAGCCCCTGGTTCCCAGCCCCTGGCTTGCCCTCCTTCTCCCTGCACCCCAAGGTCCTCAACGTGCTTATGCATGTTCCCCCAGCCAGCATGTCCCATATCTGTCTGCGCCCGGCAAACACCGCCGCGCAGCCACCTGGGACCTGGGACCCTGCGGGGCTGGGACCGTGTGGTCCCTCCTGTGGATGAACAGATCCCAGGGAAGCTGCACAGGCTCTGAACCTGGACCCGTGGCCACCTGGGCACAAGATCTCCAGGTCCTGGGACCTGCAGCGTGGTCTAGAAGGGGGTGCAGCCTTTGGGGGGACGCCTTCTCCTTGGTCCTGCAGACCCCCAGCCCCGTGGGAGGGGCATGACCAGGACAGCGCCCTCTCGCCCCTCTGGGAAGGATACTGGTCATGGGCTGACTTGAGAAGGGGTGAGCTGTTCTTAGAAAGTGCTGGACTGGGGGTGTCAGGAGACTTCCTAGCTTTGCAACGTGGGCTCTCTTTACCGCAAGGTCTTTGTAAAATGATGGCTCTGAGTCAGAGGCAGAGATTAATAACCCAGTGTTTGGGGCCAAAGTGAGGTTCGAATTTTGAGGGGTTTTCTCCCCTTTGCTGTATGACTTTGGGCAAAATATTTAATTTCTCTGAGAACCGGTTTTCTCATCTGTAAAGTAGGGATGTACCGTCTCTAGGCTGCTTTGAGGATTAAATGACGTCCATTTAAGAAGAGATGAGCGTAGTAGGTGCTCTGTAACCAGCAGCTGCATTCTTATTCTTTTTCTGCTATTGTTGGGACCTCTGAGATGGCCTACAGTTTTTAAATGACTGCTCTAGGGCCACGCTTGGAGGGGAGAGGCCCACTGGCCTTCTGATTTATTTTATTCCCTCTTTTCTGAGAGTCACTGCTGTTGGTAGTTAGGAGTGTGGGCTCCGATTTCCTCGTGCCCTTACTTAACTGTGAACCATCGGCGAGTCACTTAGCTTCCTGGAGGCTCAGTCCTTGTTGGCGGAATGGGACTCTAACAGCGTCCGTTCCTAGGGATGCTATCAGGAGTGAGTGAGGTGATCTGTCTAATAGCTTAACCAAAGCTTGCCCGGCACAAAGCAAACTTTCAAAACTGCCCGCTCCTTTTTACCAACACCTCCCTTCTCTCTCCTGCGGTCCTAGGCCCAGCCGTGGGCAGCCGCTGTTGTGATATTTGGGCTTCTGTGGAGCTACTGTAGGACCCATCGGCCCCGTGCAATCTTCACTCAATGGAATAATGGCTTCCGAGGAAGAAAAACCTCAAATCCGATTTGTTTTCTTAAATCCAAGCTCTAACTGCTTTGGGAAGTAGCCCACGTTGGCTGAAATCATTTCTTGTTTTGTTCTTTTCTTGCGGGGCAAAGCTTAATCTCAGTCAGACTTTTTGATTAACCGGGGAAGAAGCATTTGCCAAGAAAAGAAAATAGCAGGCAGATTTGTTCAGAACTCAGACAAGGAAAGTGCTGTGTGATCAGGATTCCTTTCGCGCGGCTTCACGTCCTTCTTTTTCTTGTGTAAGAAAATCTAAATGAAACCAACCTGCGCCAAGGATGGACAAACGCGGCTTCTCCCTGACAGCTGACACGCGGGCAACCTTGTGGCACCAGAGGATCTGGTGATGCTGGGCACCCCCCAGCGCAGGTGCCCCCCGGGCAGGCTTGCTCTGCTCCAAGGGCGGCCTGGAAGAAAAGAACCAGGTGAGTGTGGATTCCTCGGGCACCTGGTGGCTCACTGCTACCTCCTGTTTACATGGAAGCCCCGGAGGGAGCCCTGTCATCACAGCACGTGGTCCACTAGCAGAGACATGTGTACGCTCATCCTTTCTACTTGACCCTCTGTCACCACCTCTGTCCTCCTGTTCATTTCTGAACACCTTGGAAAGCCAGCTACTTCCATCCCTCAAACGCCTTCCTTTCATGGCCGAGTCGTTGCCACTGTCACCTCCCCCCAGCTCTGTGCTCACCAGACTCAACAGTTCCCACAACCTCCCTTTTCTGCCTTTCCTGGGGCCTTGCCTCCTTTATTTCCCTCTTTTATTTCTCCTCCTTTATTTCCCTCTTTCTGTCTCTCTTTATTATTATTAATTATTATTCTTATTATTTTTGCTGCGCTGTGCAGCTTGCGGGATCTTAGTTCCCCAACCAGGGATTGAACCCGTGCCCTTGGCAGTGAAAGCGCGGAGTCCCAACCACCGGACCACCAGGGAATTCCCTCTCTTGCTCTCTTTAATTTTTAATTGTGGTAAAACACACATAACATAAAGTTTACCATCTTAGCCACTTTAAGTGAACAGCTCTGTGACATGAAGTCCGTTCACATCGTTGGGCAACCATCACCACTGTCCATCCCTGGAAGTCTTGTCATCTTGCAGAACTGAAACTCTGTACTGGATAAAAAAAGATCTCCTCCAGGCTTCCCTGGTGGCGCAGTGGCTGAGAGTCCGCCTGCCGATGCAGGGGACACGGGTTCGTGCCCTGGTCGGGGAAGATCCCACATGCCACGGAGCGGCTGGGCCCGTGAGCCATGGCCGCTGAGCCTGCGCGTCCGGAGCCTGTGCTCCGCAACGGGAGAGGCCACAGCACTGAGAGGCCCGAGTACCGCAAAAAAACAAAACAAAACAAAACAGAACAAAAAGATCTCCTCCTTCCCCTCTCCCCCAGCCTCTGGCAACCACCTCTCTACTTTCTATGAATTTGACGATTCTAGGAACCTCATGTAAGTGGAATCACAGCATTTGTCCTTTTACAATTAGCTTATTTCACTGAGCATAATGTCCTCATGGCTCATCTGTGTTGTAGCGGCCCTTCCTCCTATTAACGTTCCCTTTGAAACGGCTGTGTCCTATCCATCTTCCAGGTCTGAGTATGAATTCCTGTCCTCCAGGAAGCTCCGCATCGACCCCCGCTGCTGGCGCTTCCACAGTGCTCGGCACCTTTCAGGGGAGAGCCAGGCAGAGAAGGGACCGAGCCCAGAGACCCCTGTGCCCCCACCGAGCACAGCTCCTTGGGGTACAGACTCCCCCTCATTCCCAGCTGTATCCCAGTGTTGCATCACAGCCCCACGCCCAGCAGAGAGGACTCAACACATAGTGCAGCATAAATGTTGAACAAACTTTTGCTGACAATTTCCGGCACAAACCTTGAGCCCAGATCTGCACGTACTTGATCTGTCAGGGGTACGAGGAATCTTAACCTTTGCTGGAGCATGGGGCTTGTCTCTGAGGTGTGGCTCTCCATCTGATTACTGACCCTCTGGCCTCTCCTGCAACCCCACTCCATCAGGTCAGCACCCGCTCTCTCTTGGGGAGCCCAGCGGTGTCTCCAGCCCCTGTGCTCCATGCACAGACCCCGCCATCCTCTGGCCTCCTGGCGCCATGTCTCTGGACGTGGTTTCCCAGTCTGCCTGTCCCGGACTCACTTCACCCTGCACAGCCTGAGGAGTGCCTACTCCTGGCCACCTCTCCACCCCTTTCCACTTAAGGAACCTCAGCCATTGTGTGTCTCAGCAAGTAACACGGGCGCCATCACTCAGGCCTGCGTTCTGGGGAGGATTCCTGATTCCACAATGATCTGCCCATTGCCAATAGCTTCCACTTCTTTCCTTCCGATGCTCAAACAAAAGCCCTTCTCCAAGGCCCGGTCCTTTCACTGTTGGGGAATGGACAGAGGGCGGGACCAGGTTCCTGCCTTACCACTGACCAGTGGCTTGACTTTGGGCAAATCACAAATCCCCCTAAGCCTCATTTTCCTCATCGGTATGTGGAGACAACAAGGAGGGCGTCCCCAGGAGGCTGTGAGAACGAACAAAGTAACGTAGCCATTCCCTACCTCAGCGTCAGCAGTGGCCCTCGGTGGAAGACCCTCGAGAGTGGTTGACATTGAATGAGGCCTGTGCTATTGCAGGAGGATGGGCCCCACTGAGGTGATGCAGGTGACGTAACGCTAACCTGGGTAGACGAATGCCAAGCGCATCACCTTCCTCCTTCACTCTTTCTCCCTTTCCGTCCTCGGTGCTACAGCCAAGCTGCCAGGGAAAGTACCGATCTGATTTCCAGGGAATCTGTGTTGCTCAAAGAATCACATGTGGTAGACACTCTCTTAACTGAACTGATGGATTGACTGACTGTCTGTAAACACCCTGCCAAATGTCCACAGAATGTTCTAGACGTTCATGTCTGGTAGATGGCACGTCTGCTCCCAGTGGCTGAGGGGTTGGGTCGTATAATTAACAAGAATCAGCTGTATTTGTTCCCAAACTTGCGTGTGCCAGTTGTACATTTTATTGTGATTATAAATGTATTGAAACAAAATGAAAATTGATAAAATTAGTGTGAAAGAACTTTGTGAAAACTAAGATGGGTACTTGGAAAAGACTAGATTAAGGGTCATGTTGAATTGAGGACACCTGAGACAACTGTTAAAGCTTGGGGGAAATTATAAAAGAACTAAAGGTATAAGTACTGTCTCATTGCTTTGCAAATACCTCTAAGTTCTTGCCCTACTTTAAAAAAGCAGAAACTGAACATGATGAATAATGCATTTATGGCAGACTGGGCTGAACTTGCTTCTGACTTGAAGAAAAAGCCTTGGCCCGACATCAAAAGATTGGGGATGAATTCTACTCTTGAGAATTGAACTGAAATGTTTATAGGGTGTACATATAATTTTTTAATGGTTCCTTGCCTTCAAATGTACATTTTTTTTTTTTTTCAGTACACTGGCCTCTCACTGTCGTGGCTTCTCCCGTTGCAGAGCACAGGTTCCAGATGCGCAGGCTCAGCGGCCATGGCTCATGGGCCTAGCCGCTCCGTGGCATGTGGGATCTTCCCGGACCGGGGCACGAACCCGCGTCCCCTGCATCGGCAGGCGGACTCTCAACCACTGCGCTACCAGGGAAGCCCCAAATGTACATTTTTAAATTAACCCAACGACCACTGGTATTGATCCAGCTGAATGAGAGGGCTTCTGCTGTTCAACCTCCTGTTTGGGACCCTCTAAGCAGCCCCATTCTGGTCTCGTTCACTGCTCACATCTTCTACTTTCTGTTCCACTCATTTAGCCACTCACCAAAAAGTGAATAAGAATCAGAACCATCTCTGCGTTCAGAGATGACTTCCTGTGCTGCCTCTACTTGGAGCGGATGAAAGCAAGAGAGTACGAGCATAAGCTGTGGCCCCTCCCGCTGTGTGGGAGCTGTGTGTTTATGTTGTTGGGAAGCCTTTTCCCACCTTGCATCCCATAGCAGTTTCAGCGCTTTGGATCGAATTGTATCTCCTGCACCCCGCCCCACCCCTGCCCCCCGCCAAATTCATATGTTGAAGCCCTACCCCCCAGTGTGATGGTCTTTAGAGATGGGGCCTTTGGAAGGTAATTAGGGTTGGTGAGGTCATGAGGGTAGGGCCCTTTGGATAGGATTAGTGGCTTTATAGGAAGAGGAGGGGATAGAGTTTGCTCTCTACCCCATGAGGACACAGAGAGAAAGTGTCGGACTGCAAGCCAGGATGAAGGCCCACCTGTGCTTGGAACTGAATTGGTGGAGACCTTGATCGTGGACTTCCAGCCTCCAGGACTGTGAGGAATAAATGTCTGTTGCTTGAGTCATCTAGTCTATGGTGTTCTGTCACAGCAGCCTGGGCAGACTCACACTCTGAGGCAACTAAGACCACAGCAGGTCCTGGGAAGGTGTATAGAGGATGGCGCTCATTCTGCTGCCGCCAACCAGGAAGATGCGGATGATGTCAAACCCTCAAATCCCAGACCCCGACACCAGCCGGGGTGGACAGAGGAGCCCTCTCCATTCCCAGTCTCAGAGTCTAACACACTGACACATTCACCATCTCATGAGATTGCAGACCCACCTGGGAGATCTCCAGGGGTACAGACAGAGTTTACATGACTCGCCTGAGGTCACACTGCTTTCTTTTTATTTTGGCCGCACCATGCGGCGTGTGGGATCTTAGCTCCCTGACCAGGGATCGAACCCGTGCCCCCTGCAGTGGAAGCATGGGATCTTAACCTCTGGACCACCAGGGAAGTCCCCCACACTGTTTTCAAAGACAGACCTCTGACCGTAACCAAAGCCCATGACACGTTCTAATAAGCCTAGTGCTCTCCCAAACCAAACTTTAGATGCATGGCTTTCTGCCACTTTCTTGCATGAAATGCATGATGCATGGTGTTTCTATGTGTGATACCCTCTGACTTTGATGGCATCTGAAGCATTTTCCTATCCGACCTCCCGGAACAGAGATTGCTAGCTGTCTACCCCCAATCCATTCCTACCTTCCTCCTTAGTTACAGAACTCCCAGCCTCTCTTGCAGGGAGGTGTGGCCGTGTGACTAAGTTCTGGCCACCAAGATGTGAGCAGAAGTGTGCAGGACCTCCTGGAAAAGTCCATAAAGGGAGATGATCTGGCTGGAAGGTGCACCCCATTTGTCCTGGACCCCTGTTCTGCACGCCCCTGTTTATCCGCGCTGCCTGGAGTGCGGGTGGAAGCAGGAGGCCCCAGCAGCCGTCTGTACCTCCAGGCACCGTGAAGACAGAAGCCAGAGCTGAGATGGGGTAGAAGTGTGCACAAGCGGCCTGGGCTCGTGGCCATGGAGCTGCTGAACCGAGAAACTGGGGAAGTTGGGGTGAGGGAACGTCATTGCTCATGCAGCCCCACACCCTAGATCTACGTCCCCTGATGAGAGGAGGGGCAGGGGACACTGAAGGGGCCGTGTCTACAGTTGTCTTGGTGACTGGGACTCAGGAAAGCTGGTGTCGGGGTCTGGGGGACAAAACTCCGCACAGGACTGGAGCGAGAGGCAGTATTCACTCGCCCTACTTCTCTGTAGAACCCAAGCCCCAGTGCAGGGAGACAGCGGTGCCCCAGACGCTCCCAGCTTTGGGAGCCAGGCCCTGGCCCCCAGCTCAGCCCCTCAGGAGGTCACAGGGGCTGCCCTGGACTCCTGTGGGAGGAACAGCGAGGTGGTCCTGCCTCAAACAGCTTGGTGGGCAGTAATGACAGCCACGGAGCTCAAGGGAAAGGACCTGAGAGGTAGCGCTTGACCACGTGGGATGGCCAGACACAAAGGGGGCTCCTCAGAGCGTCTGAGCCAAGCAGGCAGGACGTTAAACTGGTGAGATCTGAGCTGTGAGCTCGCCATTCTCACAGGCTGTGGGGCTTAGGGACAAGGGAGTCATGCTGATGACAGGGTGGCCTGGGATACCTCGGCCAGGAAAGTCTGCCTTTTAGTTCAGGAGGGCCCTCGCTCCAACCTGGGTGTTTCTTTTAGGCTGACCTGTCACTGCAAAATGCATCCCATCCATGTGTGTCTTCTTTCACTTCAAGGACGGCGTCTTCTGGAGAGAGGATTAGAGGTCTCTTCAGGCTGGAGGCAGAAGGAGCAGGTACGGGAGGAGGAACCCAGGATGACACTGGTGACAGGGAGCAAGGATAACCTGTCAGTTACGTGGATTTTCTGTGTTAGAACAAGACCCAGGCTGGCTGAATCCGTTAGATAACAGGAACATTTTCCCCTGAGCTTTCACTCAACTCTCAAACTCCCAACTCATCTGTGATGGTTTCCAGGTGAATGGCTTTCTGCCTTCAGTCAGCTTATGTTAGTTGTGGTTGTCTTTGATAGGCTAGCATCCTGGAAGAATCACTCCTGACACCCAGAATCCCGTCAACACGTTCAGTTGTGCAAAACTGATGTGCAGAGAAAGATAGCATTTATTTATTTATTTATTTATTTTTATTTATTTTTTTTGCGGTACGCGGACCTCTCATTGTTGTGGCCTCTCCCGTTGCAGAGCACAGGCTCCGGACGCGCAGGCTCAGCAGCCATGGCTCATGGGCCCAGCCACTCCGTGGCACGTGGGATCTTCCCGGACCGGGGCACGAACCCGTGTCCCCTGCATCGGCAGGCGGACTCTCAACTACTGCGCCACCAGGGAATCCAGAAAGATAGCATTTTTAGGGCTGAAATGAAACTGAAAGATCAGCCAGTCCCACCCCTCATTTTATAAATCAGTGGAAGCCATTGCTGGAGGCCACACAGCTAATGAAGGCGAACTTCAGAGTAGACCTCAGTTAACCCTAACTCGTAAACAGCGCCGCAAACACATTGTTTTTTAGGTTTTGTTCGTCTGTGTGTTTGTTTTGTTTTGTTTGTTTGGCTGCGCCTCGCGGCATGTGGGATTTTAGTGCCCTGACCAGGGATCAAACCCATGCTCCCTGCAGTGGAAGCACAGAGTCCTGAGCACCGGACCACCAGGGAAGTCCTCCTCAGTTTCTTTGTGTGTGTGTGTGTGTGTGTATTTTTCTTGGAAAGAATTTACAGACTGCTTCCTGGGGTATTTGGAATCAAGTTGGACAGAATTACAAACATGGAAGCACCTAATGGTTTGCCTACAGAAGATCAAGGTCACTCATGAAGTGTGTTGCATCACCCTCTTTTACCTGTGGAGAGCGAACATCACATGAGTTAGGTGTTTGGATTGTGTTGAACGGAGTATCCTTCCTCCCCTCCCCCTCCCCTCCCCTCCCCTCCCTCCCTCCCCTCCCCCTCCCCTCCCCTCCCCTCCCCCTCCCCTCCCGTCCCCTCCCCTCCCCTCCCCTCCCCCTCCCCTCCCGTCCCCTCCCCTCCCCTCCCCCTCCCCTCCCCTCCCCTCCTCTCCCCCTCCCCCCTCCCCTCCCCTCCTCTCCCCCTCCCTTTCCCTCCCCTCCCTCCCCCTCCCCCCTTCTTCCATCCCACCCTCCCTCTGCCCCCTCCTTCCTGCATCTGAATCACAGTCTGATTTTTCTCCGGGTCTGGTGTGGAGCCTAGCATTGGATCTGGGCTTTGGGGCAGATCAGCACATTTCCCCCATTTGCTCCTTCCTTCCTCTCTTCCCACCTCCCCCTGTGCTTTTGTTTTCCAAATTGTGGGCCTGTGAAAATTAATGAACTCATTTGTTTTCTCTCTATTGAATGCACACCAAGACCCATTATATTTCTGAATAGGCCCATGGCGCCACGTGGGTGCATCTGAGCCTCCTGGGAGCTACCAAAGCACCCTGTTACAACCTTGGGAACCCTTGTGAGGACAAGGTGGGGAAATGTGAGAGACCCCTGACAAGACAGAAGGTTTTCTTGCCCGATGCTTGCCTGGTCCCTTTATTCCCCATTCTGAGCATGTCTGGGGCTCCACGAGGATGTCAGTGATGAGGATACACTGTGTGGTCAGTATTCCAAGGGGCTGCCAAGCCAACATCTAAGACACATGATTTTGCTGGCAAAGCAGGTGTCCTGCTTTGAGTTGTAACATAACCAGTGAGCAGTAGCTCATGAAATGACCTTCTTTTCAATTTATTAAACGGCAAGCCTTTCTTGGAAATCCATCTATTTCACTGAGCTCTAAATCAAGACTGCCTCTACCAGGGCCCTTTCAACATCTCTTGCCCTGACATTGACTTTCACAGACTCAGGCACTAAACCCACCATTCCTTCCTTTCACTCGCCAGGAAGCCCAGCGTTAAAATGTATTTCCTAACGGTGAGCGTGTGCCGCGGGCTGGATTTTCATGTCTGTCTCTCTGATGTGGCAGTGGGTCGAGCATGATGCCAAGTCTCTCTGTGTTCCAAGGCCACAGACAACAGCCTTTTTGCTGGTGAAAAGGAGGAGAAAGTCAAGTGATGCTGGGAGATCAGCTCCCACTACCCACCCACCCACGAGGGACCAAGAAGCCCCCTGGCCCTAGTCAGTAGCATGACCTTGGGACATATTTTTATTCCTGTGTTGACTTGGTTCTCTGGGCCATGCCTTGGTGCACTTTATAACCCGTGCTGATCTGCTTGGAAGCCACAAAGTAAGCGCAGGGGAACTGGATGTGCCAGGACCCACCTTAGCACTGGCCTTGCCTTCCACCATTTTGTCTTGCTTCTCTTCTCCTGTGTGCGTGACAGGAGCACCTCCTTCCAGCACTGGGTGAGCAGGCATGCTCTGGGGATCTGTCAGAACTTCACAGGGCACTCCAGGGTATCTCCAGGAGACAGGAGTGAAAATATCCCAGGGGCTACCCTGCCCAAAGGTCCCTGGAAGAACAGAGATAAATTAATAGATAGCGAGCATAGGATGGGAGGTAACCTGTCTTCTCATCAGAGTGAAGCTTGGCTAGGTCTCCTTAACCCTTGCTAGGTCCACTTAATCAAATTCAGTTCTGCTCCTGGAGTTTCATAAGAAACGATTCCACGGCCATTGGCCCTGGAGACTGAAGCCAGAACGCCTCCTACAGCATGTATCACATCGGGGCACAAGCAACTCAGCATGTACTAAGAACTTACAGGATAAATCCAAAATCATTCTGGCACTTTCAAGAAATATCAGCTAGGGAGACAAGAACCTGCTGAAACAGGTACAGAGTCTCTCTGAGCAGTAAGTCGGGTTCATTTCATCACCCCAGCTCACTCAGGCCAGGTCTTTCCCATTACACAGCTCCCCCGGTCCTGAATCTTTCCTAGCAAAACGTGATCACATGCTTCCGTACCAAGTTCACAGCCTCCAGTCTCGCCGAGTTCTCTAAGTTTAAATGTCTCTGATTTTGATAGTTTCTGTGAAAGTAAACTGACTTTAAGGTATACACTGGATTTTGTCCCCCTCCCCCAAATGCTTATGTGGAAACCCTAAACCCTAGTGTGACTGTATTTGGAGATCAGGCTTTTATGGAAGTAATTAAGGTTAAATGAGGTCATAAGAGAAGGACCTTGATCCAATAAGATGAGTGTTCTTAGAAGGAGGGACACCAGAGTATTTGCATTTTCTCTCTCTCTCTCTCTTTTTCTCCACCCCTCCCCCTACTCCCTGGGCCATATAAGGACTCAATAATTGGTGTCCAGTAAAGGAGTCCCTCCGCAAGAACACGTGAGAAACACGCACGTGAGAACACACATGAGAAATACAGTTCTGTGGCTTAAGCTGCCCAGTCTATGATAGGTATTTTGTTATGTCAGCCTGAGGTGACTGATACACCTGACCTCAGAGAATCCACGACCCAATGGAGACTCCACCTGAGGCCCTGAACCAGGACTGAGCAGCTGGCCAGGTAGGATGGTGCTTACCGATGTACTCCCCGTCTGTGCTCCACAGGTGCACGGTACGGTCCAGGGAGGATGACAGCAGAAACTTTTCTTCTTCTATCAGCTCCAAACTAATGAGATAAAGGAGAGGAGAGATGCCCCAAGGCTGCTCCAGCATGAAAGGGACATCGGCTCAGTACGTCAATACTCCAGTAATTAAAGTTGGAATATAGAAAGAAGCCAGGTTAATCTCCAGAATTATCCTTGGCAGCATCTCCTCCCTGTCTCCTACCATGCCACTCCCCCTCCAAATCCCCCAACTCCAGACCCAAGACATCAGACGAGATATACTGGAAACATCTTACGGACGATGCGGGGAAGATCAAGAGGTTGGAAAGAAACTTCCGACCAGGGTTCAGGTCCCGCTCCAGCACTGACTCCTTTTAACTCCAGTGAAAAAAATCTGAAACTTACTAAGCTTCGAAACTTACCCTAAAATACCAGATCAATTCAAGGGGAGCAATCATCCATTTACAAGAAAAATGAAGACTTCAGTCTCTTCTTTACTCTGTGTAGGTAGCATACGCATCCTGTTCTCATCAAGAGCAGAATGATAACACTGCTCTCCTCCTTTGACTAATTCGGAGGGCTTCGGAGAGAATCCATTTGATCCAAGCTGTGAGAAGTATTTGAACTCTTTTACACATTCTTGAGCTCTAAAACGGATGGTACTCACAATGTCACCATGCTGATATGGGCCCCCCAGAACATCACATCTAACTCAGAGGAAAGAGCACACCTGAGTATGGTAGGAGAGGTACCACCCTCATGCTAGATGCCGTATAACAGTCCCTACAGAATGGGGACAGATCTGGTTGAGCGTCCAGCAGGGAGAGAGGTCCTGGTGTAGCAAGTCATTTGTCTTGCTACATTAATTTGATACACGTTTGTCAAGCACCTACTATATGCAAGACCCCATGCCAGCTCCAAAGACATGAAATGGGGCCTGTGCCAGGTCCTTACCCTATGGTTTCCTTCAGCACTTAGGGTTTGGTAAGCACGCAGGAATATGTAAGTAATCAAACATCATGTTTAAAATAGCTTGGTGAAAGCTACGTTCCCAGTACTTGGAGTAAAGACCAAGGCAAGGCTGATCACGCTTACTTCTAAATTCCCATTTCTCATACTTTAGCTAAACTTCTCCTGTGGTGGAACAGGAAAAACTGAATAAAGGGAGGTATGTGAGGGAATTCCCTGGTGGCCCAGTGGTTAGGACTCCGTGCTCTCACTGCCGAGGGCCCAGGTTCCATCCCTGGTTTGGAGAACTAAGACCCCACGAGCTGTGCGGTGTGGCAAAAAAAGAAAAAAAAAGGGCGGGGGGATGTATGTGAATATTTACTTCTAAATTGGCTTCACAGAAATGTAATGAAATATTACATAGCCATTTAAATATGTTAAACGTTAAATATGCTAAATAGACCTAAATATGCTTATATGGAAATCTGGCCAAGAGATACAAAGGAAAAAACAAGTCCTGAAAATGATGTATTGTAGGTGTGTGTGTATGTGTTCCCATATGCATATATACATGCATAGAAACTTTCTGGAAGGAAGTTGAAATTCATTAACAGTGTTGCTAGGATGCAGAAAAGGCAGGTTAGGGTGGTAGAGGAGGTCAGAGAAACAACTACTGCTTTTCATTTTACATTCTTTCATGCTGTTAGATTTTTTCTAAACATGAACGCTTCTATAATTGTATGAAAGGGTTTTAACATTTTAAATGTATTTTTGTTATTACCAAAGCACTATATATCGCGAAAAATTAGAAAAGACAGATTTCTCAAAAGAAGAAAATAAAACATATCTATAACCTCATGTATAAAGAGATAACATTTGTTAAATCCTTGATGTATATCTTCCCAGGGTTTCAATCTTCCATATACGTCTTCATTTTAACAAGGGTAGAATCGTATTGCAATATTGTTTTGTGATCTGATTTTTTTTCATTTAACAATTTTATCATGAATATCTTCCCTGTGAATACATTTTCATATACAGCTTCCGTATTTAATGACTAAACGATATTCCAGTGTATTATACCATCATATATTTAATCAGTTCCCCTTATGTGGGACATCTAGGTTTCTCTATTATTTTCCTCTCTCTCATAAACAATAGTTGATTCACAAGCTTACAACTAAATCTTTGTGCACGTTTCCTATTCTTTCTTTAGGCCAAATCCTTAGTAGTAGAATTGCTGGTTCAAAGCTTTAGTGCACATGGGCAACTTGCCCTTCAGAGAGTATACACCAATTTACCCTCCATCCAAGAGGGTATGAGTGCCATTTTCCTGTTGCCTTGCCAACACTGAATACTTTCATGAAAATATTCTTCTCTGATCCGTTCTTAAAGGGTTTTAAGAGACCCCTTCCTCACTGGTACAATTTAATTTTATCAACCAGAATATTTAACTAAAACTGAAGCTGTGCTCATCATAGTGTCTCACGTGGAGAGCTCATTACCCACTCCTGGGAGGCTGTGGCTCCGGTCCCTGCAGACCATACTCCTCGATGTCGTAGACGGGTACAGAGCCGTCCTGGTCAGCCACGTAGGCCCAGGCATCCCCTGTTGTCACCGCCATGCTGCTGACCCAGGCTTTGTCTCTGGACTGAAAGACACACGCACAGGGATCATTACACACACACAGAGGGCCTGTTACATACACACACAGGGTCCATCACACACACACATAGGGCCCATCACAGACAGACAGGCGCGTGCGCGCACACACACACACACACACACACACACACACGGCCCATCACAGATAAAGCTTATGTGTCAGACAATGGCAAGTGAAATGCTGTCTTCCGTTTATAGTTCTATTTATAGTAGAACTATAAATGGGAGACAGAACTAGTCACCGTGCCTGTATTAAACTTCCAGCGAGGTAGAAATACAGACAATAAAGCTGAGGGCTTAGGGCCCAGCCCAGCTGCTGTGTCACATAGGCTAGTGTCAAAAAATAAAACGAAAGCCCAAACCTGAAGCATGGAACTTATTTCCAATCCACAGCCCAACTTCCAGGAGTAAAGTTTGCAAAGGGACAGGCCCTGCCCAATAGCCTCCAGAAGGTGACAGAACCTGGAAGGAGGGAAGCAGGAGGAAGGGTCCCTGGGCCTTTGCGTTTTGTGGTTCCTGAGCTCCCTGGGGTTGAGTCTGGGAGCCTCCGCTCAGAGGCCCGGCAGCCTCAGAACTCCAGGGCTGCTGCTGTGTCCTTTGGCTTAATCTGACCAGTTAGAACCACCAATTGGTGTATATTGGGGAAGGGGGTCCTCATGGTGGGTTTTGGATTAAATGGCTCAATAGCTTCTCCCTTCTCCACTATTCTGGGCAGCCTTCCTGACGGAGGAGGCTTCCTTGGGCTGTAGAGGGAAGGTATGGAAGTTTGTGCTATGGTGATACTTAATGTGTGTGTGTATGTGTGTAAGCACTTCCTTTAAACCCACTGGGGAATTTGCCTAGTCAGAGGAATTCTCTGGGACTTCCTTTTGGCCTGTCAGTCACAGTTCTTGACATGTTGGCATGTGGGTGTTCACAGCAAGCCTGTGAAGTAGGGGCCCCATGCGTACCTCTTCCTCTTGGGAGCTCCCGAAATCTCCAGACTCGGGGATCCTCTTCTACTCCCAGGGGAGGCGGCCCTGTTCTCCCACCAGGGAAAGCAGAGGCGAGGAACGCCCAGGGTGGAGGGTGGACAGAGGCATCCGAGGGCGCCCGGTGCCGACAGGCCTGAGGCTTCAGGGCTGGGCCGGGCCGGGCTGCAGGAGGAGGTGTCCCCCTTGGGAGTGCGAACAGACAGAGGAGGGCGTCCCCCTCTCTAGCGAGGAGAATGCAGACGACCCCCCGCCCTGGGCTCCATGCTCACGGCTCCAGCCTGCTCTTACAACCAGAACTACACAGGGGGCTGCTTTCACATTGCCATTTAAAATAAAACCCTAGCGCTTTGCAGCGGGGCGCTGGCCCACCCGTTACATTTCACCGAAG
This sequence comes from Delphinus delphis, assembly GCF_949987515.2. NCBI lineage: Eukaryota > Metazoa > Chordata > Mammalia > Artiodactyla > Delphinidae > Delphinus > Delphinus delphis. The sequence continues at coordinate 7,777,618 of NC_082700.1, read as the reverse complement.
CTGGGAGGTCCCGTCATCTGTGTTACGTCACTGAGCTAGCTAGTGGCGGAGGTGGACCCAGAAGCCGTCTTCTAGCTCTCAGCGGCCTGGCTTCCACGGCTGAGCCCCGTTACGTAATTCTCGGCTCTTCTGTCAGCCGCCTGCAGGGGCTGTGACGGTCTGTCCCTCACAGGCTATGCTTGACATTTATCTAACCCCACTAACGACATCCTGTGAGCCCCATGCCCTTCCAGGGCCTCTGGGGAGGCGGCAGGGCAGGGATACTTGACTGGGAGGGAGTCATCCTCTCCCAGCTGGCAGGGGGGTAGGCGGGGCTCGGCAGCCCGGGAGCCCCAGGGGGGTCCTGCATGCCTGGGGACTCTGCCTCTTGGGCCCCGGGCCTGCAGTGGCCACGTCTTAGAGAAGAGCTGCACGGCCCCTGTGGGCTCCGTTCTCACCTCGGGGCCCGTTGGCCATTAGGGAAGTGGCGGCTGACTCCAAGCTGGCTGCCCAACTGGTATTGAGTGTTCAGGAAGGTGAGGCAGAAGACGCTTCTGTGTGGGCCTGGAGACGAGGAGAGAGTTTCGGCTGCGCTCCGCATGCAGCTCCCAGCTCTCCTCTCAACCTCTCCTGTGGCCGCCCCTGGCCCCGGGGTCGCAGAGCTGCCCCCGGCCCTGGGCTGGAACAGGTGAGGAGCACACAGGCGCAAAGGTGGCCCTCCTGGTTCAGAGCCAGCCACGCCTTTTTAGGGGGTAAGGTGTGATGTGAAGCCTAAGGGCCCCTGTGGCCCAGGGCACCCCGGGGCTGCCCCAGGACCCCAGGACTTCTGCGGAGAGACAGGGATTGGGAACTTGGTTTGGGCTGGAGGGACGGGGCTGAGAGAGCTGGTAGGGCGGTCAGGGGCTTTGCCTGGAACTCTCGATGGGCACTTCCCAAGAGGTCCCCACTCCCTGGAATTCCTGGAGTGGAATAATACTAATTAACCTTTATGTCACTTTTTACATAAAACCATGTGAAATCACATGGTACTGGGTTATTTGTCCCAGGGTCAGATGAGGCAATGGAACTTAGTACCGTTAAAAGCTTTGCTCAAAACCATAAAAAATTCCTTCCTTCCTCCCCCCACCCCTTTTTTTTCCCCAAGTCTGTTTCATCCCTAGAAGGGACTAGGCATCATGCTGTGTGCTGTGGAAATCTGGGGAAGCAGAGAGCTGAAGCAAACCAAAAAGAACTACCCGGAGAAATGAGCAAGGTCTTATTGGCACATGGAGGAGGGCGGGGTTATTGCGTGCGGAGAAGGGACGGGTCAGAGCAGGCCTCTCAGGGGAAGCGGCTTTGGGTCTGGAATCTCGAGAGATGAATTGGGCCCTGGGCAGCGCAGGGCCAGGGGAGGTCCAGGGAGGGGAAGACGTCAAGCTCTGATCTTCACAACACGTCGAAGTGTTGGCATAACCTCTGAACCCATCTCCCTACTTCCCCACCTGCCACTTCTCCTGCTGAACTTGAAGCATCATCAACACAGGGGCCACCTCTGTCTTTTTTTTTTTTTTTTTTTTTTTTTTACCATTTATCTCTAACCTTTTAGTATATAGAACTCAAATATTTGCTGTTGAATAAAAATCCTACAAACTTACTTAGATGCAAACCTCCAAGAGCCACAGAGAATGTAGCTACTTGGGCGTTAGGAGGGGCGAGGAGTCCCTTCGTCTTACCCTCCCTGAGTCTGTGGGCGCCAGGGATGCCTCGCCCACACTGGAGGTGAAAGGAAAGATCTCATGTCAACAAAGAGGTCGGTGCCCGAGTTAAATACGAGAGGTGCTGCTCTCTTGTCTCAGCACCGGGGGGCCACCCACGGCTCAAGCCATTAGTCACTAACAGCATTTATCTGGGCCTGACTCTGAGCTCGGCGGTGTGCTATGCACTTGGGAAGCCACAGAGGATGTGGCGGACTCAGGCCCTGCCCTCGAGTGGATGATGACCACAGTGAGGATTATCCGTTTAGTGGACACTTGCTGTACCAGACACTGAGCTACGTGCTTCTCGACGCCAGCACATTCAATCACAGCAGTCCTAGGTAGACATTATGCTCTTGACTTTACCAGCAGTGAGAGCACGATTTAGAAAGAACTGCATTGCCTGAGGTCACACAACTAATACATGGAGGGGCTGAGATTCAAACCCAGATGTGTTTGCATCCAAAGCCCATGCCCTTGACATTGGGCTTTGTGGTTGTCTTTGGGGGGCTGAGGGTTCTCAGGGGCAGATGGAGGGTCACCTACATGGTGTCCTCCCTGACGTCTGGGATGCACAGTCAGTGACTGGGCTAAGTGTCACCTTACTCTCAGGTTATCCGGCTCTTGGGGTGTTGACTTAGGGGGCGGCGGGAGGGAGGGTGAAGATAAGGGGGGAGGGGGAGCAAAGATAACCCCCCTTCACTTGCCCACTTCATCCTGGGGGAGGGGCTGTGGAGTCCTGGAAAATGGGTGTGTGTGCTGCTTCCCCTCTTACCCATGTGTGGTCTGGGGGAGCATTTCACTTCCTTAAACCTCAGGTTTCTTCATCAGTAATAGGGAGATAATATCTCCTGTTTCACAGTTTCAGTGAAGATTGGAGACTATATGGGACTCATGCTCCATGGCTTTGCTGTGAAGGCTGAATGGAGATACTGAATCTAAGGTACTCAGAGCACAGAGACACTCGATCAATGGTAACCGTTATAATTACTTTTAGTTAAGTCTCTAGCCTCAGTTTCCTCATCTATGAAAATGGGTCCAATAGCACCTATCTCTCTGGGTTGATGTGAGCACTAAGTGAGATAAAACATTAAAAGCACTCAGGAAAATGACATATAAGATTAAATATGTTACTGAAACAATTATTAACATATTGTTATTTTGTTCATTATAATTATATTATTAAATACTATTAAATATTATTTTATTAAAATTATATTAAATATTAGTTTGTTATAACTAGATATTATTATTTACAAATGAAGTAAACATTCTTATATTGTTTCCCTAGATAAAAAGGCTTAGTCTCTTAGAACCAATAAATGAATTCAGCAAAGAAGCAGGATACAAAGTCAACACACAAAAATCAGTTGCATTTCTATACATGACCAAGAAACAATCTGAAAAGTAAATAAATAAAGAAAAAAACATCATTTACAATAGCATTAAAAATAATAACGTACTTAGAAATTAACTTAACCAAGGAGGTGAAATACCTGTACAATGAAAACTACAAAATATTGTTGAAAGAAATTAAGACATAAATAAATGGAAACACATCCCATGTTCATGGATTGGAAGATGGTATTGTTAAAATGTCAATACTACCCAAAGTGATCTACAGACTTAATGCAATCTCTATCAAAATCCCAAGGACATTTTTAGCAGAAATAGAAAAACCCATTTTAAAATTCATATGGAATTTCAAGGGACCCCAAATGGCCAAAACAATCTTCAAAAAGAAGAATAAAGCTGGGAGACTCACACCTCCTGATTTCAAAACTGACTGTACAAAGGTAACAGTCATCAAAACAGTGTGGTACCTGGTATAAAGCCAGATAGGTAGAACAATGGAATAGAATAGAGAGCCCCCAAATAAACCTTCCCGTTTAAGGTCAAATGATTTTTGACAAGGGGTCCAAGACCCTTTTCAATGGGGAAAGGACAGTCTTTTCAACAAATGGTGCTAAGAATACTGGATATCTCTCTACAAAAGAAAAAAGTTGGATTCTTATCTAATACCATGTACGAAAATTAACTCAGAATGGATGAAAGACCTAAATGTAAGACATAAAGCAATATAGCTCTTAGAAGGAAACATAGGAAAAAGCTTCATGACATTGGATTTGGCAATGATTTTTTGGATATGACACCAAAAGCACAGGTAACAAAAGAAAAAATAGACAATTGGACTTCATGAAAACTAAATTTTTTTGTGCACCAAAAGACACCATCCATAGAGTAAAAAGGCAACCTACAGAAAGGGGTAAATATTTGCAAATCATTTATCTGATAATGAATTAATATCCAGAGTAAGTAGAAAACTTCTAAGATGCAACAACAAGAAAACCAGATTCAAAAATGGGCAAAAGACTTGAACAGACATCTTTCCAAAGAAAATATACAAATGGCCATAAGCAGGCGAAAAGTTGCTCAACATCACTAATCATTAGGGAAATGCAAATCAAAACCACCATGAGATATCACCTCACACCCATTAGGATAACTACTATCAAAAAAGGAGAAAATAACAAGTGTTGGTCAGGATATGGAGAAATTGGAACCCTGTGCACTGTTGGTGAAAATGTGGAATGGCAGAGACACTGTGGAAAACAGTATGGTGGTTCCTCAAAAAATTAAAAATAGAATTACCATATGATCCAGCAATTCCACTTCTGGGTATATACCCAAAAGAATTGAAAGCAGGGTCTTGAAGAGATATTTCTACAGCCATGTTCATAGCAACACTATTCACAATAGTTAAAAGGTAGAAGCAACCCAACTACCCGTCAATGGACAAATGGATAAGCAAACTGTGGTATATATATGTGATGGAATATTATTCGGCCTTAAAAAGGAAGGAAATTCTGCAATATGCTACAACATGGATGAACTTTGAGGATGTTATGCTAAGTGAAATAAGCCAGTCACAAAAAGACAAATACTGTATGATTCCATTTCCATGAGTGATCAAAATCATAAAGTGTAATGGTGGTTGCCAGGGGCTGGGGGGAGGGGAGGATGGGGAGGTATTGTTTACTAGGTACAGAGTTTCAGTTTCAAGAAAAGTTACGGAGATTGATGATGGTGATGGTTGCACAACAATGTGAATGTGTTTAATACCACTGAACGGTACAGTTAAAAATAATTAAGATGGTAAATATCACATTATGTGTATTTTACCACAATTTAAAAAAAAGAAGAGGGTTTCCCTGGTGGCACAGTGGTTAAGAATCTGCCTGCCGATGCAGGGAACATGGGTTTGAGCCCTGGTCCGGGAAGATCCCCCATGCCACAGAGCAGCTAAGCCCATGCGCCACAGCTACTGAGCCTGCGCTCTAGAGCCCGCGAGCCACAACTACTGAAGCCCGTGCGCCTAGAGCCCGTGCTCTGCAACAAGAGAAGCCACCGCAATGAGAAGCCCACGCACCACAATGAAGAGTAGCCCCCTGCTCGCCGCAACTAGAGAAAGCCCGTGCACAGCAACGAAGACCCAACACAGCCAAAAAAATAAAAAAAATAAATAATTTTTTAATAAAAGAAGAAGAAGAAAAGAAAAAGCCTCCCAGTGAGCTGACTAATTTCCTGGATTTTAGCCTGGTTGAAATCTCTTGGTCTCTCCCTTTCACTCTCAAATTCTTTCTGTTTGATATGAGGGAAGATATAATAATTCTCAATATGTATAAGGAATAATGAAGCTAAAGTGTTGCAAAGTTGGCAGAAGGAATATGTTTTCAGCTCATTCAGCTTTGCTCACACAATTGCCTTTCTCTCTTAGCTCCTCTCTACAGAGAATGACTTCAGAAGAATTGTCCACATGGTTTTCCAAAGAAGATGGCAGCCTCCCAGCCAAATCCCTTGTGAAAAAGACCACCGTATTTTGTTTTGACCTTCAAGATGAGCCAGTACTGCTCTTCCCGGAAGGCCAGGGGAACTTTCACATCTTTCCACCTAATTTGTACAACTTTTGCAATGTTGAAATGTGCATAATTGGGAACTAGGGCTGGCTTTGCATTTTTGGAGTAAAGAGGAGTTTTTCAAAACCCAACGGTCACATAACTTTAAGCAATAAATGCCGCAGCAAACAGGGTTTTAAATTAGAACTGCTGGCTGAAAGGTCAACATTGCATTCTTGGCCAGTGACTTAATTTTCACTTTAATGCAATGAAAATAAACCTTTAGAAGGAAATGCCACCACTTTTCCCCCAAAGATTCTGAAAGCTCTTAGGCACATTCAGAAAGAGCTTCCCAGAACCGTCTTCTTTATATGCAGTAAAGGGGATAGGAATAGACTGGACAATAAATCTACAGGTAAGAATTTCTTTTTAATCTCGTGGTGTCCAGAGGTTTCAGTTTCTAACCACTGCCCTCCAGAGCGTCTTTTAAGCACAGCGAGGCTGACGGCACTGCTTTATCCTTATTTTACCTGTTGGGCAGGAACATCTTGTCTCTGGATTTAGACCCTGAGCCCCTTGGGGGCAGCAACAAGCCTCACATCTCTCTCTAGCCTTCTCTATGCATCTCCCATGGGGTTATGCTCTTGGGAGCGGCTCAAAGATATTTTCTGATCCAGTGAGTCATGGGAGCTTTTCCTTGGCTACTAAGTCATCAAATGCCTAAAGCAGGGACTGTGGTCCCGGGCTCATGGCTCTCTAAGGGCTGGCTGTTGGGCTTCAGGAGAGGCAGGAACCCCCCGGTTTTATGCAAAAATGCCCAGCGCTCTGCGTCTCCCCTGTTGGGGCTCCATGAATATGAGGAGTGGGTCCTCTGGCTGTCGGCAGAATGGCCACTTGGGAAGGATGAGGCTTGACTCTGCATGTGGGGAGAGCCGCGGTAGGAAGCCCATTTGGCTGTGGGTCCCCGCCGGTGTTCCAATCCAGCACCACCAGCAATGAAACTGACAGATAAGTGGACCCTCTCACGTGTATTTTCCACATGGCTCAGGACTTGCAGGGAGAGGGATGTGATTACCAGCCCCAAGACCTAGCACTGGGCCTGGCACACAGCAGGAGCTCATTAATATTCTTTGAATGAATAAGGGAATGAACGGACCCATGGTCACACCAGCAGAGAGAGAGGGCCATGAAGAACTGGAGCCAGGGCAGAAGAATTGGGAAGAGTGCAGTGGTACAGTGGGGTAAAGTTTTGCAATACAGTATACAAGTTAATAAGGACAGGCCTCAGCGGAGGCGGGGCGGCCATGGGCAATGGGAGGACCTGGCAGCCTGAGGCCACCAGAGGGGGCTGATGGGGAGGGGCACATAAAGCCTAAGGCCACACAGATGAGTGACCAGGCGATGATGTCTGAGCCAGGCGGGGCAGCCAGCTTGCTAGCTGGGTGAAAGAAGCACGGGGAGGATGGTCTTGAAGGTAGAGGAGTAAAATCAGTGCTGGAAGAGCTGTACCAACAAAGCCCAAGGGGCTCAGCAGGGGAGAGAGTCTTCTAGGTGGACAGTGGGTGAGAAAAGTGGTCCTGGAGGTGATGGGCTGGCCTGGGAGATGGGCGCTTTTTTTTTCCCAGCATTTTATTTAAAAAATTTTTATTGGAGTATTTTTTTTTATATCTTTATTGGAGTATAATTGTTTTGCAATGTTGTGTTAGTTTCTGCTGTACGACAGAGTGAATCAGCTATATGTGTACATATATCCCCATGTCCCCTCCCTCTGGAGCCTCCCTCCCACCCTCCCTGTCCCACCCCGCTAAGTCATCACAAAGCACCGAGCTGATCTCCCTGTGCTATGCGGCTGCTTCCCACTAGCTATCTATTTTACGTTTGGTAGTGTATATATGTTCATGCTACTCTCTCACTTCGTCCCAGCTTACCCTTCCCTCTCCCCTTGTCCTCAAGTCCATTCTCTACATCTGGGTCTTTATTCCTGCCCTGCCCCTAGGTTCTTCAGAACCTTTTTTTTTTTCTTAGATTCCATATATATGCATTAGCATACGATATTTGTTTTTCTCTTTTTTTTTTCTTTTATCCAACCATGTCATGGCATTGAAAGAACAAGAGATATTCCCAAAAGACTGCTTTAGAGAACAGAAACAAAATACCAGAAATACTAACAAATAAGGGCCGAATTATTCCCTTATATAGCCAATAATTCTTTGCAGAGCATATAACTTAACAAAAATAACATGTATTTTCTAATCCCCGGTGGACACTGTTAATCTGATAATTATTTTGCCCCTAACTAGTCTACTGAAGTGTTTATGGAGGCTAAGATGATATTAAAATAATTTCATTGTGAACTTTTTTTTTTACATCTTTATTGGAGTATAATTGCTTTACAATGGTGTGTTAGTTTCTGCTTTATAACAAAGTGAATCAGTTATACATATACGTATGTTCCCATATCTCTTCCCTCTTGCATCTCCCTCCCTCCCACCCTCCCTATTCCACCCCTCCAGGCGGTCACAAAGCACCAAGCTGATCTCCCTGTGCTATGCGGCTGCTTCCCACTAGCTATCTATTTTACCTTTGGTAGTGTATATATGTCCATGCCTCTCTCTTGCTTTGTCACAGCTTACCCTTCCCCCTCCCCATATCCTCAAGTCCATTCTCTAGTAGGTCTGTGTCTTTATTCCTGTCTTACTCCTAGGTTCTTCATGACATTTTTTCCCCTTAAATTCCATATATATGTGTTAGCATATGGTATTTGTCTTTCTCTTTCTGACTTACTTCACTCTGTATGACAGACTCTAGGTCTATCCACTGCATTACAAATAGCTCAATTTCGTTTCTTTTTATGGCTGAGTAATATTCCATTGTATATATGTGCCACATCTTCTTTATCCATTCATCCGATGATGGACACTTAGGTTGTTTCCATCTGCCGGCTATTGTAAATAGAGCTGCAACGAACATTTCGGTACATGATTCTTTTTGAATTATGGTTTTCTCAGGGTATATGCCCAGTAGTGGGATTGCTGGGTCATATGGTAGTTCTATTTGTAGTTTTTTAAGGAACCTCCATACTGTTCTCCATAGTGGCTGTACCAATTCCCATTCCCACCAGCAGTGCAAGAGTGTGCCCTTCTCTCCACACCCTCTCCAGCATTTATTGTTTCTAGAGTGTTTGGTGATGGCCATTCTGACTGGTGTGAGATGGTGTCTCATTCAAGTTTTGATTTGCATTTCTCTAATGATTAATGACATTGAGCATTCTTTCGTGTGTTTGTTGGCAGTCTGTATATCTTCTTTGGAGAAATGTCTATTTAGGTCTTCTGCCCACTTTTGGATTGGGTTGTTTGTTTTTTTGTTATTGAGCTGCATGAGCTGCTTATAAATTTTGGAGATTAATCCTTTGTCAGCTGCTTCATTTGCAAATATTTTCTCCCATTCTGAGGGTTGTCTTTTGGTCTTGTTTATGGTTTGCTTTGCTGTGCAAAAGCTTTGAAGTTTCATTAGGTCCCATTTGTTTATTTTTGTTTTTATTTCCATTTCTCTAGGAAAATTTCTTTCTCTAGGAACATTTCGTTCTCAAGATTACTTTGGCTATTCAGGGTCTTTTGTGTTTCCATACAAATTGTGAAAGTTTTTGTTCTAGTTCTGTGAAAAATGCCAGTGGTAGTTTGATAGGGATTGCATTGAATCTGTAGATTGCTTTGGGTAGTAGAGTCATTTTCACAATGTTGATTCTTTCAATCCAAGAATATGGTATATCTCTCCATCTATTTGTATCATATTTAATTTCTTTCATCAGTGTCTTATAGTTTTCTGCATACAGGTCTTTTGTCTCCTTAGGTAGGTTTATTCCTAGATATTTTATTCTTTTTGTTGCAATGGTAAATGGGAGTGTTTTCTTGATTTCACTTTCAGATTTTTCATCATTAGTGTATAGGAATGCCAGAGATTTCTGTGCATTAATTTTGTATCCTGCTACTTTACCAAATTCATTGATTAGCTCTAGTAGTTTTCTGGTAGCATCTTTAGGATTCTCTATGTAGAGTATCATGTCATCTGCAAACAGTGACAGCTTTACTTCTTCTTTTCCGATTTGGATTCCTTTTATTTCCTTTTCTACTCTGACTGCTGTGGCTAAAACTTCCAAAACTATGTTGAATAAGAGTGGTGAGAGTGGGCAACCTTGTCTTTTTCCTGATCTTAGTGGAAATGCTTTCAGTTTTTCACCATTGAGGACGATGTTGGCTGTGGGTTTGTCATATATGGCCTTTATTATGTTGAGGAAAGTTCCCTCTATGCCTACATTCTGCAGGGTTTTTATCATAAATGGGTGTTGAATTTTGTCGAAAGCTTTCTCTGCATCTATTGAGATGATCCTATGGTTTTTCTCCTTCAATTTGTTAATATGGTGTATCACGTTGATTGATTTGCGTATATTGAAGAATCCTTGCATTCCTGGAATAAACCCCACTTGATCGTCGTGTATGATCCATTTAATGTGCTGTTGGATTCTGTTTGCTAGTATTTTGTTGAGGATTTTTGTACCTATGTTCATCAGTGATATTGGCCTGTAGTTTTCTTTCTTTGTGACATCTCTGTCTGGTTTTGGTTTCAGGGTTATGGTGGCCTCGTAGAATGAGTTTGGGAGTGTTCCTCCCTCTGCTATAGTTTGGAATAGTTTGAGAAGGATAGGTGTTAGCTCTTCTCTAAATGTTTGATAGAAGTCACCTGTGAAGCCATCTGGTCCTGGGCTTTTGTTTGTTGGAAGATTTTTAATCACAGTTTCAATTTCAGTGCTTGTGATTGGTCTGTTCATATTTTCTATTTCTTCCTGATTCAGTCTGGGCACGTTGTGCATTTCTAAGAATTTGTCCATTTCTTCCAGGTTGTCCATTTTATTGGCATAGAGCTGCTTGTAGTAATCTCTCATGATCTTTTGTATTTCTGCAGTGTCAGTTGTTACTTCTCCTTTTTCACTTCTAATTCTATTGATTTGAGTCTTCTCCCTTTTTTTATTGATGAGTCTGGCTAATGGTTTATCAATTTTGTTTACCTTCTCAAAGAACCAGCTTTTAGTTTTATTGATCTTTGCTATCGTTTCCTTCATTTCTTTTTCATTTATTTCTGATCTGATTTTTATGATTTCTTTCCTTCTGCTAACTTTGGGGTTTTTTTGTTCTTCTTTCTCTAATTGCTTTAGGTACAAGGTTAGGTTGTTTATTCGAGATGTTTCCTGTTTCATAAGGTAGGATTGTATTGCTATAAACTTCCCTCTTAGAACTGCTTTTGCTGCATCCCATAGATTTTGGGTCGTCATGTCTCCATTGTCATTTGTTTCTAGGTATCTTTTTATTTCTTCTTTGATTTCTTCAGTGATCACTTCGCTATTAAGTAGTGTATTGTTTAGCCTCCATGTGTTTGTATTTTTTGCAGATCTTTTCCTATAATTGATATCTAGTCTTATAGTGTTGTGCTTGGAAAAGATACTTGATACAATTTCAATTTTCTTAAATTTACCAAGGCTTGATTTGTGACCCAAGATATGATCTATCCTGGAGAATGTTCCATGAGCACTTGAGAAAAATGTGTATTCTGTTGTTTTTGGATGGAATGTCCTATAAATATCAATTAAGTCCATCTTGTTTAATGTATCATTTAAAGCTTGTGTCTCCTTATTTATTTTCATTTTGGATGATGTGTCCATTGGTGAAAGTGGGGTGTTAAAGTCCCCTACTATGAATGTGTTACTGTCGATTTTGCCTTTTATGGCTGTTAGTACTTGCCTTATGTATTGAGCTGCTCCTATGTTGGGTGCATAAATATTTACAATTGTTATATCTTCTTCTTGGATTGATCCCTTGATCATTATGTAGTGTCCTTCTTTGTCTTTTCTAATAGTCTTTATTTTAAAGTCTATTTTGTCTGATATGAGAATTGCTACTCCAGCTTTCTTTTGGTTTCCATTTGCATGAAATATCTTTTTCCATCCCCTCACTTTCAGTCTGTATGTGTCTCTAGGTCCGAAGTGGGTCTCTTGTAGACAGCAAATATATGGGTCTTGTTTTTATATCCATTCAGCCAATCTGTGTCTTTTGGTGGGAGCATTTAGTCCATTTACATTTAAGGTAATTATCGATATGTATGTTCCTATTCCCATTTTCTTAATTGTTTTGGGTTTGTTATTGTAGGTCTTTTCCTCCTCTTGTGTTTCTTGCCTAGAGAAGTTCCTTTAGCAGTTGTTGTAAAGCTGGTTTGGTGGTGCTGAACTCTCTCAGCTTTTGCTTGTCTGTAAAGGTTTTAATTTCTCCATCAAATCTGAATGAGATCCTTGCTGGGTAGAGTAATTTGGTTGCAGGTTTTTCTCCTTCATCACTTTAAATATGTCCTGCCAGTCCCTTCTGGCTTGCAGAGTTTCTGCTGAAAGATCAGCTGTTAACCTTTTGGGGATTCCCTTGTATGTTGTTGTTTTTCCCTTGCTGCTTTTAATATTTTTTCTTTGAATCTAAGTTTTGATAGTTTGATTAATATGAGTCTTGGCGTGTTTCTCCTTGGTTTTTACTTGTATAGGACTCTCTGTGTGCGCTTCCTGGACTTGATAGACTATGTCCTTTTCCATATTAGGGAAGTTTTCAACTATAATCTCTTCAAATATTTTCTCAGTCCCTTTCTTTTTCTCTTCTTCTGGCACCCCTATAATTCGAATGTTGGTGCGTTTGATGTTGTTCCAGAAGTCTCTGAGACTGTCCTCAGTTCTTTTCATTCTTTTTTCTTTATTCTGCTCTGCAGTAGTTATTTCCACTGTTTTATCTTCCAGGTCACTTATCCATTCTTCTGCCTCAGTTATTCTGTTATTGATTCCTTCTAGAGAATTTTTAATTTCATTTATTGTGTTGTTCATCATTGTTTGTTTGCTCTTTAGTTCTTCTAGGTCCTTGTTAAATGTTTCTTGCATTTTTTCTACTCTATTTCCAAGATTTTGGATCATCTTTACTATCATTATTCTGAATTCTTTTTCAGGTAGACTTCCTATTTCCTCTTCATTTGTTAGGTCTGGTGGGTTTTTATCTTGCTCCTTCAACTGCTGTGCGTTTTTCTGTCTTTTCATTTTGCTTATCTTACTGTGTTTGGGGTCTCCTTTTTGCAGGTTGCAGGTTCGTAGTTCCCGTTGTTTTTGGTGTCTGTCCCCAGTGGTTAAGGCTGGTTCAGTGGGTTGTGTAGGCTTCCTGGTGGAGGGGACTAGTGCCTGTGTTCTGGTGGATGAGGCTGGATCTTGTCTTTCTGGTGGGCAGGTCCACGTCTGGTGGTGTGTTTTGGAGTGCCTGTGGACTTATTATGATTTTAGGCAGACTCTCTGCTAATGGGTGGGGTTGTGTTCCTGTCTTGCTAGTTGTTTGGCATAGGATGTCCAGCACTGTAGTTTGCTGGTCGTTGAGTGAAGCTGGGTGCTGGTGTTGAGATGGAGATCTCTGGGATATTTTCACCGTTTGATATTATGTGGAGCTGGGAGGTCTCTTGTGGGCCAGTGTCCTGAGCTTGGGTCTCCCACCTCAGAGGCACAGCCCTGACTCCTGGCTGCTGCACCAAGAGCCTTTCATCCACACGGCTCAGAATAAAAGGGAGAAAAAGCAGAAAGAAAGAATTAGTAGAAGTAGAAAGAGAGAAAGAAAGAAAGAAAGGAGGGAGGGAGGGAGGGAGGGAGGAAGGAAGGAAGGAGAGAAGGAAGGAAAAAAGAGAGAAAGAAGATAAAGTAAAATAAAATAAAGTAAGGTAAAAATATAATAAAGTTATTAAAATAAAAAAGTAATTATTAAGAGAAAAAAATTAAAAAAACAAACAAAAAAAAAACTGGATGGATAGAACCCTAGGACAAATGGTGGAAGAAAAGCTATACAGACAAAATCTCACACAGAAGCATCCGCATACACACTCACAAAAAGAGGAAAAGGGGAAAAAATCATAAATCTTGCTCTCAAAGTCCACCTCCTCAATTTGGGATGATTAGTTGTCTATTCAGGTATTCCACCGATGCAGGGACATCAAGTTGATTGTGGAGCTTTAATTCGCTGCTTCTGAGGCTGCAGGGAGATATTTCCCTTTCTCTTCTTTGTTCTCACAGCTCTCAGGGGCTCAGCTTTGGATTTGGCCCCGCCTCTGCGTGTAGGTCTCTGGAGGGCGTCTGTTCTTCGCTCAGACAGGATGGGGTTAAAGGAGCAGGTGATTGGGGGCTCTGGCTCACTCAGGCTGCGGAGAGGGAGGGGCATGGAGGGCGGGGCGAGCCTTTGGCGGCAGAGGCCAGCGTGACGTTGCGCCGGCGTGACGCTGCGCCGTCGTGACGTTGCACCAGCCTGAGGCGCGCCGTGCGTCCTTCCGGGGAAGTTGTCCCTGGATCCCGGGACCCTGGCAGTGGCGGGCTGCACAGGCTCCCTGGAGGGGGGATGTGGATAGGGACCTGCGCTCGCACACAGGCTTCTGGCGGCGGCAGCAGCAGCCTTAGCGTCTCCCGCCCGTGTCTGGGTTCCACGCTTTTAGCCGCAGCACGCGCCTGTCTCTGGAGCTCCTTTAAGCAGCGCTCTGAATCCCCTCTCCTCGCGCACCAGGAAACAAAGAGGTAAGAAAAAGTCTCTTGCCTCTTCGGCAGGTCCTGACTTTTCCCCGGACTCCCTCCCGGCTAGCCGTGGCGCACTAGCCCCCTTCAGGCTGTGTTCACGCCCGCGAACCCCAGTCCTCTCCCTGCGATCCGACCGATGCCCGAGCCTCAGCTCCCAGCCCCGCCCGCCCCGGCGGGGGAGCAGACAAGCCTCTCGGGCTGGTGAGTGCCGGTCGGCACGATCCTCTGTGCAGGAATCTCTCTGCTTTGCCCACCGCACCCCTGTTGCTGTGCTCTCCTCCGCGGCTCCGAAGCTTCCCCCCTCCGCCACCCGCAGTCTCCGCCCGCGAAGGGGCTTCTAGTGTGTGGGAACGTTTCCTCCTTCACGGCTCCCTCCCACTGGTGCAGGTCCCATCCCTGTTCTCTTGTCTCTGTTTTTTCATTTTTCTTTTGCCCTACCCAGGTACGTGGGGGGTTTCTTGCCTTTTGGGAGGTCTGAGGTCTTCTGCCAGCGTTCAGTAGGTGTTCTGTAGTTGTTCCACGTGTAGATGTATTTCTGGTGTATCTGTGGGGAGGAAGGTGATCTCCGCGTCTTACTCTTCCGCCATCTTCCCGGAAGCCTCTGTTTTTCTCTTTCTGACTTACTTCATTCTGTATGACAGACTCTATGTCCATCCACCTCACTGCAGATAACTCAATTTCGTTTCTTTTTATACCTGAGTAATATTCCATTGTGTATATGTGCCACATCTTCTTCATCCATTCATCTGTTGATGGACATTTAGGGTGCTTCCATGTCCTGGCTATTGTAAATAGAGCTGCAATGAATATTGTGGTACATGACTCTTTTTGAATTATGGTTTTCTCAGGGTATATGCCCAGTAGTGGGATTGCTGGGTCATACGGTAGTTCTATTTTTATTTTTTTAAGGAACTCCATACTGTTCTCCATAGTGTGTTGGAGTATAGTTGATTTACAGTGTTGTGTTAGTTTCAGGTGAATGTGAGATGGGCTTTGATGGATGGGTGCCTGGAGATGTGGACTGAGCTAGTTGAACTCTCAAGCTCTGCCCCCCGCCCCCCCCCCCCCCCCCCCCCCCCCCCGCCCAGCTCTGGCAATCTCCATCTGACAAGTTATGCCTGAAACTAGGCCAATCCCTTATAACCGGGAAGCAGTCCAGAACTGAGTTTCCTTTAGACAACATGCCAGGAGTCAGAGGCTGCGGGCCTGGGCAGAGTGGCTGTGGAGGCCGCGCTGCCCCTACGTTCTCTATATTCTGTGCCATTACAGGGGCTGGGGGTATTCAGCTTGCAGTGCATGTGCCCTGAGATGACATTCCAAATGATAATCTCCCCGTCGTAGCTGGAGGTGGCAAGGAGAATAGGCGGGCATTGAGCTACACAGAGGATGTCCTCCTTTTGCCCGTGGTTCTGGGAAAGAGAGAGAGAGAGGGACAGAGAGGGACAGAGTAAGAAATCCAGTCCCCAGTCACCCACAGCTCGCTCCCCTTCATTGGATGCCTAAGACAGAGGAGACAGAGGGGCCCCTCCTGTGGCTGCCCCCCATTAAGGACTCTTGCGGAACCTGGTGGCCCGGCCCAGTCCTGGGGGTCAGGGGCATCCCTCCAGGTAGGAGTCTGCTTGCAGGTCAGCCAGAGAGGTGCTGCATCTCCTTGGGTCAGTTTTATCACCTTCCCCAGGGAGGTGTTACTCCTAGCAGCTTCCTTACCTCCCCATAATGCTGGCAAGGAGGTTATTCACAAGGAACCCTCTTCGGGGCTGAAATCTTGATGGTAATGTGACAATGGAACCCAAGCACTGGCCAAGGGGGTCTGGCCTCCCAAGAGCCCCAGGTCTAAATTCCAGGGTGTGGAGTCCCTCAACTCAATTCCTCCAGGGCTCCCATCTGCCCCGCACTGTGGCTTACAAGTGCTGTTAGGAATTGGAATTGCCTATTCTCCTTGAAAGGAGGATTTAGGAATATGGATCCTTAAGAAAGATAAGAAACGAAATGAAAATGTTTTTGTTTTTGAGACCAGTGCTGCAGAGTTCAAAGAGTCCCTGGCCATTATCCTTTCAACTTTCTCACCGGGGTACAGTTTCTTTGTGAAAAGAATTGGTTTTTCCCAGGGCTGTAAAGATCTTTCTCCCTTGCCCTCAGGTACTTCCCACAGAGAGTCCCTTGAGGACCTATCCGTGGTCACCTAAGAAGCCCCTTCTGCTTGAAAGCAGCTGGGAGGACGGTGGGTAGGACAGTTGGAAAAGAGCAGGTCAGTGGCCCTCTCCTCCCCACGATCTTCTGCCTCCTTCTGAAATCTGTGAGCGCTTGTGTCTGGGCTTCTCCTTCCCTGGCCCCACTGCCTGCGGAATGAAGTTTACGTGCCTTGGCATGGCTTTCAGGTTCTGATTAGCTTTCCAAGCTCACTTCCCTCCTGTACGTGGTCCTCCAGTCCCTCAAAATATTCATAGTCCTTCCAAACAACATGCTTCTCAGACTTGGTTCACGCTCTCCTCCTTTCCCCTCATCTAGACTGCCTTTCCCTACCTTGGCCTCCCAGAAAAATCCTAGTAATCTTTTAATATCCTGTACAGTGTTAGAGCAAAAGTTAGTAGTTCCCACCTCTGGATTTCTCCAGCATTTTATATTATTATTAAAACATTATTACATTAACTAATACATTATTATATCATCTGTTGCATCGTATGATGATTACTTCCTTAGTTTATCTCCTTGCCAGTCTGTGAGATTCTGGGCCGGGAATCACATTTTATTCATGTTTGTATTTTCTGTGCCTACCCACTAAGGATGGCACTATGTCAGTGCTTGATAAATAGGGGGTTGAAAGAATTGATAAGTGACTGAAAAAACATTTGAATGAACTAACACTTCACTGACTCTTGCATGACTTCTGCCCTTGCAATGGCCATGGCTTTCCTGGGGACATTTTCTGCAAATTCTGTTCTTTCACTCAACAATCACTCATCCAGGGCTTCCCTGGTGGCGCAGTGGTTGACAGTCCGCCTGCCGATGCAGGGGACACGGGTTCGTGCCCCAGTCCGGGAGGATCCCACATGCCGTGGAGCGGCTGGGCCCGTGAGCCATGGCCACTGAGCCTGCGCGTCCGGAGCCTGTGCTCCGCAACAGGAGAGGCCGCAACAGTGAGAGGCCCGCGTACCGCAAAAAAACAAAAAAACAATCACTCATCTGCAAACTCCATGAAGGCAGGGATCGTGTGATGACCAGTTTGCTCGTCACTGATGTTCAGTGAACAGCACAGGCTGGGCCCACATTTGACACATGCTGGTTGAATGGAAGCGTATTAGTTGGGCAGCTACTATAAACCAGGCCCTGAGCTACATCCCGGGAATACAGTGGAGAAAACAGACAAGGTCTGTTCTTCATTGAGTTTCTATTCTAGTGACTTGTGGCTTTTGGAATATTTACAGAGGCATAAGGTACGGCTAGGTGGTGGGAAATGGTTGTGCACAATGACCTTCCTTTCTTACTGCTTGTCTTCATGGCTTGACATCCAGACAGTTTTGAGGGAGATCATTCAACCCTGGGAAGCTGTAGAAATTTGGGGGCTAATAAGAATCGCAAGAAGTCCCCTGGTTATGAGCCCCTAACAAGCCACAGGGCAGCAGGAATGTCATCTGCTAGGTTCCCTGGCCACCCAAGGATGGCAGAGTGAATACATACAGTTTTGCATGCCAAGCAGAAGAGGAAGTGGATGCTTCTTTGAAGAAAGTCACATGCGTCACATCCTGGGCTGCCATTCCTACACTACAGGGCTCCAGGCTGAGCTCAAGGAGAACTGTGGGGATTTCCTCCTCGGCCTCCTGCCCCAGCCTGAACAAAGGCCATCACTCTTCCTGGAGCAGAGGCAGCTGCCTGGAGCTCAGTGCTCCTTACTCTACCTGGACCCCAATCATGAATCCCCCCACAGCAGAGGCTCTTGAGATGCTGTGACCACCCTAGGCAGGCCCAGAAGAATAGGGGTGAGCCCCAGGAGTGAAGGACATCCCCATCAAGTGTCACTGTTTGGGTGGAGAGTCGGACAGTGGACCAGGGCTCACCACGTCGTCCTGCCAGTGTGGCTATGGCTTCCGGAAGTGGTGAAAGTCACAAGGTGTGTCCTGTATCCAAAGCCAAACAGGAGATGTTGTACAAGCAGTAAAATGAGCTGCCAACACACTCACAATTTCAGAGAGAGGCGCTGGCACATTTTACAGCCCTACCCCTCACCCCATCCGTGATGCAGATTTTTGAAATGTCAAAGCAAATTCCCCGAGTGCCAGTGGGAATAAACAGCAATCCACTCCTGACGTTTGGGTGATTGCGTTTCAGCAAATCATATGCCAGCTGACAAGCTCTTCGCGGATGGTCTGCATAGTTTCGCCTCTGTAATAAGACCCGTAGCGATGCATGAGCTAAAACAAAAGCCGTCAGCCCAGGAACCTGTAATACCAAAGGACAAATTCAACGCCAAGACCTCTCAGGCAGTCATGTCTCAAATCATCTGAGGGTGCTAGGCTTAGGCTCTGACATACAGCATACTTTCAAATGAATAACGAACCTACCATGTTTAAAGGCTTTGGAAATCCAGGACCACCCAGCAGAGCAAGCAGGGAACATAAAATGCCACAGGTAGATTTAAAACGTAGTTGTAGTCAGCATTTTCATCTTCCCCTGTCTCTTAATCCCTTTTCCCATCTCTAAGCCGTAAAAAAAGATTTCTTTTTTCCACAGAGATGCTTATGGATGGCATTTCATCTCCTCTTCCCATTTAGACAGGGACTACGGCATAAAGACAAGGTGGGAGGAAAATCCAGTAAGTGAAATATTTCTCTAAGTTCTGTGAGATGCTCTAGAAAATTAATATAACCCAAGGAGGGCGTTGTTGGAACCTCTGATCTATAGCCAGTTGGACAGGACTTGCAAATGGTGTCTGCGGGGCAGGGCAGAGGGGAGGGGGGCAGGAGTCTTGTGTCTTGTAGGACTGAACCCTGACCCCGTGGAATCTGATGCTCTCTCCAGGTAGATAGAGTCAGAATTGAGTGGAATTGTAGGGTACCAGCTGGTGTCGGAGAATTGCTTGTTGGTGTGGGAAAAACCTCCACGTGTCGGAATTGGGTACAGAGTCATTACACTTCTTCCCATAGAAAAGAATTTAAAAAACTGAAACAAATACTAAAAAGGTTTTTTAAAGGGGGAGAGGAAAGAAAGATGGGAGGGAAAGGGGGAGAGAGGGAAGGAGGAAACTCTTTTGCCCATATCATTGCTTAGCTTATACCAGATAGAGGTATAAAGAATTTCTCCAAAATCTGTTTTTAGTGAGAAAAGAATGAACAGGGCATGGGGGTGGGGAGAAGCATGTCAGTCTGAAGCAGGGTTTTGAAATATCATAATTTTGTACATTTCACTTACAAAGTACACATTTATTCTTCTATCCCATCCAACAGCTATGATACACCTAGAACAATACAGACTATTACATTTTAGCTTTTTACATTTACTTTAGCTTATCATCTGTTTAATTTTTGCATAGAATCAGTACTGTGGCCTCATTTTGCTGTGTCGGTGTGATAAATGAAGAGAACAAGAAAATCACCGCTTCTGTTTTTTAGGAAGAGCAAGATAAAATGTGATTTGATAAACTAGGCTCAGTTTTTTAAGTGGTTCTTAAAGGATTAGGGAACAGAAACAGGATACCCTGGTTTGTTTTCATGGTCTGCTCAGGGCAGCTTGCCTTCCGGAGGATTATTTGATCCCGAGAGCATGGCTGAACCACGGAGGCAAGGGCACAAACAGAAACTGGTCAAGGATTGTTTTTAACATTTTCATGTTCAGGAGAGAATTTATTGGATTTTTATTCTTTGACTTACGGCTGCTGAATTTAACTACCCTAGCTTGTGATTTATCCCTAATAAAGCATTCGGTGGAGAGATACCCTGTTTCCTATCTCTACCTCTAAACCATTACCAAAATGTGCAGAGAATTGTTTCCAATATTCTGGAAGAGGCTAGTTGCCTAAATTACCATCAGGGAGCAGCCACAGTTTGGGGAATTCTTTGACACATTTGCTTCTGGAAAATTCCCTTTAGTATCTTGGTGTCCTCCTCCAGGACAAAGTTCGTATCAAAAAATATGTCCCACTAAATCTCCAAGATGACCCTCATATTCAAACTGACTAGAACTCACTTATTTTGGCTTAACTTCAAGTAGGTATAATCATAGACTTCACTTTGCTTTTCATCTAGAAAGATAATATTATCAACTTAGAGTAAGCATTTTTCTTTATTAGTTCTTGAGTCAGTTTACGTATATTGACTTAACCCAACTGATGACTGGAGAAACTTCAGCACTTACTTTTTAGTTTTCAGACCACAGTTAGGTGTCTTTCAAGCCATCAAAACACAGCTGATGCCACTCTCACTGCCCTAAAAGGCTGATGAAACCCTCGCTCAGCTATGGGAAGAGGCTCACCTTCTTCCTGACAGGACCGTGCACAGTTCCTGGCCCTTACTGACTGAGTGAATGAGCAGAAGAATGCATGAGGTCAAAGGCAGAACTAGGAATCACACACTCATTACTCTGCGTCATTTTTTTTTTTTGGCAGAGCCGTTAGGCGTGCGGGATCTTAGTTACCAGACCAGGGATCCAACCCGTGCCCCCTGCAGTGGAAGCATGGAGTCTTAACCACTGGACCACCAGGGAAGTCCCTACTCTGAGTAATTTGTTTTTTAAGTAGTTATGTATTCATTATTTTATTTATTTATATTTGGCTGTGTTGGGTCTTCGTTTCTGTGCGAGGGCTTTCTCCAGTTGCGGTGAGTGGGGGCCACTCTTCATCGCGGTGCGCAGGCCTCTCACTGTCACGGCCTCTCCCGTTGTGGAGCACAGGCTCCAGACGCGCAGGCTCAGTAGTTGTGGCACACGGGCCTAGTTGCTTCGCGGCATGTGGGATCCTCCCACACCAGGGCTCGAACCTGTGTCCCCTGCATTGGCAGGCAGACTCCCAACCACCACGCCACCAGGGAAGCCCACCTACTCTGAGTAATTTTTATCTTATTTACTTGGACTTCATTTGTACTGATAGTTGAAGAAAGTTTGCCTCTGATCTTCTCCATAGTTTCACAGGCCAGAACTGCGGAAATTTTACCAAGAACAGACACAGCACATGAACAAATGGAATAAGCAGCCTTGAAAAAAATCACAATGACACACAAAAGAGAGTAGCTTTTAGTTCATCCAGACTTTGTGATGTTTGACTTATGTGATTTTTAAAATGTTTTAAAAAGCTAAACTCTTTTAAGAAATGAGGCCTATACCACGCAGTGAGGGAACAAATGCATGGGCTATAGATGGGAGAACAAACATGTATATAATGTGTGTCCTTCCTACATAGAAGTTTAGAGTCACTGGCAATGAAATGCCAGAGAAAAAGGATGTAGGACTGTTACATGCATCCTAGATTTTATCTCATTTGATTTCTTCTACACTTACTACAAATGCCTAATCTTGCATTATTATTTTATGGGGACCTTTGGTAGGAGGTGACTCACCTTGTTTCAAGGTGTGAAGACAAGGTGCGTTGTTGTAGCTCCCATATTTTCAGACAGCCATCTCTGCCTCCAGTAACTAGACTAGGAAACAGAGACCCTCGTCACGACTGCATGTCAGGGGTCACCCTGCCTAACGGTAAAAGATTCTGGCGGGACTTCCATGGTGGCACAGTGGTTAAGAATCCACCTGCCAATGCAGGGGACACGGGTTCGAGCCCTGATCGGGGAAGATCCCACGTGCTGCAGAGCAACTAAGCCCGTGCGCCACAACTACTGAGCCCGCGTGCCACAACTACTGAAGCCCACACACCTAGAGCCCACACTCCGCAACAAGAGAAGCCACCACAATGAGAAGCCCGCACACCACAACGAGGAGAAGCCCTCACTCGCCACAACTAGAGAAAGCCCGCGCACAGCAACGAAGACCCAATGCAGCCAAAAATAAATAAATAAAATAAATAAATAAAATTAAAAAAAAAAGATTCTGGAGAAGGCACATACCCTCTTCCACTGGAGTCAAAGGTCAGACAACAGATTCCAGCATTGCCATGAGCCTCAATAAAATCGGACAACAGTATTCCTGTTTCAACGTCCCATACTTTCACCACCTGTATCAGGAAGTTGGAAAAAGTAGCCTGGAGACACTGGCCATCAAATTAAAGAGAATTTGCATTTAGAGGTCTAGTGTCATAGGTATGAAAGATGAAAGTTTACCCCAAAAGTTTCCGTACTTTGAATACAAGTTGGTTACCTGAGTGTATTCATTAGCTAGGGCTGCAATAAGAAAATACCATAGACTGGGGAGCTCAAACAACACACATTGATTTTCTCATAGTTCTGGAGGCTGGACGTCCACGATCAAGTTGCCAGCAGGGTTTGGTCTCTTCTGAGGCGTCTCTCCTTGGCTTGCGGATGGCCGCCTTCTCACCGTGTTCTCACAAGCTCTTTCCTCTGTGCCTGTGCAACCCAGCATCTCTTTATGTGTCTACATTTCCTCTGGCTCTAACAAAACCAGTCAGACTGGATTAGGGCCCACCCTAACAGCTTCATTTTAAGTTGATGACCTCTTTAAAGACTCCATCTCCAAATACAGACACATTCTGAGGTACTGGGCATTAGGACTTCAACACATGAATTTGGGGGAAACACAATTCAGTCTATAGCACTCTCTGAGAAGATTAGAAAATTTAGAAATATTGGATGAAAATCTCCTGGCCACCTAGACTCAGAGAAGATAGGTGTGGATTGAATTTTGAGCAGCAAAATTTATTCACCATCAAAGCAAAGCTGAATGGATAGATGACCCATTTTCTGGGGAGGCTATTTAAACCCTCAGCTTTAAGACTTCGCTCGGTCCAACTCGTTCCAGTCTTGTAGTTACTTTCTTTTAGCTCCAACCTTTGAGCAGCTTTTGAATGAGAATCATCTTTAAAGGGACGTGAATAGCATCTGTCATGACTGGTTGGGGTAGGTGCCCCCTGCCCCCCCAGGAAGGACGTCCTCTGGGGCAGACTTTCTGGATCCTGCACCCAGAGGCAGTGACAGTGTCAGAGGAGAAACGCTGGAGGACAGCACTCTTTCTCAGGACTATTGAACGGTCCTTCTAGCCTGCCACTTTGTAAAAAAGGCTGCCCCATTGACATCAGAGAAACTTCTGGGTCTCCAAGCCAAAAACCAGACAGCACTGTTGTTGGCTGCAAGTTGCTGAGATCAGTAGGGTGCACTTTGCTTCCTTTCCTCTGTCCTTCTGTAAGGCCAGCGTTCCCAGGGGTGTGTACAGCTCAGGGGCGTTCATCTGTTCTTCTGAGTATTTCAATAAACCCTTAGTGTTACTTTAGTGGTTTTAATCTTTACTTTACTTTAGTGGTTTCAATCTTTGCAAATATCCCAAAGTTCCATAACATGCAGTGATTTGTGATATGGTTGAGATCCAGAATTGATTTAAGTACCTGATGGCGTGGACGAATGAGCAGACAGAGCATGAGCTGGGCGGACAGCAAAGGATCAACACCTGAGGGAGGACCTGCCTTGCTGCTGTGTGATTAAACACAGCTTTTTTTTAAATTTTTTTTTTTAATTTCCCCAAGAAAGCCACTTGCTACTGCTGGTAATGGAAGTGAAAAGATTGAAGACTGAAGTCAGCAAGGGAAACCTCTCTGAAAATGACTTTAGGGTTCTATGTACAGAATCAAGAAAAGTCTAGAGGTGCTGTGTATACTTTCCAGGTATACCTACCTCACTTACATTTTGTGGAGGGAATTTCATACCACAGCAGGGCTCCTTTAAGAATTTCAGTGTCCCAGGGACTTCCCTGGTGGTCCAGTGGTTAAGACTCCGTGCTCCCAATGCAGGGGGCCCGGGTTCTATCCCTGGTTAGGGAACTAGATCCCTCATGCCGCAACTAAGACCCAGCGGAGCCAAATAAATAAATAAATATTAAAAAAAAAGAAAAAAAGAATTTCACTGCCCCATGTTGTTCTTCCTTTTGGAGATCCCATCTATTTAAATATATTAAAATGCAACCATGTCCCCAATTAAATATAATAGAATTTTGCTAGCAAATTTTAAAATAATTTAAAGAATACAGTTTTAAGCTCAGTTGATAAAAAATTGTTATTCTTATAAACTTTGGTATTACATATAACTATGTGTGTGTTAAGTTGCAGCTCATAAGTAATGTGCTGTAAACATTTAATTGAGCATTTATTAATTTTCATTTTACAGTTTACAAGGATTTTCAGAGGCAAAGTCGGTGGTCCCTAGCACTCTGCTTATACAACTGAATGAACACAGTGTGGTATAGTGGTATTCGTAAATTCAGGCTTCATCGAGATCTTGGACTATATTCTCTCCTCCACAAATATCAAGTGTAATGTGGTTTGGATGTCATGAATTGTGACGGCCGGCATGATGATGATCCAGAGATTTCACACAGCAACAGATCTGCAAGGTGAGCGAACACTCAAATCAATAATTTAATTCAATAAGTATTGGAGAGTTTATTACCAGCATGTGCCTAATACAGTATAATAGCTGTGAGGGTGTTTATATCTCAATTCAACACCTACCTACCACCCACCGCTGGGGGAGACGTGCATATCAAAATAATGCTATTGAGGGAGACAGACTGTGTTACCATGGAATTAGGAGCCCAGATGCTAACGGAGCCATTCATTCTGCCTGGGTGTGGGAGGGGATCTAGGATGCTTTCTTAGAGGAGCTGGTATCTGAGTTGTGCCTTAAAGAATAAGAACGGTTTTGAGAGATCAAGAAGAGGGAAACATAGATGCTCTGATCCCTGCTCTCAAGTGCCTGCAGAAATTGTTTAGAGGCGAGGCTCACACAGGTGAAACAGAGCAGGGCAGGTGAGAACACACCCCAGCAGCCATGGGAGGCACTAACTGTGAGTCATCAGGAAGTGGGAGGTGCCTGCATGAGTCAGGGCCGTGAAGGCAAGTGTTTCCTGGCACAGAGAGGACTTGAGTTTGACCTTGAAGGATTGCTCAGGTGTATGTAAGAAAAGAGGAGGAATGGGGAGGGGGAAGGGTAAGCTGTGACAAAGCGAGAGAGTGGCATGGACATATATACACTACCAAACATAAAATAGATAGCTAGTGGGAAGCAGCCGCATAGCACAGGGAGATCAGCTCGGTGCTTTGTGACCCCCTAGAGGGGTGGGATATGGAGGGTGGGAGGGAGGGAGATGCAAGAGGGAAGAGATACGGGAACATATGTATATGTATAACTGATTCACTTTGTTATAAAGCAGAAACTAACACACCATTGTAAAGCAATTATACTCCAATAAAGATGTAAAAAAAAAAATAGAAAAAAGAAAGGAGGAAGCAGGAAATTCTGGGGTGGAGATGAGAAAAGGTTGCACAGAGCCAGGGGCAGGAATGTGCAGGATGCTGAGTAGGTGAGGAGGTTGGCTTCCTTGGACTCAGAGGTGACTCTGATAAATTTGGAGGATAAATGCTTCTTTACAAGTTTGAACCCAAACTATGCAGGAACCCGCCTTCTTTGAGATGAATTGAGACTGAGTCATCATAAAAAATGTTTGATCTACTTCTTTTGGTATTTAACCATGGGTGACCGCTAATTTCTGGAGCAGAAGCTAGACAAGAACAGATGCAAAGACAGTCGAGTGTCACTGGGAGTGCAGCTCAAGTAAGTGTGCACGTGAAGAGGACGTGTCTGGGCTGTGATGTCCCCGATGCTGTAAATCCTAAAGACAGGGTGTGTCAGGCTCTGGCAGGAAAAAGGAAAGAGGGCGCGGCCACATGGCCCAGGACACTCACTTGCGATGCTGGAACCTAGGCCACTGATGCAGGAAGTAACTGAACTGAATATTAGAAGCTTTCAGAACTTTTCAGCATCGTGGGTGTATTTGGGATGTGCCCTCCCGTTACCACAAGGACAGGAGAACATGAGTTATGGGATGTGCGTGTTTCCCTGCTCTAGTTCCTTATTCAAGGAGCAGTGATTACTGATTATGGTCCCTCCTGTGAACTAGACACTGTGCCGGTCCTCTAGGCTGGGGCCAGCATGGTCCTCACGAGCCCCGGTGAGAGGGAAGTGGATGTGGCATGCTCTGAACCCTCCTTCCTGGATTAGAGTTACAGTGGATTAGGGTCGTTGAATTGATCATCCTACACCACACAAGAAAATCACCTTGAAATAATACCTTTCCACAGGACCAGACGGTCCTTCCAAATTACTCACACCACAAGCCCCCGCAGAATCTGTGAGCTCTTCCATGTGGCGTTCACATGAGAGTGTCCGAACACTACTAGGTGATCAGCAAAGTAGAACTGAACCACCCATTCTCTACTTCCAGGGACAGAAGGTCCCCAGAACACTCTGCTCCCCACCGAGATGAAGACAGTGGGACCCCACTTGCAAATACATCATTGCTAAAGAGACCAAGATTTGACACTTACATATGCTTCCGAGTAGCTGACCACCTGCCTGAAGGTGGGGTTGTACTGGCAGCAAACCATGGGCTCTTTGTGGGAAACCACTGGGTGAGGCTCAAGGGGAGACCTTGCTTGTGAAAAACAGAGAGAGAGAGAGAATGAAAACCCAAACTGAGTATGTGACACGTATACCCAGGATGAGGCATCGATTGCTTTATTAAAGAATGGTTAAGAGGGTAGTCTTGAGTTCAAATGATGGGTCTGTGACCTTGGGCAAGTCACTTAGCTGCTCAAAACTGTAATTTTCTTATCTGTTAAATGGGGATAATGGTATCTACTTTAAAGCATTGTTTTGAGGATTAGATGAGAAAACATATATACAGTGGTACCTCCATATCTATGGGGGATTGGTTTGAGGAACCCCTAGAATACCAAAATCCACGGATGCTCCAGTCCCTTATATAAAATGGCATAGTATTTGCATATAACCTATGCACATCCTTTCATATACATCTCCAGATTACTTATAATGTCCACTACAATTTAAATGCTATGTATATAGTTGCCAGTATGTGGCAAATTCAACTTCAGCTTTTTGGAAACTTCTGGAATCAAAAATAATTTTTTTTCCATCCATGGTTGGTTGAATGTGCTGATGCAGAACCCATGGATAGGGAGGGCTGATGTAACGTCCTTAGCACAGAACTTCACATAACATAATGGACGTGCAATGAAGAGTAGCCACTAACCGTGAAAACTGATACCTCCTTGTTGGGGTAGGAGGAGTGTGATTTCGTGAGATTGCAGAGTGGACCTTCTTCCGTATTAATGTCTATCTTCCCCCCAACAAACACAGACCATATCATCCCATTCTGAATGGCAGTGCTCAAGCCTGAATGGCAGCGCTTCTCCCTCACAGCAGGGACGAGGCCAGGCCAGGTCCTGGGGGGGGCCCTGCAGCATGCCTCCTATGAGCACCCAGGTGCAAAGGACCCACCTGTGCCCTTGGACTTTGTCCCCTGAGCCACGTCTGGGAGGTCAGCACACAGAACGGACAGCCCTTGGAGTGAAGCCACCCAAGTCCTTCGAACTCATTTCCTCATCTGTAAAATGGAATCCTTTATGGAAATTTTGTGAAGAGGAAGTGTGAGAAAGGACGTAGAATGTCTGGAGGAGGCTGGCATGCAGTAGGCACCGACTAACCGAATGTTGGTGGTCAGGCTTCGCTCTCTGTAGTGCCCTGCGACGGTCAGCCATAGCCTGGGCCACTAGTCGACATCTGGGAGCTCTGAAACCTCAGACTGAGTGCCAGAAGATTCTTGGTGTGGGTGAATCCTCTTCAAGGAAGAACAGGACTTGGCATGAGGACGATTAGAACTTTCGGGACCACAGTCTGCCCACTTCACAGATGAGGAAACAGCAGGAGGCTGAGGAGGGTCGGCTCACTTGGTCAAGATCACGGGCTCCCGAGTGACAGAGCGGGGATCGGCAGACGGTATCTGGCACCTAAGTGCTGGCGCTAGAAATGCGGCTGTTTTTTTCCATGAGGTGGAATTTCAGATACTTGGGTCCAAAAAAAAGAAAGAAAGAGAATGAATCCAACGGGCTGTTTGTCCTACACGGCGATATCACGTAGAACAAAGAGAAGTTTGATTGACTGACGTTCCCGGTTTTCAGCTGGCTGCTTTGGCATCTTGAGTGAGGAGCCTGCCTCCAGGCCTGGCTGTAATGATGGCCTGGTAGTGCCCCTGTGTGTCCCTGGGTGGCTGCCCTGCTTGGGGGATGGGGTCTTGGATGTGAGCACCACTGCAGCTGACGGACTGCAAGTAGGCTGGTGCCTTAGGACTGAATAAACAGACCCTGGGGCTTCTAGGACAATTTCCTACTGGTAGAAACGTAACACACATCCTTCTTATCAGTCACTTGTACCACAATGGGAATCCACTTACATGTTAATTTCTTCTCAGTTCATGAGCTAACATTGCTGAGAGAAAGAGGGTTTTGATGAGGGGAGGACAGAGGGAATTCTGGAGCCTGGGAAGAGTGATCTCAGTTGGGATGCTATGGAGGGACCCTGACAAGGTCAGTGAAAGGAAAAGGTAGGGAGAAGCTCTTCATAGTGATGTCCCCCAAATAAAAACAGCTACAATAAATTAAGCACCCCGGATGTAGCTACTGTCTGTCCAGCACACTCCTATCTTCTGTGAAGAGAACTGCTTCTCTGACTGTAAGACCTGGACAAAGGATCTGAGCCTGGTCAGTCTGTGTCCTTCCTTTAGGTTTTTCTGGCTGGAGCTGCTAGGAAGAGTAGAGTTGGGATGTGAGTTCAGGCTCTGGGCTTGGATGGGTCCTGGCCATTTGGAAGGAGAAAGCCATTCAGCAGTAGGTGTTGATGAGACCAATGTGAACCAAGGAGCAGAAATGCAAAGTGCAGGCATACAGCATGGGAACAACAGTGCCATCTGTGAGCTCAGCTGCCCATGAGTCCATCTGTCCTAGGATCTGGTTTCAATAACCAATAATTTCTCCCCCCTTTCATTATATAAGTTTCAGGTATATAGTATTACAATTTGACATCTGTGTACACTACAGAGTGATCTCCAGCACAAGCCTAATTGCCATCCATCACCATGCAGTTGACCCTTTGCATTTCACCCACCTCCCAACCTCCTTCCCCTCTGGTAACCACTAATCTGTTCTCTGTGTCTATGAGTTTGCTTTTGTTTTATTTTGTTTTTGTTTCATTTTCTTTTAGATTCCACATATGAGTGGAATCATATGGTATTCGTCTTTCTCCACCTGACTTATTTCACTTAGCATAACACCCTCTGCATCCATGCATGTTATTAAAAATGGCAGGATTTTGTTATTTTTTATGGCAGAGTAGTATTCCGTGTGTGTGTGTGTGTGTGTGTGTGTGTGGCATCTTCTTTATCCATTAAAGAAGTTAATGGACACTTATGTTGTTTCCATGTCTTGGTTATTGTAAATAATGCTTCAGTGAACGTAGGGGTGCATATATCTCTTTGAATTAATTTTTTCATGATTTTTGGATAAATACCCAGAAGTGAAATAGCTGTGTCATATAGTAGTTCTATTCTTAGTTGTTGTGAGGAGTCTCTATACCATCCTGCATAGTGGCTGCACCAATTTACAGTCCCACCAACAGTGTGCAAGGGTTCCCTTTTCCCCACATCTTCTCCAGCATTAGTCATTTCTTGTCCTTTTGATCATAGCCATTTCAACAGGTGTGAAGTGATATCTCATTGTGGTTTTGATTTGCCTTTCTCTAATAATTAGAGATGCTGAACATCTTTTCTGAGGTTTTGTCTCGTTCTTTCAATTGGAACATATTCTTTTGTCTCCTCATTTTGCCTAATTCTCTGTGTATTAAGTATATATATACGTGTTAAGAATTAGCTGTCTCTCCCAGTCGTGAAGGCATGGTCTTATTTAGGAGCTGTCCTGTGGGGCTCAGAAGTGCAGTCCTGCCTGGCCACTACAGCCAGGTGCTTAAGGGGTGTCCCCTACGTGGGCTGTGTGTGCCCTCCTGTTGTCATGGGGCTGTGGCTGCCTTGGAGTGCTGGTGGGCTGGCTGTCATTCACCTGGCTGTGAGAGGCTGCCAGGATGCAGGGTGGGCGGGGCTGTCAGTGGGACGTGCCCATTGGCGATACCGGGTCACATGGAGAATTCCAAAATGGTGCCCACCAGCACTGGCATTAGCGAGGAAGCCTGAGGTCGCGTAAATGCCTCCTGCCAGTGACTATCCCCAGGAAGCATCCCAAATGACTCCTGCTTCTTCAGCAGACACTTGAAGATTAGTAAATGGGTGCCCTTCACCTATGAAACATACACTTTTCAACCTGGTGTTTTTGTGCTGGTTTTCAGGTTGGGTGAGTCCGTGCATGAGCCTTTTTTTATAAATTTATTTATGTATTTACTTATTTTTGGCTGCATTGGGTCTTCGTTGTTGGCTCTTAGTTACTGTGCGTGGGCTTTCTCTAGTTGTGGTAATCGGGGGCTACTCTTCATTGCGTTGTGCAGGCTTCTCACTGCGGTGGCTTCTCTTGTTGCGGAGCACGGGCTCTAGGCACGCAGGCTTCAGAAGTTGTGGCATGCGGGCTCAGTAGTTGTGGCTCGCGGGCTCTAGAGCGCAGGCTCAGCAGTTGTGGCACACGGGCTTAGTTGCTCTGCGGCATGTGGGATCTTCCCGGACCAGGGCTCGAACCCGTGTCCCCCACATTGGCAGGCAGATTCTCAACCACTGTGCCACGGAAGCCCCCCCGGGCATGAGCCTTTTAAGAGCGGGGTTTTCGTTGCCTGCAGTTCTATAGTTTCCCTGGGTTTATTCTCCATTGGTTTTCAAAGCCGGGTGATTTGGGAGCTTATCTCTCCTCTGCAGGATCTGGGGGCTGGGGTGCCTGATGTGGAGCTCGAATCCCTCACTCCTCAGGGAAAAGCTCCACCTCTTTGGGGTCCCTCCCAATTGTGCAGCTGGGGTGTGGTTTTCCCTGGTGAGCCCGTATCTCTGTCTCTCCCACGTGTCTCAGTGCTGTCCTTTCACCTTTTCTCGCGAGGCTCTGTTCATCCAGTTTTCAGATCTCTTTCTGAGGGAATTGTTCCATTTGCAGTTGTAGGTTTGTGTCTGTGGGAGGACATAAGTTCAGGATATTCCTGTGCTGCCGTCTTCAACCCTCTTGCTTGTGTTTGGAGGGATGGGTTCCTGTCTGTTTGCTGGTTGTTGGCCTCTCTCTCTCAGCTTCTTACACACTTACATCCCTCATCCTGTTGCCTCCTCTGTCTTTAAACCAGCAATAGTGCACTGAGTCCTTCAAATTCTCCCTTTTCAGCTTAAATTGTTTCAGTTAGATTTTTGTCCCCTTTGACTCAAAAGAATCTTACCAGGTAAGGGACTTCCCTGGTGGCACAGTGGTTAAGAATCCACCCGCCAATGCAGGGGACATGGGTTGGATCCCTGGTCTGGGAAGATCCCATATGCCGAGGAGCAGCTAAGCCTGTGCACCACAACTACTGAGCCCACGTGCCCCAACTGCTGAAGCCCGTGCATTTAGAGCCCGTGCTCCACAACAAGAGAAGCCACCGCAATGAGAAGCCTGTGCACCACAACGAAGAGTAGACCTGGCTCGCCGTAACTAGAGAAGCCCATGCGCAGCAACGAAGACCCAACGCAGCCAAAAGTAAATTAAAAAAAAAAAAAAAAGAATCTTACCAAGTAAAACTACTCTGTGGTGAGCACAGTTCATAAATTATCTTTTTTTTTTTTTTTTTTTTGCGATACACGGGCCTCTCACCGTTGCGACCTCTCCCGTTGCGGAGCACAGGCTCCAGACGTGCAGGCTCAGCGGCCATGGCTCACGGGCCCAGCCGCTCCACAGCATGTGGGATCCTCCCGGACCGGGGCACGAACCCGCGTCCCCTGCATCGGCAGGCGGACTCCCAACCACTGCGCCACCAGGGAAGCCCCATAAATTATCTTTTATGAACACAACTAATCTACAAGACGACCCTTTCTCCCATATTGCAGAAGAGTAAACCAATGTCTCAAAGAATTCAGTAACTTAGTTCAGAAGGATTGAGTACTTCACCCGAGGTCGTACAGTTTGTGGTAATTTCAGAATTTAAACTCAAATCTGTCTGTCCCAGTAAAGTTACTGGGAAGCAGCTACTGGACTAAGGCATTTCCCAGCTTCCCATTCACCCAGAGTCATGAACTCAGCAATAGAATGTGAGAGAAAGTGATGTATCATTTATGGCTGGGATTTTTTTAAGAGGCAGATATGCCTTCTCTATTCTCATACCCATTGCACCTGGATTCAGAGGAATCTGAGAACCTAAGTAAGGTGGGACCCCCATGTGGAGACAGCCCTGTTCTTGAAGGGAGAAAAAGTGCCCCTCAGTAGACAGAAATAAACTTCTATTGTTTCAACCTATGGAAAATATAGAGTTTATTTGTTACAGTGGCAAGCCTTACCTTAACTAATACACCATGCTATCTTCCTTCCAAGAAATAACTTTCTTTCTGTCCTAATTCCTGTTGACACAAAACAGCTCTCTTTGTGGTGTGCAATATTAAATTCACAGAAAATAACAAGTGAAAATGGAAATCTCAATCTGTCACTTTACTCTTTAGAGAATGCCAGAAACCAGCAGACTCCTGAAACGTTTCGTGTGTCCCCATGATTTAGAGACATGAAATATTTGGGCTAAAAAAATAAATCAAAGAACGAAGACTATTTGATCAGGCATGCTGGAAATTTAGCTGTTTGGTTCCTAGTTGATTAGTTTTTATTTGATAGAAATAATATATTCTGAAATAAATTACACACCCTATTTCCAAGATAGGATTTCAATATATTTTAAACACACTTTGGGAAGTGATTCAATATGCCTGAATCATCACAGGCAAGATGCTAATCTTGTAATCATGAGTTTAGATTGGGAGAAAATGGAGAGGCACTAGGAAAAGAAAATAGGATAGAAAACATGTCCTCACATACAGAATTGTGATTATCCAATGGTGGCAAATTTCAAAAAAAAAAAGTGAAGTCTCCAACTTTGTGGCCTTGGTGGATGTCTTTGCATAAATTTGATTTTCAAAATAAATCAGAAACTAAAGTCCATAAATCTTACCATTTTAATCAAATGTTCTTGGAGAACTGAATTGAGTTTGGGTCCTGTTGTACCCCTGACTGTGATCTCAACACCTAGTTGTGTATAAAATAACCTCTTGATTGCCACGAGATAGACTCTATGTTCACTACACAGGAGCCATGTTGGACCCTACAGACAGTAAAATCCCAGAGCGTCACAGGGTCCCTGTGCTCAGTCCTGGGGGCTTTTCTCTCCTTTGCCCACTTTGGCTCCCTTTATGATCTCATCCACTTCATGGTTTAAAATTCCATCTAAATGCTGATTCTTCCCACATTTATATCTCCAGCCCTGACATCTCCCCTCAACTCAGGATGACTCTCTCCAGCGCATCCACAGCTGGGCTTCTGACCCTGTGCTCCTCTCACCCACCATCTTCCTCACTGCGGTGTTGGGCTGAGGCCTAAACTCTTGGTGCCATCCTTGACTCCCCTCTCCCTCTCTCTCCCCTCTCTCCTTTAAAAAAAAAATAACAGCTTTATTGCTATTTAACCCACATTCTACAAAATTTGTATTTTTAAGCGTACAATTCAGTGGCTTTTAGCATATTCACAGAGTTGTGCAACCTTTACCACTATCTAATTTCAAAAAGTTTTCATTCCTCCAAAAAGAAACGCCATGCCCATTAGCAGCCGCTCCCTGTTCCCACCTCACCCCATCCCCTGGCAAGTACTAAACTCACTTCCGTCTCTGTGGATTTGCCCGTTCTGGACACTTTATATAAATGGAATCATACAATACACGGCCTTTTGTGACTGGCTTTCACTTAACACGTGAAGCTTCTCAAGCTTTTCTGTGTTGTAGCGTGTGATAGTGCTTCGTTTTTTTTTCTTGCTGAATAATATTTCATTGTATGGATGTACCTGATTTCATTTATCCATTCCTCAGTTCATGGACATTTGGTTTATTTCTACTTTTTGGCTATCATGAATAATGCTCCTATGAATATTCATATGCAAGTGTTTGTGTGAACAGATGTTTTCAGTTCTCTTGGGTGTAAACCTAGGAGTGGAATTGCTAGGTCATATGTTAACTCTGGTTAACATCTGAGGAACTGCCAGATATTTTCCAAAGTGGCTGCATCATTTTAAATTCCCACCAGCGACGCATGAGGGCTCCGATTTCTCTACATCCTTGCCAATACTTGTTATCATCTCTCTTGATTTTAGCCACTCTGATGGGTGTGAAGTGGTATTTCACTGTGGTTTTAGTTTGCATTTTCATAGGGACTAATGATGCTGTGCATCTTGGCCTGTGTTTATTGGCCATTTGAATATTTTCTTTGAAGAAACTTCTGTCCAGGTCCTTTGCCCATTTTAAAATGAAGCTATTTGTGCTTTTATTGCTGAGTTTTGTATGCTAAATGCAAGTCCGTCATCCGAAATATGATTTGAAAATACTTTATCCCATTTTGTAAGTTGTCTAATCACTTTCTTAATAGTGTCCTTTGAAGCACAAGTTTTTATTTTTGAGAAAGTCCAGCTCATTTTTTCCCCCCTTTAGTCTCCTGTGCTTTTGATATCATGTCTAAGAAATCATTGCCTAGTCCAAAGTCATGAAGATTTACTCCTATGTTTTCTTCTAAGAGTTTTGTAGATGTAGTCTTATTACATTGAGGTCTGTGATCCATTTGGAGTTAACCTTTTTATATAGCGTGAAGCAAGATATTCAGCTCCAAAGTCAAGGTGTGGATAAGTTTGGTTCCTTCAGAGGCCTCTCTCCTTGGCTTGCAGATAACCACCTTCTTGCTGTGTCTTTGCATGGTTGCCTCTCAGTCTAAGTGTCCTGACTTCCTCTTCTTGTAAGGACACCGGTCACATTGGATTAGGGCCCACCAGTATGACCTCATTTAACCTTCAGTACTTCTTTATGGGCACTGTCTCTAAGTACAGTCACATTCTAAGGTACTGGGGGTTAAGACCTCAACATAGGAATTTTGAAGGGACACGATTCAGCCCTTAACATCTATCAGTCCTCTCTTATGGGAGTGGTGAGTGAGCTGTTTTATGCATCTGTACAAAGCAGTGAATCTGATCTCCTTCCCAAGGTTCCAGCATTCCTCTGACTCATGCTGCTCTAAATCCCCACCCTCTGGCCCTGTGACAGTCCAGAAAAGAAGGTGGATGAGTCATGAAAACGTGTCATATTCACTGGAAAAGCATATGAGATAATGGATGAAATAAATCAGTGAGGTTTTTTTGTTTTTGTTCTTTTATATGAAACATAGTGTATTCCAAAGATAACAGAGTGACAGAGTTTTAGAGGTAGACAGGACCCTCGCTAGAAAAAGAGGCGTGAAGGCAAACAGAATGAAGGTGGTAATGTCACTACCTCTGCCAGGGTCAGAAAGGTTTAAATTCGAAGCTTTATAGACAACGTTTCAGAAAGGGCCCACTCGCCCTAGTGTGTTACAAGATAAGGTGATAACCTCTAGTGGCAAGGGACTGTGCCTCCCTATGTCCCCATTCTGTCCCCAGATCCCCTTCTCCATCCCCCAACCTGCACTCTCCAAAGACAAAGGGAGTCTCTGGACAGAACGCAAGCAGGGGCCTTCAATGCAATAATGTTAACTCCTCCCCACAAAACACCAGGTATAGAAAGTTCCCTAAGAGGCTGCCCCTCCACCGCCTACATATGCTCCTTTTCCAAAGCGAATCCACAAAAGTAAATAACACTTGAATATCTGCTAATCCAGAGGCCCCAAGGCTACAGAGAGGGGAAGGGAAACGTGAAGGGAACACCTTCTCTGTCTGAAACCGCATTGGGTAATGCATCAGAACATAAGAGGGCAAAGACCTTAACAGTGTTGTCAGTGGGCATGGAAACTATTTTGTTATCCTCAGCAGACACATGGATGTAGCTCACTGGAGCTGTGTGGCTCTTCAGCATACCTGTTGGCTTTCTAGAATGCAAGAAGAACAGATGAACACCGAGCAGTTCTATCTGCGATTCCTAAATAAAAATGCAAGACTAAACTTGTCCCAGACTTGGCAGCTCTGTTCAGCCTGAGGAGGGTTATGTCTCCCTCTGAAACGACACAAGTATCTATCTTGTGCGATAAAAGGTCTGAAGCAGACAGTACCCAGTTATAGCAACACAACTCCGTGTGAGATGAAGCCCTGGGCTTGGTTTCTCCCGTGGCTGACAATATCACTATAAAAGGAATAAACACGGAAGAGCGCCGCGTGGGGTTGGAACAGATTCCACGCAGGTTGTTGCTTTATGCAGTATTCAGATCTGGCGTGAATGTCTTTTTAATAAGAGTTTATTTTAAGGAGCTCTGAGGGATCACAGTGCCCCGAGGGGCTCAGGGCTGGGTATGTAGTGGGCGGGTGAGGAGGTAGGGAGAAGGGAAGCAGGCTGAGGTCGAGGGGGAGAGAACAATGTCTTTTTATAACCAAGTCACTGGAAAGTAAGCGAATTGTTCTCAGTCTCCAGACACATGGGAGTCTAAGGTAATAGAAGTGAGTAGAAAAATCATGTTTCTTTCTTTCCTATTAGGCATCTGACATTGTGCTGAGTGCTCTACATGGAACATCTCATTTGCTATCTTTATATTACTCCAGGAGTGGGTATTCTTGTTATTGCCTTTATAGGGGAGGGCATGGCGGCTGCAGCCCTTGCTCAGGATCACTCAGCTAGAAAGGGACAGCGGCGGGACCAGATCCCACGCGCTTCACTGCCTTGCAGCACTGCCCCAGGGCTGAGAGGGACAAGGGTCACCTTGCAGTTCCCAAGTGATGGCTGTACAGAGGCTCAGCAAGGAAGCTTGGCTTTCCCTAGATGACTGGTTCTTATCCCAAATCCCACTATCCATTCTCCATTTCCCCCTCTCCTTCCTTCTCCAACACTTATCAACAGAAATAACAAGGCTTTTAGAAGCCAGGTTGCGTTTGAAACCTGTCTGCCACTACTTCCAAAAAGTTACTTAACTCCTCTGAGCTTCAGGTTTTTCCTTGGTAAATGGAGTTGATGTGAAGATTAGAGAGAATGGATATGGTGCATAATGCCCGGTACAAAGTAGGTGCTCAATAAAATGACAGTTACTGTTATTTCCAAGAAAGCATTACTGAGACTTGCTCTGGAGGGGCACACGTGAGAGGTAGGGGCCCAATTCTAAGGAGGATGATGATTACACATTGAGGGGGTGATGGCAACAGTTTGCTACCCCGCTATCTCAATTCCAGGCTTTCCAGAACAATCCCTGTTTTCTTAGGTCAGTTCTGCTACACCTCAGGGGGTGGTAGAGTCCTTAATTCAGTTGGGGTTAAACAACTCCAGTGGAGAAGTGAGTGTAAGCTTAGGGCCATCTGAGTGAGGTGCACAGAAAGGACATTGACCATACATCACAATCCCCAATCGCTCTCTACAACTGATCATCGTTCATTGTAGGGAAGACAGTCTGATCAAAGAATCCTTCCGATCGTGAGTGAACGATGGCTCCACACAATCTCTTCGTCCTTGCAAAGTACTTGCGTTTTAAGTGAGTTCCTTATTAACCCCAAAGAAGGACTCTGTAACAGCCGCAAGCAGTTTTCCAGGCTCTGTGTGTCTGGGAGATCAATTTTGGACAGGGGTTCTTAAGTTATTCTAAAGGGGAATTAGCGATCCCCAGTCCTGCTCTCCTGTACTTACTAGGTCAAGGGCACCATTGGTTGGAGAAAGACTTACCCAGGCAGATAAGGATCCTAGACTCTAATTATTCGATCCATTCCTCCCATCAGCAGCAAGTTCTTTCCTTTACAGAAAATACTTTGGCTCCTTTATAGATGAGAAAAACTGTTTGATCACATTCTGCTCGCCTTTGGGGCAAACCGAGGAATGCTCGGCCTTTTCTTGCTTTGACATCTTTTCTAACATCCTTTGTCTCTTTCATCTTTCGCCTGGCAGTTTATTGTTCCCATAGTGCATCCTAAAAATATTCACAGAAAAACAAAATACAGTTTCTTAACATGATCAGTCAATTTTCTGACAAGAAAGGTCTCAGGCTCACTTTCAGTGATGACTAGTGCTTTCTTCTTTTTCAACCCCAGGTGTTAAACTATAGATAGTCTGAAGAATGGAAATGATGCTGTAGGAAAAGCAAGGTTTTTCCCAGATCTATACTGCGTGCCAGGCACTGGGCCAGAGCCTGTCCACACACAATCTTGTTTGAATCTCACAGAAGCTCAGTGGGGCAAGCACCGTTACCGCTACCTTGTAGGTAAGAAAACTTACACCTGGAGAGGTTAAAAACAGTAGGGCCAAGGAGCACCGTCTGCCTCCTAAATCAGGGCCTGTCTGTTTTCATCAGCCAACCAGCCAATTTCATCCTACAATTATTTTGACAGATATTTTTAGTCAAATGACTTCTGGGCTTCTGAATCTATTGAACAGTAGAGTCAAAATTGTAGCATCATACAGAAACGATCAAGGGCCTTCCTGTAGGTTTTAGATGTTGGTCTTGAGACAGGTTGGGACCTGGGACCCTTTACTGGAGTGCTTGCACTTAGATAAAAGTCTCCTCCCGAAAAAAAAAATACAAAGTAACTATAAGGGACTAAAAATAACTACGTGGGTGCCCAGCTGGGGCAGTCGTGAACAATAAGATACAAAAAGGCCATCAACTGACATTTCTGAGGTGGGGAGAGCAAAGCAGGGTATGCGCAAGCTCCCTGCACACAGCACCACCAACGGGGTGGGCAGACCACCTAAGCCACCACTGTGGGCCTGACCCACTGATCTCTGCCCCTACCCCACCCCCCATTTAAGGAACCATCTCCCCCCCGCTTCGGGAAGCGAGCAAGGGCACCTGTTACTTGTTTTCGCTCCCTTCCTGCAGTCCCAATACAGCCTTGCCTGAATTCCTCATTGGGCCTCTTATAAATATCTATTGATTAAAGAGTCCAAGGACCCGGGCTGGTAACAGTGTCACCCGAAGATGAGCATACCCTTCACCAGCGCATCTCCTGTCCACTCGTCTGGCTTTCCCCCTCCGACCTCAGCCTTGAAGGTGCCTAAAGGACCTCGGAGGACGAAGGTGGCAGAACATTTGTCTTCACCCCCTCTCCGTCCCTCTGCCCCCAAATAAGAATCCTCTTCCGTCGTTTGTGACTTCAGCAACCGGCCAAAGGATCGTTGGTTTGGTCTGTGTCTTGTGCCTGTTGTCACAAATTATAAGCGCAACTCTTTTCCGGGACTCAGGGAGAGGAGTGTGGTACTCAGAAAAGTTCAGTCAAAGCAGGTGGAGGCTTCCCCTCCCGAGGGTGGAGCTACTGCCACCCAGCGGACCCAGGTGAGGTGGGACTGAGGCAGGCCTGCGTATTTTCCCAGAAAAGTGGGAAATCTCTAGCTTTCACTGGAAACCGCCAGAATTGTACGTGTTGGTACCCAGCTTCAGAACACGCTTTACACCTGTCTGTGGCCGCTGGGCCCGTGACTGCCTCTCAGGGCCTCTGGTTTAGGGTGTGTTGGGAGGATTGGGCAGGTGTGTGGGGTGGGGGAACGAGCCCTCACCTTTCCCCTTGTGAGCTTTTCTTCAGAGTCACATGGCTGTTCTCCCTTCCATGAATTCCAACAGAGAAGCAGAGTCATTGCCGAGCGACTGGGGTCTGTGACTTGCACGTTATTTGGGGCTGTCCCCCGAGACCGGAGCCACCCCTGGCCGGTTTATGGACAGTGAGTTGAGGCGGGGGACCCTGCTCTCCATGGCTCCTCCCCACAGGGGCCAAGGGCTGGGTCGGGTAGTGGCTCTGGCCCTGTTCTTCCTTCCCCCTTTAGCGTGCAGCGGGAAGGTAAACAGCCTTGAATTTGCAGCTCTTTCATCTGCCGGGCAGAGGGGAGAGGAGGGCAAGTGCTGAGTGTAGATAATTACTTCACATGGCAACACGAGCCTGTGTATCTGGGTGGGCACTCGAAATGTCAAAGCAGTGCAGGAAACCCTTCACAAACACCAGTTTGACACTTTCACCCCTCTTGTTACGAGCAGAGATCTGAAACGTCTAAGCAGGTGTGTCACTTTATTTTTATTTTTTTAAGCGAAGGGAGAGCAGCCAGTTCATTTGCATGATCTCTGGCAGTTCTTTACCAACGGAGCCAGACAGAGATACATGTTTAAGTGGTTGTCATGGAAACCAGAGCGCATTGCTCTCCCCCAAGGTCTGAAAGACTGGATGATGAAAAGTTTAAGCAATCACCATGGAAACCTAGAGCAGATTCAAGGCGGGTTCAGATCCCAGAACGCTAACTAGCAGCTAAGTCATCAGGTTCTGGGGTCCTGGTGGAGGGTGAATTCTGACAAGCCACTGCAGCTTCAGGGCTGACCCAGAGGCCACAGTCACGGGCTCAGAGCATCCCAGGGGGTTAGCACTGAGGTGAGGGTGTCCCCCCAAAGCTCAGACCTTTACTCTTCCTGTTCTGAGATGCCCTTCGGGCCTCTCCTGCTTACCTCTCCCTATATTTCGCTCCCTCCACTCCATCCATTTCCTCAGTGTGGCAGGAGCCCACAGATCTGCTGTCACAAAATGGGACCCTGCTTAGGTCTGCAGGAGAGAGGACGTTCGAGGCCCAGCCTGGTCTATGACCTTGACCAAGACATGTCCCCTTTCATGTTCATGAATAAGCAAAGTAAAGCAAGAAAGTCCCGCCTTCCATCACTGCAAGTAAACAAGTGCACTTGAAAGCACTTCCTATGCCGCAGAGCCTCTGTGCCATTCTTGGTCTCTTCTGTTATGGTTTTGCCCTCTTGCTGGAGATGATCCCGTTTGGGAATAGCTGGCTGATCTGAAGCTGAGTTTTGAAGTCCAGGAGTATGTAAAGGGGGGTCCCTAAGGGGCTGTGGAAGGGGACCGACCAGAAGTGGAGATTGGAACTGATTTGCGGGGGTTGTGGGATGGGGTGAGCCATCTACCTTTTCTCCTGACAGGGTTATGGTCTCTAGTGACCACTCAGGGCTGGGGGTGCTGGGGCTATAGCATATGGTGGAGTGGATGAGTGTGTGGGGCAGCATGTGAGGGAACGCAATACACACCCGACTGAGCATGACACAGGTGTAGGACGCTGTGGGGAATGTGTCTGGGGGGGGGCGGATGGGGAGACGGGAGGAGAAGGGCACAGGAGGAAACGCTTGGAGAGCTTGTCATTACAGAATCTCAGCTCTCCTGGTGTGAAATGCTTCAGAGCACTACTTTGATTTGTTATGAATTCTGACTTCATAAAGGAGCCCACTCCATAAATGTTTATCGAGCACCTGTTTACGTGCCATGTGCTATTCTAAGTGTGTGGGACAAAACAGTGATCAAAACAGATAAAACCCCTGCTTTCGAGGGGCTTGCCTTCTGATGAGGGAAGGCAGATCACCAACAACAAACAGAATAGATGAATTAGACAGTATATTAGAAGGGGATTAGGCGCATGGATTTAAACAAGGGCAGAGCGCGGTAAGAAAAATAGGGACTGCCAAGGGCAGGGGCTGGACTGTTCCAATATATAAGAAAGTGGACAAGGGAGCCTCACTGAGAAATGACATTTGAACAAAGACTTCAAGGGGCTGAGGGAGTGAGCGATGCAGACATTTGCAGGGAGAACCTTCCAGGAACAGGGACGAAGCAGTGAAAAAATCCTAAATATATTCAAGGAAATTGTGTGACTGGCACAGAGAGAAGGAAGGAAGGAAGGAAGTGGGGGACAAGTCAGAGACGTGAGGGTCGGGCTGACACAAAGGGCCCTGGAGGATTTGGACAGATCTGACTTTTCGTTTTACAGCATATCTCTGGTTGATGCATAGAGAATAGACTACAGGGGCAGGATGGAAGCAGGGAGAGCAGCGAGGCTCTTGCAGTGATCCAGGGAAGGGACCATAGTGGTTCTCACTCGATGGTAGCAGTGGGGCTGGGAAGAAGAGGCCAGATTCCGGGTGTATTACGAAGGCAGGGCCAACAGGTCAGAACAGGTTGCAAGAAAGAGGAGTCTAGGGTGACTACTGGATTCTGGGGAGAGCGACTGGAAGGATGGACTTAGAGCCAGCTGAGACGGGCAAGACAGTGTGAGGGAGAAGATCTGGATTCAGGTTTGGGTTTCATTTTGATGTCTGTGAGATACCCAAGTTGGAGAAGTCCTTTAGGGATAGGTCCAAGGCAGCTGGAAATACCAGACTGAAGTTCAGGGAGGGGGCCAGACTGGAGATGTGCATTTGGGAATTGACAACATCATCAAGCGAGTGACGCAGATGTGGAAGAGAAGAGGACCAAGGACTGAGCTCTGGGGGCTCCAGCATTACGTCATGGACATTACGTCATGCAGAGAAGCAAGTGAGGCCCTCAGAAAAGGAGCAACAAGCGGGATGAAAGGGAAACCAAGAGTGGCTGGAGTCCTCAAGCCAAGAGAGAGAAGTACGGGAAGGAAGCCAAGTGACCTGCGGCTTCAAGTGTTAAGAGAGCAAGTGGGATGAGGGTCGGTCACTGATTTAGCCACACGAGGGGCACTGGTGGGCCTTACAGGAGGGATGTTGGTGGCATGGCAGGGACAAAACCGGGTTCGAGTGTGTTTTAGACAGGCTGGGAGGGCAGGCATAGGGAAGGGCAAGTAGAGGCAACTCTTCCAGGAGTTTTGCTCCAAAGGTGGCCCCATATTCTCATCTTGGTACGATGCCGGACACATCATGAGCACCCAACACGGAGAAACTGTCAGTGCAGTGATGATGACTGGGGGTTGGGGTGGAGTGATTCTTTCTACGGTAGCGTTATCTAGGTCTCTAGAGAAACTTCACAGTGGCTCAGAGCTCTCAGCAGCTGTCGTGTCCCAGGCTTTCCGTGATGTGAGAAGGAGGGGGTGGACAGGGGCCTTACAGCAGAATGAGGATCTGTGAATGTGAGCTGGTGTCCAGCTTCCATATTGAACTGGAGAGGAAACTGCGGCCTGAGGTCACCACTCTGAGAGTGGCGGAGCCAGGGCTAGAACCCAGAGACCCTCCTTCCGGATTCATTGATTTTTGTTCTGTCACAACAAACGCTGAATTCTGAGCGTCTTCGGTCTCTGAATGCTGACTTTCAGTTTCTTAGGATTCCTATCCGTTACCGTTCTAGAAAACCACAATTCCCTAGTTCCAGGAAAGTCTGATGAAAATTCCCAAGAAACTTCATACTCACAGCACATCTCTTTCTAACATTTTGGTGATTTAAATGTCAGTGAATCAGAAATTGATAAAGGAAGCTTTCCTTGAAAGATAAATGTGAGTTCCAAAGCTATGAATCGGAGGTGGACGGGGCCTCTGTCAGATTCCTGTCAAGAAAGAAGCAAGGTGGTGTTTCATAGGTGGCTGAGACCTTGGACACGACTCATTACTGATTTTCCATGATGTTCAGTGGCCACTGAAACAAGATTCTAAAGGAAAGGAGGGAAAAAACCCTAAGATTTCAGCTTTCCCAAAGCTCAGAAGTGCTCGGGCGCAGCTCAGCTGAAAGGCTTCATAAAAGAAATGGCTGTCGCGACGTGGGTGGCCGACTTCTGAGTTGCTGAAGATGGTGTTAAGTATCTTATTCATTACAAATGCGCTGTTTGGTGAAATCAGGCCCTTAAAATCCAAGAGTGGGGCTGGAGATGGAGCTGGAAGAGTGAGAAAAGGTGAGGGCAGTTAGGAGGGCCAAGAGA
The DNA here is from genome assembly GCF_949987515.2 of Delphinus delphis. Lineage (NCBI taxonomy): Eukaryota > Metazoa > Chordata > Mammalia > Artiodactyla > Delphinidae > Delphinus > Delphinus delphis. The sequence goes on along the minus strand of NC_082700.1, from coordinate 7,733,634 downwards.
AAAAGGTAAAGGTCATCCCAGCAAATGAAATACCTGGAGAAGATTTCGGAAGAGACCCAAGTCATAACTACCCTCTGGGTAATGAACACACAAGCCCTGTCTTCCCAGCCTTCCACTCCTCCTGTCTGCTGGGCCGGGCTGGGTAGTGGACATGCGTGTCTGTGTCTGGCCTCCTCACTTGTTCTTTTCTCAGGCTGCTGCTGCTTCTACTGCTACCACCCAGATGTGCAGGGACCCCACCCAGAGATCACAAAGAAAATCGAGGCAGACTCTACCGGCTGCAACTTTCTCACCACCCTAGGGTGAATGATGATGGTTCAGAGGTTTATTCTGCTCAAGGGTCAGAATCTCCTTTTGAAATGAGGCTGGCCCCAAACAAGCCCCAGGGCCTGTGGGATAGGGCTTTACCAAGCCAAGTCTAGGGTATGGCAGGTAGAATACAGGCGTTGGGTCAGAGAAACTGAGTCGAGTCCCAGTTCCACTTCTTCCAGCCAAGTGACCTGATGGGCAAACTTCGCTAGAGCTCACGCGTCCTCACCTGTAAAATGGGAGTGCACACGTGCATACCTCACCTGCTACCATGAAGATCAAATAATAAATATATGTGAGTGGTTCTCGACCGTGGCTGCAAATTAAAGTCACTGGGAAATGTCTAAAAGATACAAATACCTGGACCACACGCCTTGAACAGTACTTTTAATCTTGGCCACACACTACAATCCCTGGGAGAGCTTTTAAAAGCCCTAACGCCCAGGCTTTATCCCAGACCAGTTAAGTCAGAATCTCTGAGGGCAAGACCCAGGTAGTGATCAGATTTTATAAAGTCCCCCGGAAGGTCTCTAAGGGCAGCCACGGCTCAGAACCACTGATAGATGTGAAAATGCTTTACAAATTAGTACGTGCCCAACACAGGTGAGGAATCGTCACCAGTACCAGCTTGCAAATTCAGTATGATAGTGGTGATGTTGAACTATTGGGTGGGCCTTTGCAGCATGCTCTCAAGAGCTTCACACAATAAGGATGAAGTTTCATAAAGTAAGTGTGAAGAATTAAGAAGATCTTCAAGTGGCAAGTTATTACAAAACAATGATAAAAATAGACTGTTAAAAAGTCTACAAATAACAAATGCTGGAGAGGGTGTGGAGAAGTGGGAACCCTCCTACACTGTTGGGGGGAATGTAAGTTGGTGCAGCCACTGTGGAGAACAGTATGGAGGTTCCTCAGAAAACTAAAAATAGAGCTACCATATGATCCAGCAATCCCACTCCTGGGCACATATCTGGACAAAACTATAATTTGAAAAGATACAGGCACCCCTATGTTCATAACAGCACTATTAAAATAGCCAAGACATGGAAACAACCTAAATGTCCACTGACGAATGATTGGATAAAGAAGGTCTGGTGTGTATATATATATATACACACACACACACATACACAATGGAATACTACTCAGCTGTAAAAAAGAATGAAATAATGCCATTTGCAGCAACATGCATGCAACTAGAGATTATCATACTAAGTGGAGTAAGTCAGAAAGAGAAAGACAAATACCATATGATATCACTCATATGTGAAATCTAAAATATGACACAAATGAACCTATCTACAAAACAGAAACAGACTCAGACAGAGAGAACAGACTTGTGGTTGCCAAGATGGAGGGGGTTGGGGGAGGGATGGAGTGGGAGATTGGGTTTAGCAGATGTAAGCTATTATATATAGAATGGATAAACAACAAGGTCCTAAACCATAACAGAAAAGAATATAAAAAAGAATGTATATGTGTGTACAACTGAATCACTGCTGTACAGCAGAAATTAACACAACTTTGTAAATCAACTATACTTCAATTAAAAAAACTTAATTAAAAAAATAGACTAATATAGAAAAGATAGGGAAAAAATTAGCAAAAAAATAGTATTATCGTGATTAAAGAATGCCCCTCGGACTTGACATGGACACAAGTCGCCCTCAGCTCTTTTCAAAGGCAGACAGATTCAGTAGTTCCAGAGGTGGCTGAGACTGCATTTCTGACACACTCCTAAGTGATGCCTTCATTGTGGGTCTAGGGATTACAGGCACAGGCTTTGGAGGTAGACCTGGGTTCAAGCTCCTGGCTTTCCATTTCCAAGTTGCGTGGCTCAGGGCAGTAGCCATTCTTCACTTTTTGTAATCAGTAATCCCCCTCTTCCTGTTCCCACTTCTGGAAAGCACCCCTTCCCATACACTAATCACGTGGTTTGAATGGGCACTGCCAGGTTTTTTTTGCCCCCGCCCCTCCTCCATAATGGGACCTCCATTATGGTCCCAAAGATGGGCCAAACTGGCCAATGAGAACCTTCTCAGGGGTGGTTGGACTGGGGCGCTGGAGTATCAGCCAGACTCTGTTGGTGGCGAGGCCGTGCGAGGCTGGGTTCGTTGCCATCTTGGGGGACACCAAGCTGCTTTCCTGTCCTTCTTGTGTTATATAAGACATCCAAAATATTGTCTTTTTGCTTATGTCAATTTGAGTTTAGGTTTCTTTCAATACAGGAAAAAAAAAAAAAAAGCCCTGAACAATACCTGAGGACAAGTTACTTACTCTGTGCTTTAGCTTACTCACCTGTGAGATGGGGCTAGTCGTGGAATCTAATCATAAGGCAATTATGGAGATTAAATAAAAGAATACATGGAAGGAGCTTAGTACAGTGCCTGGCACTAGGTGTTCTGGTTAGAATGCCCCTGGGTCAGTCAGAGGTTGCATCTACTTCAGACCATGAGCTGGTGACCAGGGAATGATCCAATGTAAAGAGATTGGTTCCCGGTTCTAATCTGAATCACCGACCTCTTGGAGTTCATCCAGTGCCAGGATGTACAGCTTCTGTCTGGTCCAGACAAAATGACTCGCTTGTGAAGGGCACAGACTTGTCACATTCCCTGCTCCAAAGACCCAAGACCTGCTTGGTCAAGTCCGCGCCCAGACTGCTGTGCATTTGGGGCTGAAAAGGGCAGGCTGAACTGGGACCTGGGTTCTCCTTTCTCTGAATTCACTTGATCCAAGTCCAACTTCCAGAAAATCCAAACGTCTTCAGTTTCTGGGTCTTCCTGCTGCCATCGCTGACAGTTGTTACATCCAGCATGCCTTTTGAAGTCTTAAAAAATTCCCAAATCCCACTTTATACAAAGGCCCCAAGGCCACTGTTTTATGTCGATATCACTGTATATTTAATATCTATCATGTGGCACGTTAGGGCTGCTCAGATGGTACAGCCTGAGATCGCTTGAAGTGGACTTTGCTCTTATTTCAACTCAACAAATATTGATCGAGCTCTCGGCCTGGGCGAAGCCTGTGATAGGCCTGTCCTCCCTCCCTCCGCCTCCCCTTCAGCCTAAAGTGCAGCTTATAGAACTCAGCAGTGGGAGGATGTCCCATTTTGAGCTGCACTGGGAATTATTACCAAAGCGTGGGATGCCTGTTGCAATGCAGAAATTCTAAAGGTGGGAGACAGCCAAGGACCTGACACACAAAGAGAGAACATGGCAAACTTAAGAGAAGCTGAAGCAGCACCTATGACTGCAGCAGGGGCTCATGCATGGAGCTTGAAATGACGGCTTTGATCGAATTGTAGTAGTTCAGCAGAAATGAAGGGAAAAAAAGCTAATTAACACACAGCACGTCAAGTAAGAGTTTGTAACAATATTCAAGGCGTTCTTTGGACACACATTTCAAGAGGGAGAAAGGAGCCCCGTGTTCACAGAACAGGTGCGTCTTTGCGAAACCACATTTGTGTGGGGCGGCGTGGTGGGTACGGAGCGCGGGGGGCTCGCTTCCCTTTACACCAACTCCAGGCTGATACCAGAACAAGCAACTCCTGGGTGTCCTGTCTGATAGACCGTGAGGAAGTTTCTACTACCTCGTTTGGATATTTCTGAGAAAATCAGAATGCTGCCTGCATAGCCACAGAGGTTTCACAGAGAAGACAGTGTATACTTCACTGTAAATCAGATGGCAGTTGGAAGCCATGCTGAGTGTGGTACCGGGAAGGGTAATGGCCTCTTTTCCCCTGGCTTTGGAAATGGTGCGCCGGGCTCTGAAGCAGATGTGCTGGGATTGGGGAAGCAGAGCTTTTGTCAGGACCCTGTGTGGGGTTCAGGGCCAGTCTTGGGGGCAAGGAAGCAGACTGGGTGGAATTTGAGGAGTTCTCTCGGGCCTCCTTCTCCCCCTGCAGAAGCCGTTAGTAAGAATATGAGGATGGAGGATGGAGGACGGAGGACTCCCCTGGCGGTCCAGTGGTTAAGACTCTGGTGCTTCCACTGCAGGGGGCGCCGGTTCGATCCCTGGTCAGAGAATTAAGATCCCCTAAGATCCCACATGCCCCTTGGCGAGGCCAAAAAAGAGGATGGAAAAATGGGATAAAGCCACAGCAGTGTTGAAAGAGCACCATGTTAGTTACAAAGGGTGATTCCTTCTCACTTAGACCTTCGAGGCATGGAGACGAAGATAACCCTAACCCTTACGGAGTGCAGAAACCACAGACCCGAGGCTCCAGAGGAGGGAGGGTGGGTTCCTGGAGCTGGGTGTGGCACAGGGACCAAGAGTCAGTGGCCAGAGCAACCCACTGAGCCCAGAACGGTCCTCTGCCTTTTCTCCCTGGGAACAGGCTCCCCAGAGGCAGCTCACAAGGCTGACCTCTCGGGAAGGCCCTGAACGTACCCTCTGAGGTGCAGGGCAAGAAGGAAGGACAGGAGCCCCTGGGGAATTCTACCCAACAGACGGTTCTTCTCTGCTGGGCGCCGTTTCTGTAGGGCCCGCGCCAGCTTTGTTTTCTCCTCCCTCCACCCCTCCGTGTGTGGTCACCCCTTGGTCAGCACTGGCTCTGGATCTCAGTATTGTTCCTTCCACTTTCCAAGGCACAGAGGACTGAAAAAAGCAAGAGAAGATGGGCTGGCCGAGAAAGCAGGGTCTGGGGGCTGGTAATTCAGTGGGAAACAATGTCCACACTCTACAGAAGCATAGCTCCACTTGGCTAAGTGGAAGAAGCCAGGCACAAAGGGTCGTATATCGTATGATTTTATTTACAGAAAATGGCCAAAAAAGGCAAATCTATAGGTACAGAGAGTGGATTAGTGGTTTCCTGGGGCTGGAAGTAGGAATTGGAAATAACTGTATATGGTTAAGAGGGATTTTATAGGAGTGATGGAAATGTTCTTAAACTAGATTATAGTGATAATTGCACAACTCAGTAAACTTACCAAAACTCATTAATTGTACACTTAAAATGGGTGAATTTTATGATAGGTAAATTGTACTTCAAACAAACTGAAGGAAAGAATCTGGTTCCAACCACCTTCGAGAAACACATGGTATTACATGGCAATTTTATGTGTGCTTATTCAGTCAGATTACCGTTTTCTTTTTGTATCTAGCTTTCTTAATTCCCATTTCCTTTCTACTGTAGCAGTGGTATTCTTTTTCTAAATTTTTAATTAATTAATTTTGCCACGTTGGGTCTTTGTTCCTGCGCGTGGGCTTTCTCTAGTTGTGGCGAGCAGGGGCTACTCTTCATTGCAGTGCGCGGGCTTCTCATTGCGGTGGCTTTTCTTGTTGCGGAGCATGGGCTCTAGGCACGCGGGCTTCAGCAGTTGTGGCTCATGGGCTTAGTTGCTCCACGGCATGTGGGCTTCCTGGACCAGGGATCGAATCCGTGTTTCCTGCATTGGCAGGTGGATTCTTAACTACTGCACCACCAGGGAAGTCCTGGGACTGGTATTCTCTTTTCTTCTCTTTGTGTTTGAGAATTTGTTGGTCTTCATCTTTTAGGCAGATGCCATTTTCCTAGTCCAATTTTTCTTCGCCTTTAATTTTCCTTTTCACTTAGCAAATAAGTTTGATTCTTTTCCATTCACCCAATAATATTTCCTACTTTTCCTTTCTTGCATAAGTCTTGCATAAGTTTTCCTTATTAAAAATCTTCTCAGGCTTCCCTAGTGGTACAGTGGTTGAGAGTCCGCCTGCCGATGCAGGGGACACGGGTTCGTGCCCCGCTCTGGGAAGATCCCACATGCCACAGAGCAGCTGGGCCCGTGAGCCATGGCCGCTGGGCCTGCGTGTCCGGAGCCTGTGCTCCGCAACGGGAGAGGCCACAACAGTGAGAGGCCCGCGTACCACAAAAAAAAAAAATCTTCTCTACCTAGTTTAAACCTGATGCGTTTAAAAAGAGACAAGAGATGTTTATCCTCCCCCAGTGGAGGATTCTCCTCAATCCTGGAGGTCCCTGGCTCTCCCTCCTGCATGTTCATTCTGCATTTGGTTTCTGGACTGTCTTTTTTTCTTTCAATTTAAAGTGTACAGTTTAATGGCTTTTAGTAAATTCACAGTTGTACACCATCACCATTATCAATTTTAAAACATTTTCATCACGTTGAAAAGAAACCCCATACCCACTGACAGCCATTCCCCATTCTCGCACGATTTCCTCATCCTTAGGCAACCACTAATCTGTTTCTTGTCCCTATGGACTTACGTATCCTGGACATTTCATGTAAATGGAATCATATAATTTGGAGTCTTTTGTGACGGGCTTTTTTCACTTAGCATAGTGCTGTTGCGTGTCATTCAGGTTATAGCTTGTATCGCTGCTTCATTCCTTCTATTGTCAGATAATATTTCCTTGTATGGATATATCACAGCTTGTTTATTTACCAGTTGATGGATATGTGGATTGTTTCTACTTTCTGACTGTGATGAATAGTGCTTGCTATGAACATTCATGAGCTAGTTTTTGTGTGGACATATGTCTTCATTTTTCCTGGTTATACTGGGCTGTCTTAACATAAAGGACAATGTCTTGATTTTTTATGCACTTGGGAAGCACTAATTTCACTTCTCAGGGCCAGTAGAAATCTCAGGGAAACAACCCTCATGTCTACAGTCCCATTATGGGTCCTAAGACACTTGGGTCATTTGAGTTGGTCCTCACTCCTACCAGAGGAAGGAGAACAATCTACTATCTTCAGACCCAAAGGATACCGGGGATGGAAACTCCTCAAACATGCCAGGAAGTTCAAATTGATTATTTTCACTCACTTTTAGAAACCAGATATCTAGCATTCTTTGTGCCATTCTGGGTATCTCATGTGACATTTATTTTTCTTTGTTTTCAGCTAGGTTAATAAAGTTGTCTCAGGACCAGTGAGGACTCATTAAAGAATATATGTACTGTTATTTATTTGACGGCTTGTGTGATACCCCTGGGGAAAGAGGTTGGTTGGCACATTACAATTTACATTCACTTAAACTTTTTTTTTTTTTAACCTGAGTAACCCAGTCTCCGTGCACTTTCCAGCGGATATACTTTACATTTGGAAAGTTGACAGCACTAGTAATGTTTGGCATGTTCTCAACTTTGGGCAGTGTCTTCCAAGTTCTAAGGAGAAAAACATACAAATCTCGAAAGGATCAGAATGAATGTCCCTCCCATATCCTGCTCACCCCAATCAGCAGCCTTTTTGTAGGCTAGCCTTCTGGTCAGGAATTACCCTCTCCTCTCCTTGGCTCATATAAATTCTTCCCATTCACTGTGACCTCAGTAATCCTCCAAGGGAACCTCACTATGTGCCAGACCATTTGACCGCTCCCTCTTCTGGACTCCAGGAGAGCCAAACATGGAATTGATGCTTGGTGCGTGCTGTTCTGATTTGCTCATCCAGATGTGGACAACCCGAAGGCCAGGGTGCTTCCTTTGGAGCCACACAAGGCCCGGTAGAGAGCAGGGCTCAACCAAAGCTGACCAGCTGTGGACTCCAATGGGTACCCTTGTGTGTTCCAGTCAGGGTTTGAACAGCCTTTAGAAGAAGATATTGGGCTTTCGAGGTCTGTCTCATAAAGAAGTAGACATTGCTCATAGGCATCAGGCATGAAGACAGATGGGAAGAACTTAGAGGTGGCATCAGTGATCTCCATGTTATAAAAGCTCTGTAATTATCGATCCATTCACACAAAAGCTCTGGGGGACAGACTGTCCTTCCCACAGCCCAGCAGGAACAAAGCAGCTGGAATAACAGAGGAGTGATTAACTGTGGAGGTCCTGTGAGTTGTCTAAGACACTCTCTCTTTTTCCTGCCAACAAAACCAAGGCAGAGAGCCCTTGATTTCAGGGGTTTCATGTTACTCAGTTCTGGCCAATGAGATCAGGTGAAATCAGCAGAGGAGCTCTGGGAAAATATTTTGCTCCTTCATAAAATGTGAAAATAGTGTGAGATAGTCTCTTTTTCTCTATCTCTCTCGTTTTTCTTTCTCACTTTTCCCTCTTCTCTGGATGGCGTTGTTCTTTCTGATTTTAAACACAGTTGAGATGTGAGATATTTGGAGCTACAGCAGCCATGATGAGACCATGAGGCCATGGGCTGAAAGACAAAAAGCCAGCCTGCTAAAGATGGTTAAGTGACATGATGGAGACTGAAGGCTCTTGATGACACCATTGATAAGCTAAACCAATGCAGCAATCACCTATAGCTTGATATTTTTGTTAATGAAAGAAAGATAAACTCCTTTATCCTGTTAGTCATTTTTTATGTTATTGTAATAGCAAACATTTATCAACTTCTTATGTGTCAAGCACTGTCCAAGCACTTTATACATATTAACTCATTTACTCCTTTACATAACCTTATGAGATAGGCATATTAGTATTCTCACTTTTTTGTATTGTTTAATTTATTTATTTTTGGCTGCATTGGGTTTTCGTTGTTGCTCACGGGCTTTCTTTAGTTGTGGCAAGCGGGGGCTACTCTTCATTGTGGTGGGAGAACTTCTTATTGCAGTGGCTTCTCTTGCTGTGGAACATGGGCTCTAGTCACGTGGGCTTCAGTAGTTGCTTCTCATGGGCTCTAGAGCGCAGGCTCAGTAGTTGTGGCGCGTAGGCTTAGTTGCTCTGCGGCATGTGGGATCTTCCTGGACCAGGGATCAAACCTGTGTCCTCTGCATTGACAGATGGATTCTTAACCACTGCGCCACCAGGGAAGTCCCCTTTGAAGCATTCTTAATGGATAACTGTACACAATAGTCAACAATTGATATTCTCACAGTTTAACAAATCACAGAATTATGCAACTATTTAAAGCTGGGAGGCATTCATTGAGATGACATTAGAGTAGATGAACCTGGAATGGTGATCTACGTATCACTGAACCTGTAGGCAAGATGTTTCTGTACATACTGCCAGCAATTATAGAAGTGCATTGGCTTTCCCAAAGCAGGCCCAATACCATTTGTTTTTCCCCTGGTAATGTTTTTAAATTACTAGTTATGTCATAATAAAATTCTTTTAGTTTTAATTGCTAGCATGGCAGTATATCTTTTCATTACTTCTGACTACTTTTCAAGTATTAAGTTTGTAAATTTCAAAACACTCTAAAGTTATTTCTTGAGAATCTTTTGCAAAGAGTGGTCCTATCTGGACAATAAGAGACCCTCTAAACTGGCAATCACTGAGCACTCCTCTCGGTTTGGTTATAACCCTCACTGGACTGTCACGCATTGTAGAGGGGTGAGGGAGAGTCTATGTGAGGACTCACTTTCTCTCCAAAGGAACTTCTGTCGGGGTACCGCATGTCTTGGACACACCTTTTCATCCATCTTTGCCTGAAGAAGCTCTTGACTACTGAGTTTTCTCGAACTTTCCATCCAAGCTTCCTTATCCTCTACCCACCTAAGCCAAAGAGTCAGACAGTTATAGACTGAGTAGATTTCAATCCCCAAACTTCAGAACTCCCAAGACCTGTTACTCATTTTGTGTCCGTTTTCAGATTACAGGCACTTCAGAAACCAATCCTGACTACCAGACAGTCTCCATTTTGCCTGCGGTCTTGTCTTTTTAAGATTTATGTTGTGGTTTAGATTCACTGGGCTTCCATAACAAAACCCCAGTGAATCTGATCTCACTGGTTATTGGAACTTCTCTCTTTAAAAAGCAGTTTTCGAGAAGCAGCTTAAAAGGTCTGCTATTGTTACTCTATGAAGTGTCTGTTCTCCAACAACAAAGCAAATAACAAGTGCTTCTCCTCAGCCTGCATATTTCTTTGCGGTACTTGGAGAATCCTTCAACTCACTTTTTCTGTCAATTAATCTTCTCTTGTTTAAACTTCCCTCAAAGAAAAACTTTTCTGACCCACTCCCATTAGCCTCTCCATAATACCATACGTCGTCTATGGTACCTTTCTCGGGATACACTTAATCTCTGGGAAGGAATTTTCATGACCGAAAATGGGGCAGAAGAGAAAAACTGGACAAGTTTACAGACTTAGATTAAGGAGATGGTGATGGTAATCAGTAATCAAAGTAACTGACTTGAAACATGCATTCATACCTCAAGAGATAAAACTGTAGGAAAAAACCTTTAAACTCCTTGGAATTACTGCTTGGAAATATGGATTCAGTCTCTTGTGCATGAATTAATTGATGGAGGCAAAGTCTTTAAAATAAGGACTTGATTGTAATTTATAGCTCATTCTCATAATAGTTTCTGTATTATCCACCAATATTTTCTTAATTCAGGCAAGAATCATATTATGTTTTTTTAATCTCCGCCAAGCATAAAACAGAGAGATTTCCTGGGATACTGACGACAAAAGCTGTTGTTTTTTGAAGGCGTCTACAGGGGAGATTTCAATAGTTTTTCCTCTGTCAGTTTTTCATCTACTCTGAAATGGGTTTGATTAGATCCAGGTAACAGTTCTGTATGGTGCTGGCTTGTCGAATTTGAGTACATTTGGGTCATCAGCCAATTGTTCACCTTGAACTTCATCTTTCAGCTTGTCAAAAAGTAACCTAACACTTGTCCAAGCACCAGCATGAATCACCACAGAAGCAGAGACTGGAGGAGGCTGTCATTGCAACTGGAACCTCAAATCTGCTGCCCCCATCCAGGGACCCCTGAGAGGTGGTGAAGTGTGGTACCTTTCCATACCTCACAAGGGCACAGCCTCCTGGCTCCATGGCTATGGAAGGCTTATGCTACATGGGACTCTATCTTCTAGCAAATGCACAGAGAAATTGTTCCACTCAATTCTGTGTGTGTATGTGGCTTTCCATTATAGGGCAAAACTCCGAAAAATTCATTCTCTTTCACTCAGATGCAGCTGAAGGGTACTGTGAATTTGTCTTGCTGTGACCCTTTAGAAGGAATAATTCCTAGAATTATTACCAGTACCTTTTCTTTTCCATTCCTCTCCCCAAAGTGTCCTTGTATTACATCTTCGAGCAAATGAATGAATACCTCTACTCAAAGCAAAGTGCGTGATGCCAGGTGAATCCCACCCAGGGGAAAGTTTAGTAACTCAGGACTCTCTTCTCACTGTGACTAGTTCAATGATCTCCTCCAAGACTTGGATAAATACACAGAAATACTGTTAAATTTATTGACGACCCAAAGCTGAGAGAGAGACAGAGCTAATCTCCTGTATGGTATTATCAGAATTTAAAATTATTTTAACCAAATACGATAAGGATGAAAAAAAATCAATGAAATGAAGTTTAGTAAGAATGAAAGCCCTGGATTTAGGTTCAGAATATTAATTTATAAGGAAAGGATGAGGAATACATGGCTTTAAAGTGGGAGGTATTGTAATATGCCAGTGGGTCAAGCATTGGTGGGCTGTGTGATACCTTGTGGTACTCAGTTCTGAGCACTTGGGACATTGTCCAGAAGAGATGCCAGGATGACAAGATATCTTGAAATGAGGTCGGATGAAGGACAGTTAAGAAAACTAGAACAGTTTACCTGGGAGAAGGGAAAACTTAATAGTCATCTTCAAATAGTTGAAAATCTGGAATTTTTTTTGGAAGTTTTGCTTGTTTTTCTTTTCCTTTTTTTAAAATTTATTTTTATTTTAATCTAAGTTACATGCAGTTGCTTGAAGAGTCAAACAGTTCTGCAAGAAGCTGGACCCCTTTCTTCCTTTCTATCCCTGAAGGCCTCCACGTTTCCTTCTTTTAGATGATTATTTGGTATCTATTCCATGTCTCTAAATAGCACGTTTGCACTGCTTCTTCTTGGTTTTTCAGTTAGGGGTATGATCTTTGGACTCTGGACTTTCATTTGCTTAGACTTCTGAGTACTTAGCGCTCATATTTACCAACCATGTCAATCTCCTCTCAAGATAGTCGGCTCCACCAGATACTCATTCCAATGGTTATGCCTTCTGAAGGGCCCTGGCCGCCCTATGCCTGGTACACAGTTGCCATCTTGGGTCTGCGGGAGAGGAAAAATCATTTTTCCTAGATCCATCTAGGTTCTTAGCTGAGACCCCACCCTCCCTACCACAATAAAAGGCAGATTAACAGAAGAAAACCAGACAAATTTAATAACATGCATACCTCCCGTATACATGGGAGACACCCAGAAAAACTGAGTAAATTTTACCCCAGATGGCCCAAGTCATCACCTTAAATACCGTCTTCAGCTAAAGACAAAAGAAGATGTGGGTGGAGGAGCCAGTGATGGGAGATGATCAGGCAAAGAACAGTAAACAAGGGCAAGGTCATTACGTAGGTTTAAATCATCGCTTCCTCCTGGTGAGTATTTCTAGGGTCTTAGAGTCATCTTCCCCTTGCCAGTACAGAGAAGGAGATACCCCTACAAATGAAGATTTCCCTTATAAATGTAAAATGCTCTTACAAAAGGGTAACTTCTACTTGGCTTTCAGAGCTTCTCCTGTGTCTGCTGTTTCTTAAAAATAATCAACCTGATATAATCCTTATGGCAAAAAGGCATATTTTGGGGTGATATATTCTGCTGCCCTTCAGGTCCTTCCTTCACCATCATCCTGAGGCTGCCATTCGCTCCTCTGCTTCTCCTTCTGCCATTTGCATCTCCTGTTTTCTTGTATCCTGGTTCTTCTTTTTTTCAGTTTCCCCCCTCATTTTATAGAGAAAATCCTTCAGTGGTTTCCTGAGAAGGATACATATACGGGAAGTACATTTTTGAAACTTTGCATCTTTGAAAATGACTTTATTCTACCCCCAAATTTCAATAATAGTTTATCTGGGTATAAAATTCAACACTGGAGACAATTTTCCTTTACATTTTTGAAGGGATTGCTCCATTGCGTTCTAGCTCCCAGTGCTGCTGTGGTGGAGTCCAAATCCATTACTGAGTCCTGATCCTATGCATGGTGAACTGATTTTTTCCTCCTCTGGACATTTCTAGAATCTTCTCTTTGCTCTCAATGTTTTGGAAACTATTCTCAAACTATTTATTGGATTATTTTCTGCCCTCTCTTTTCTCTTTTTGTACGTTTAGTATTTGGATACTGTACTTCCCAGATTGGTCCTGTGGTTTTCTTATCTTTTTTATTTCACATTTTTGGGTCCTTTTATTCTACTTTCTGGGAGAATATTATCTTCCAACCATTCTATTAAGTTAAATTTTTAAAATCACGATTTTAATATCCAAGAATTCTTTTCTTCTCTGGATTTTCCTCTGTAGTGGCATCTTCGTATTTAATGGATTTCATCTCTTCTCTCCAAAGAGAATAAAGGTATTGTGTCGTCGTTTTCTGCCTAGAAGGGGAAAGTACGGCTGTCAGCAATCTAGGAGGCAGTGCTGTCAGTTCTTGGGCCTGGGCGGGTGAGGATGTGGGTTCTGTTTTATGAAATATGTTGACTCAGCTTTTCCCACAGCTGATCCAAGGATTCAGTTTTTTTGGGTTTCCTAAGTCTCTAAATTTTATTGCTGCTGTTTCCTCTCATTCACCCCATCCTCGTGGGGCTGTACCTTCAAGGGAAAAAAAAATCCCTTTCCTGTTGTTTAGACGAGTGTTATTTAGGAGGGAATAAAAGTAGATGCAAGAATTCAGTCTGCTCTGTTTCCTGGAAGTGTGGAACGCCTCTTTGGAATCACCTAAGGGACTGTGTTCTGATATTTGGAAATAATCCACGTCTTTAAGGGCTGCCTTTGTGAGGTAGGGGCTCCCTTTTCCTGGGAGGCCTGAGCCAGTTTGGAATGTCTGCTTCTCAGGGATGTGGCAGAGAGGCTTCTGCTTCTACTGGGGTGCTCACAAGTTAGATAAGATGCCTACCTGGGACTTTCTCACTCATTTAAAACTCTGATTACATTATGCTTATTCCAGGCTTGGAGTAACGTTCATATCCAGAGATCTCTGAGAAAATGTGCTTTTGTTTTTGTTTCATTTTCCGTACCGCTTCCTCTGTACTTTGTGGAGGAATGGCCTTGGTGAAGAAGTGACACCTGGGGGAAAGCTTGCATCTTCTGGTTCTGTCATCAAAAGGTTATAGGTGATAAGAAGTCAGTCTTTAGTCATTGTCAGGGAACTGCCTCCTAGGCCTCCCTAAAACAACAAGAGGTGGGGACGAAATCCATTTCTGGTCAAACACATATGGTCTGCATGTTCCAGCGTTTCTCAAGATAAAAAAAGGAGACCCTAAAGCCAACCGAAACTGGATGGTGACAACGCTAGAAAACAAGAGGCACTGAGAGATGCTTCTGTATTGTGGAAAGACTCTCATGTCCTGAAAGGGTTCTCCTCAGTATTCTGCCAAACAGAACTCAATCATCTGTAGCCAAATGACATATCTGACAGTGGCTGGCAGGGAAAGATGAGTATTAAGGAACTTAAAGTTACAGCGTGAGCTTACTGCTAATTGAACAGCATGACAAGAAAATAAAGCCTGTATGAAATTATATTTGGTCAATGGGCAAATTAGTGCCAATTATACAAATTTTTCTTATATTCAACTTTCCAGCCACACAGCCATCAGGTGCGGTTGATATATACACGTGCTCACAAGTAGTTACCTGAGCACACTCCTTCAGCCATCTCCTCCACGATGGAGAAGTTAATGTCTTATAGACAGTTTTTAAGCATTTCTAACGCTTAACTAATTTTAAACTAAAAACAAAATCCCTAGAATTCAAGATCTGATGAAAGAGCCAGCATCCATCCATCCATCCATCCCTCATCCATGTCTACTAGGGACTCAGAAATAAGAGCTCTATTTCAGTCCTCTAGGATTTCCCAGTCTGGTGACAGAGACAGGTTGGGGACAGGACATTCTGACTCAGGGCTATAGCCCCAATATTTGAACTACGCACGGACTGCTTTGGGGATGCGTGGCTCCAGGAAGAGAGAAAGGCTTCCCTGAGGAGAAATGCTTAGTGAAGGCCCAGAAGGGCACTGTGTTCAGGCAGGAAAACCTACACAAATGCATGGCACCATGAGAGATGAGGATGCCTGTTAGAAGCCCATCTGCTTCAGAACATGGCAGGGCTTGGGGGTGTGAAAGTGCCAGGAAGAGAGAAATCTGGAAAAAGAGGCAGGGTCCTCATCCTGAAGTGTTTCGTGGGTCACACAGAAGAGTTTAGATTTTATCTGAAAGCAAAGGGGAGTCACTGCAGGATTCTGAGCCGACAGACACATCACGGTCTCTCACAATCTCTTCTGCTACCCCTGGTCACCATCATCACCGGAGTGACTGTTCAATATGGAAGTCAGAGCAGGTCACCCACTGCTTAAAACGCTGCAGTGGGTCCACTTGCTACAAGGCCCATGTGACCAACCTCCCTTAGCTCTCTGACCTCACCCCCCTTTCATTCTCACCCTGTGTCTGTTCTGCTCCAGCCACATGGCCCTTGCCCTTCCTAGAGCCCTCCAGGTACATTCCACCTTAGGGCATGTCTCTGGCTAGTGTGTCTACAGGGAATGTGCTTCCCCCAGATATTCATGGAGTTCATTCCATCCCCTGCTCTGAGCAAATGCCAGCCTCTCACTGTGGCCTATCCTGGCCACACCACTTAAAGACACACACACACACACACACTCGGCACTCTTGATACCCTGTACCCTGCTTGTTTTTTTCCTCTTTTCCACAGCACTTATCACCTTCCAAGATATCATACAAAACATGATGTTTATTGTCCTTCTCCTCCCATTAAACTCTAACTCTGTACGGGCAGATATCATTGCTTTGTTCACCAATGTATCCCAGCACCTAGAGCAAATACTGAATGAAGAGAAATTAGATCTTTTTTTTTTTTTTTTAACAAAACCACCCTATGAAAATGTGGAGGTCGCTGTGCAGGGATTCGATATTAGGGCCGGGGAGGCCGGTTAGGAGTTTGCTGTGATGATGATGACGGGTTGAATGGGGCAGTGGCCATGGGGAGAGAAAGGAGGGTCCAGGTTAGAGTTATTAAAGGGACAGAGTTGTCAGGACATGGTGACCAATTATTTGGATGTGGGAGCTAAGTGATGCCATCACCACTTAGTGGAGTGCCTTCCACTCCGGAGGAGGAGAGAGGACGGCTAATTTTTGGTGGATGCCAAAGACACAAAGAGCTTAGTTTCAGACACACTTTCCTTCAGTTCTCTGTGGGGCGAGTCTTTCTGTATTGCACAGTACATATTGATTTTATAATTTATTTATTTCCCATCTATGGACAGCCCCTATGCAAACACATTCAATGTACCTCAAATTTTTACCAAAATCAAAACAGTTGGTTACAATAATTTACTGCTTATCCTATAGTCATTGGCCTTCCTTATGGTCTTACTTGAGGTTTAAAAAAACATCTGTATGAGGTATATCCAGATATCTTTCCCTTTTCTCCACTCTCTTTTTTTTTTTTTTTTTTTTTGCGGTACGTGGGCCTCTCACTGCTGTGGCCTCTCCCGTTGCGGAGCACAGGCTCCGGACGCGCAGGCTCAGCAGCCATGGCTCATGGGCCCAGCCGCTCCGCGGCATGTGGGATCTTCCCAGACCGGGGCACGAACCCGTGTCCCCTGCATTGGCAGGCGGACTCTCAACCGCTGCCCCACCAGGGAAGCCCTCCACTGTCCACTTTTACATTGACATCCAGAGATGTAGTCTCTATATCACTACATCTCGGATGCCTCCTAACCTCCTAACTTTTCCCCAGATGATAATGTCCTTAACTAGTTTACTTCAGACCGGAGCAAACTCACTGCAATCCAATCCTTAGGGAAACCACTCGATTTTTTTTTTTTTTTTTTAACGGCCCTGGCTTCTTTCCACTTCCTCAAAGCAGTAATGTCCTCTCATGATAAACTGTACCCACTTGCTAGAAACTCAGCAACTTTGTTCTTCCTTTTCTCTGCAGCTCCCAGATGGCCACCAGCTGGTCTGGGCTATTTCTTGCCTTCTAGTCCCTTTATCCCTCCTCTTGGTTTTCTTTTTGATCTCCTTGTCTCTCCCCTCCTGCTTCTAACAGGCACAATTTACCCCTCTTTGGAAGCACCTATTTTCTAAGAGAATTTGAGGATTTTTTTTAGAGCATCACCTCTTTTTTCTTCTACTTTTGTATTGTGTGGAGACCAGCTGCAGGGCTGTATGGGAGGAAAGGCTGTCTCTGAGGGCAGGATGAAGCCTCCCGCGAGAAAGGGGTCAGAACAGACTGTTTCCTGACAAGGCCACTGGGGGACAAAGGGGCCAGCGTGTCCCAGAAGCCACCCCTGGGTCTGCGGGCTCTGCAGGCCACTCTTGGAGGGCGTGGTGGGAGGTGTCCCCTGGCTGACACTCTCACGGGCACCATTTGATCTCATTTCAGCGGATTTCTGTCCCCTTCCCCAGGACCAGAGAGCGTCGCACCATATTCTCAGTTGTCTTTAAACAGCTTTTAAAGGACTGTTAGTGATTTTCAAGATGACAGCCGGAAGACTGCTTGAAATGACAAATGGAAGAAATGAAGCTCAGGCGTCTGTGTCTTCGTCTGCGTTTGTTGGGCCTGTGAGCTTCCACGTTCACGTGTCTGACGGGGTGTTTCTGCGAGGTCTGTGAGGTCTGGCTGAGAGCCTGTCTGAGGGGATGGTGCCGTAGCTCAGGGAGGGGGCGGACACGCTTGGGTGTCTGAGTTGTGTCTGGGTGTGGACACGGCTCTGTGCGTGCGTGTGCACAGGGCCTGGGTGTGTGGCTGCCCACGTGCGCGGGGTCGGGGGGCACTGTGTGTGCCCCTGGCGTGTGACTGTGCTGGAGGTGACAGTGCTGGGCCTGCGCAGTGCACAGCGAGGCGGGGAACGCTTTCTAGGGCGTCTGTGAGTGTCCGCGTTGGGAGACGGTGGGATGCAATTGGGAGACCAGTGTGGGAATCTGGGGGAGACCTGTGGAGCGCTGTCGCAGGGGGCTTGGGGTATACTTTGAGGTGTCTGTGGAGGATGTGTGGGTGTCTGTAAAGCGCCTGTGTGGCGACAGTGGGGAAGGCGTGGCGTGCGTGAGCGTGAGACAGTATCTGTAGGGCGTCTGCGGGGTGAACGTGAAGATGTCTCTGCAGGTGTGGAGGACCATGGCGCATTCATGAGTGTCTGCACGTTTACCCGTGGGAATCTTGGGGGGTGTCTCTGGGGCGTCTGTGCCGAGTGTCGGTGGAGGGCTTGCTGGTGTCTGGGAGCCTCCGCAGATCTCCGTGTGCCTGCGCTGCAGCTCGTGTGTCAGGATTCACCACACCTGAAAGTGAGATGGGCTCTGAATGCTTCACCAGGACGGCCCTCACCTCCGTGCTTCTGTGTCCCCAGTGTCGCTGTGACAGGCCGAAGACAGCTATCTACTGAGGGCCCACAGTCACGAAGAGTGACAGCACAGTGACCCGGAGTGACGTCTTTCCTGAGCGATGGAGGGTGTGGTGTGCGACCTTCCCCTGAGAGGGACCTGGGCTGTGACATTCCTGAGAGGGAGCTGGGGTGCGACCTCACTCCTGAGAGGGACCTGAGTTGTGACCTCCCCCTGAGATGAACCCGGGATATGCCCTCCCCGAGCGGAACCCGGGGTGTGACCTCCCCTGAGGGAGACCTGGGGTGGGACCTTCCCCCTAAAAGGAACCGGGGTGTGACCTTCCCTCTGAGAAGGACCTCAGGTTTAGGGGCCCTGGTGTGTGACCTCCCCCAGAGAGGGACGTGGGGTGTGACATCCCCTGAGAGGGAGTGGGGTGTGTGACCTCCCTTAAGCGGGAGCTGGCCAGGTCTTGCTGACTGCTGCCTGTGTGGACATGGCCGTGAGGTCTCACCCCATCCAGGGGTCTCACCCACACACCTGGGATTCTCCACTGACCACAGCTCACACTTGTCATCTCTAGGACTAACTGGTGGTGGGGGGGGGGTCAAGAGGAGGCACGTCCGGCACCTCTCTTTCTGGCAGTTTCCAAAAATGAGCAAAAGAGCAAAGATGCTTGGATTTCAATCCACTTGGCTTCTGCTTAAGCAGAAATGAAATGTTCTGTAGAGACTGTGGTTTTCTCGTTACCCCAGAAGTTTAAAATCAACCAGTGTTACATCCATTCAGAGGAATCCATGTCGCCTCATCGTGAGGCCATGGGGGGCGGGGTGGGATTTACATTTAAGCCGTAGTGTTGGGCTCAGCGTTAACTCTAAGCCTTTTCTGGAAGTCTGGGCTGCCGCTTGCGTTTGCTCCCACGTTTTCAAGCGGGGGAAGGCCTCTCTCCTCCGCAGCTCCCTCCGCCCCACATCTCACAGATGCTGGGTCAGCATGGGACTCAGCAGGCCCTTCCCTGCCCGAGCCTGGAGCCGCCCTTTAGGTTGAGTGACATCCCAGAGGGGAGCCAGAGGCTGGGGCAGAGGCGAAACTGGCAGGGGAGCGTGACCGGGTTTCCTTAAGTCTGGGTCCTGGGAGCACCTGTGCTCGTCTTTAGGGTGTCCGACTCTTTCTTTTGTTTGCAAAAGCTGTTGCGTTGCTAACTTCAGTGCCAGAAGCCGGGGTGTTCCTTCTAGCCTTAGCCCTTCCCACTGATGTCAGAGTACACCTGTTTCCCAGAAGCCCCACAGACGGCCACCCCTTCACCTCCTTGTCTCACTCACACATGGGGTTTGTTGCTCCCTGGCAGGTGCTGGGACCCACCTGAGCCCGCCCCTCCCCCCAGGACACTTCGCATTTGCCTCTCGGTCAGATCACCTGGGGACTAACCTTCCTTGCCCTCCTTCTGGATACACCTGAACGACCTCATCCGAACCTCAGAGCCCCTCTGGGAGGAAAGGTGGTGCAGACATTACTGTCTCTGGGTTATGGATGAGGACACGGGGGCAGCCGTGGGGTCTCACTACAGCCAAGCCTCGGAGGACAGAGCTCGGACTGCTGTGTCCCATCACCTCACTCTCCTCTCTCGCAACCATGTCTTGAGCTCCTGCTGGGTGGCAGGTGCTATCCTCTCTAGTGGCGTTAAGTCTGTTGGAAAGATGAGGCGTATCTATAAAAGCTCCCAATGAGGAGGTGAAGAAGAAAGGCCCAGGTCAGGGACAGGTGATGATGTTGCAGAGGGAGGGCTTTGTGCGGCAATCGGGGAGGCCTCGTGGAAGAGGCGGGGTTTGATCTGAGCGCTGAAGGTGGGAGAGGGATTTGAAAAGCTGGGATGGAGGGAAGGACACATTCCCAACGTGACGTTTGTAGCCAGGCAAATATGACCTCTACCAGAGGCTGCGAGGAGATGGACTCAGCGGGCCCGCCAGTGGCAAAGAGGGGCAGAAAGAGAGGCAAAGGGAGAGGTGATGGGAAGAGAGAAATCCCTGGTGACAGGGGATTCGCTGCCAGCAGCAGAAATGTTCCAGGAGACATACGGTGTGTTGTTTTCTTGGTACCTCCTTCTCAGGCTACTTGGCAATGACAGGCTGACGCCTCACCAAACCCGTCTCCCTCTGTGCTTGTTCACCCTTCCTGACCTCCACGGCAATCGGGGTGGCACGTGCCTGATTTTGGGAATCTGGGCAGAAGCGATCCACAGCACTTCCGGGCATAGCCCAAACCATCCCCCACGGGACCCAACCTCTTCCTCAAATGCTGCCTGGGTGCAGAGGGTCCAAGGCCCAAGGGAAGCCTGGGTCCCTGCATCACCACATGGAAGCCACCCACAAGTACAGGCAGTGAGCTGTTACATGAGCCGGAAATACATTTCTAATGTGAGAAGCCACTGAATGTAGGGGCTTGTTTGTTACAGCAGCGTGTCCACCCTGACTGACACAGGCGGATGATGTTTTATCCGATACTCTGAAGATTTTATGTTTAGTTGCAATGTCCATCCTGACTTTCTGTGACTAGTATTGGTTTCACTGCTCTATCCTCTGAACACAGCAGAATGATCTGATCCATCCTCAGAAAACGTTTCTTGAATGAATGAATAAATGTACCAACTTTGGAGGTCCGTAGTGGTATCCAGGAGAGGGGAACATCAGAGCAGAGCAGGCAAATGAGTACAGCAGGGGGTGGGAATGGGAAAATTAGAAAGAAGAAGAGAAAGCAAAGCCAACCCCTAAGCTAATGTAAGAGCATTTTCTGGGTTTATTCTTTTACCCCATGGCAACAGTTACATAAAGAGATTATGTCCTTGCTTTAAAAAAAAAAAGTGCTATTCTCCTTCATTTAGAAATTAGACTTAAACTTCAATATTTACCTTAATAGTTCACCGACAGAAGCCAAAAACAGAATGTTCACACATCCCTGCAACACAGTTTAAAAAAGAAAAGAAAAATAAATTCCCTTCAGAAGTAAAAAGCCAACACATTCCATTTATTTCCTGCACACTAAATGCTTGTGTTCCCTCGGCAGAAACAACAAGCAATCATTTTCCATTTAAAAGGGAGTAGATAGTTTTCAGGTGTCTCTGTTTCTCGCCAAACAGCTGGGCCTTCATATCCAGCAAGTGGAGCTGCCGTAACCTTGAGTGGAACATGAGCTTGGACAGGCCGCCCTGTCCAAATGCTCAGACCGGGGTCACAGGGAGCTCTGTATTGCATGTGACCATGCACTTGGAGGACCTTGATCACTCCGGGACACTTCTCCCAGCGGCCTGCACTTGGAACAGCATTTGACACAGAGAAAGACACTTGCATAACAGCAGGCGTGTAGAATAGCAGAGCTTGCTGTCTCTCATATGAAATCAACACTGCTAGTTTGTGGATGGTGTCCCATGATGAAATATCTCCTTGAATAAGTGCCAGGCACTGCTCTAATGAGCTGCTTTGCATGCCTTATCTCATTAAATGTTCACAAGAATCCTCTGGGGTAGGCGATTTTATTATTTCCATTTTACAGATGAGAAGACTGAGGCAGAAAGAGCTTGAGTGGCATGCCCAAGGTAACAGAAGTCTTAAGTGGTATAAGCTCTGGGCTTGCTACATTTCACGCGGTCTCTGAGCTCAGGTGGATCAGTGCTGGATCGAGCTATGGTCTTAGCTGAGTTCACAGTCTGTGGAGTTCACAGTAGGTCATGTCATTTTCTTGCTGGATACAAAAGGCATCTCAGTGTGTTGTTTTTTTTGGTTTTTTTTAACCTTAGTATGACATACACCCAAAATTCTGCGTCATGTGTCTTTTGTAATATTTTTCCAGTGCATAGTCTATTAATGAGAATTACATTAGTGTCACTGGGTTCTGTCACTTTTTCCTGCGATTACAGTACCATTTAGAAACTCATTTTATTTCAAGAAATCGCGGTATACTCTTGCCCTCTTTCCACATCTCTCCTAGTCAATGTGTCATCTTCTTCCCCCACGTTCCCTCCTCAGAGCCCTGCAATCTGGCTTGTCTCCCTGTTCCTCCACTGACATTTTTCTCGCTACAGGCTCCATTTCTAATACATCAAATGCAGTTGTCTCAGTCTCTCATCGTCCCCGAGTTCCCTGGGTGTTCAGCTACTAATGAGCTCTTTCCTCCAGGACACGTCTCCTCCCATGGCTTCTTCTGGTTCCTTGCCCCTCTCAGCTCCTTCCTCGTGCCTCTAAGGTGGGGGTCTTAGCCCTCTGCTCTTTTCTTCCAAAACACACGCTCTCTCTTTCTCTCATGCTCCTGTAGTATCATAGCTGAGCTGTCTTCCCTGAGCTAGTGGCGCCCACGACTGCAGCTCTGCCCTGAATCCCGAGCTGGGATTGCAGTTTCCCACACGACCCTGCATGTGTAGGACGTCACATCCTCCACATGTATAAGCCACACCGATTAGCCCATCGGGCTGGAACACAGCTCCCCTTCTGAGAGGCTCCGTAGCCCCTGGGGCCTGCTAGTCTCTTGGCATCTTGAGGACCTACAGTTGGGTCTGGATGAAATGAGAAGGGCTGAGGAAGCCCGGCTCATAAAGAGTGCTCCATAAAAACGGTTTTCTTGCACTCTCCTTCCCCCTCGCCCCCTCCTTCCCTCCCTCCCTCCCTCCCAGTGTTTACCTAGGCATCAGGCAGTCTTGTGGGGAAGGGAGTACCAGCCTTATTCTACCCCATCCATCCTGGGGCCACCTCCACTTAACCCCTCATCCATCGGGCCTGGAACAGTGCGGGGCTTGGACCCTGCCTCCCAGCCCCGGCTTCTCCACTTAACCACCCTATTCCCTGGCACCAGGTAAGTCTTTCTAACCCACGGCTCTCCCTCTGCCACTTTCCTGCTAAAGAAATCACGATGGTTCCCCGTTACCAATTAGATTAGGTAAAAACCCTTTAGCTTGATTTCAAGATTCTCCATCAGTGGGGCTCCTCGTTCATTCAACATTTCCACCCCTACACCGCAAAGTGGGAGCTCTTCCCTCCAGTCCGCCCAGCTGCCCCGCCTCCTGATCTGCCCCTGTCTCTATGTCTTGCTCATATCAGATCTCTTCCTCTACCCAGAGTTTATATTTCCTTCAGGATCTCGCCCATCCATTGATTGCCTTGTCTCTCCCAGTCCAAAATGTTCTTCATTCCCTCTGAATTCCTCTAGCATTTATAGTCAAGACTGTGCATCCTTGAACTACCATTAGTAGGGTTTGTTGAATTCCTACAGTGTACAAAATTGATTCAATCTCTACTAAAACTAACTCCAATAGGTAAATAAATGTCCACCCAGTTTTGCAGATGAGAAAACTGAGGTGCAGAAGGTGAATTTGCCCCAAACTGCATCTGGGATTTGAACCCAGGAAATTTGACTCCAAAGCCCACATACCTCCAAATTGCCCTGTGCTAACTACTCTGTATTTGTTTCTTTTTGTCTCCTAAAGGATTCAACGGCAAAGATCATTTACTGTACTTTTTTTTTTTTTCTTTTCCACTGGGCCTGGCTAAGGGTGGAGCACATGGTATTTATTTAATAAACACTCACCTTTTTGGCTTCTGACTTCTAGACTTAAAGATACTGTGACCCCAAATGAGTTAAGCAGTTGGTGAAACCAGTGGTCACAGCAGGGTTATTTGCTTCATAAACTGCAGATGATAAGACCAGGCCATGGTGACCAGTGACATCCTGACAATAAAGTGCTTAGCCTTTTCCTTTGGAAAAAAAGAAAACCAACGTAGAAGAAAACAAAACAAAACCTGAGTGCTCATTGCTCATCTGAAATCATTTTGCTTCCGACTCTTATTCAAGCCGTCCCAGGGGCTTTGTTGACATTATCTGCTAATGACTGTAATCCCTCTTTCCAAAAGGAGAGAGGCACCAAGCTGTTAAGCAACACCTTTCTGTCCACAGAGGTCTGAGGTCACCGCCCTACTTGCTGCCAGGCCTCTGGGTGCATTTCTAAAGGGTAATATTTACAGTGTTGGATGGCTGGGCATGGTGGAGCTTAATGGGATTCTTAATAAAGGAGGCTTTCATTAAGACGGGGAGCACAGGCAAGGTGCCCTTGCTTTTGAGGAAAGGACGGCCCAGCACAAGACGAATGCTCCTTCCGGGCTTGAAATCATGCAGGTCAAGTGCCTTGTCATGCATTAACAGGCTTTTTAAGTTCCCGGGCAGATTGAGAGGAACGGCTTAGATAAATGAAAGCAGAGGAATCATGCGATCTGTCTTGGTAGCAGCAAACACTGAGACACAGCAGCTGCATTTAAACAGAGCAATTTGCTAAATGAGTGGTCGGCTCCGTTCCAGATGGCCAACGTGACACGGGGCTTGGAGGAAGCCTTTATTCAGCCCTGCATCTGTCTAGACTGAGACGTGAAAGGCCAGGTTATACTTGCTGCTGCTGCAGCAGCTTTGAAACTCTTACATAAAACCTGCTCAGTATCACCAATGAGGCAGCTTGGCCGGAGACCAGCTGGAGAGGAGTCTGCAGCATGGCGTGCGTGCAGCCTCACGGAAAGCCAGCTTCTCTGCTGAATGATGGCCAGATCGGGACGGGGGCTCCTCTCTGTGCCCCTCCGCCTGCTGTACCACTGCGCCCACCTCCCACGTGCAGGGAGGCCGGTGATCTTAATAGGAGGAAGCACCAGGATAAGGTCAGAAAGCAGAAATAGTGGTTGTGTTCTATGTGCCTTCTTTAGGTGTACTTTTCAATCATTTCCCATGTCTTTTGCCTTGGTTCTTCTGGTTAGGTTGTCAAGTTCCCAACATGGCTGAAAGAATCTTCTGAGCTTTGCCTACGACCCCAATTTGTTTTCCCTTCTCCTTGCCTCTAGCACCTAATTCAGTCCTACTCCGGCACCTCCTTAGAGATGATACCTCAGAGATATTGGCTGAGGAGGCCGGGGGTAGACCAGATGACCACTCAGTTCTGGGGCTTCTGGGTCCATGAGACACGTTGACTGACTGACTTAAACTAGGTCAGGCAAAATGGAGCCATCTGATGGGCGTCTTGCCCAACTTTAAAAACCAGGCGGCCACAGAGCTTCATTGGGCTGGTATGAGGACCTACAGGAAGGCAGCTCTACTGACCTATTTCTCTCTGATAAGTTGTACCCCGCGCCTATTTAATTTTTATTATTGGATTGAAAATTTCCATGGGTTGAGGCTTTCACTGTGTTCTTCAGCAGCCATTCAAGTCTCACGGCTGGAATGTTCTGACCGGTCAGTAAACAAGCCTGCTTCCTGCTCCCCCTGCACCCCACCCCATCCCCAGGGCCCAGAACCCACTGGGCCTTCACACTGGACAGCAGCTTCGTTTTTTTCTGACTAAGGAGGAAAAGTTTAACCTGTTGAATCAGCGGCAGAACTTCCTGTGACATTCTGGGGGAAAACTACAGTTTGCTTAGGACGAACTCAGAAGCATTCACTTACTGCGGTTTCTGATCTACACAGACGTGGAAAAATTTGAGTTCTGCTCTATGCTGACACACCAAAGCTCTCTCACCAATATTTTTCTCTCTTAGAAGTTTCCTATCATCAGGACTATGTCTACCCTATAGTCAGCCCGAAATAAATGAATTAAATAAACAGGGCTGTCCTAGGGGGAATATAGCACTACCCCCATGCTAATCTCACCCAGGTACCACTTCTTATGTAACCATCTCTGCCCAGTTTCCTCATCTGTACCACTAAGCACAGAAAATAATTCGAGGGACTTTTTTTTTTTCAGTTCTCCCAAGAATGGCACATAGCTAGCATCATTCTAGATGCACAGGTGAAAAGCTAATCCCTCCATACAAGGGATGCTCTGGACGTGACTGGCCTAGACCTTATTAACTGAGGTCTTTGTGGCAAGAGTCCAGGCTATGGAAAGGGAGTTATTCTAGTATCTACAATATTCTAGTGGTAGATATGCCAAAAGATCAGAACAATGATGTCACTTAACTCTGAAATAGTTACACATCTGTTCAGGTCCTTGCAATGTGCAAATAGCTTAGAAAGGGTATAAAAGTAGATTATTAACCTTCTTAAGAAACAGGTTTCTTCAGACTCATGGACAGAGAGAACAGACGTGGTTGCCAAGGGGTTTGAAGTGGGGGATGGAAAGGAATGACTGGGAGTTTGGGATTAGCAGATGTAAACTATTATACACAGGATGGATAAACAACAAGGTCCTACTGTATAGCACAGGGAACTGTATTCAATATCCTGTGATAAACAATAATGGAAAAGAATGTGAAAAAAGAATGTCTATACGTGTATATAACTGAGTCACTTTGCTGTACAGCAGAGATTGGTACAACATTGTAAAGCAACTATACTTCAATTTTTAAAAATTAAAAAAAAAATCAGATTTCTTAGTATGCTGAATGCAACACTGATGAGTATTATCAAATGATCTTTAAGTGTGTAATCCTGGGCCAGATGCAATAAAGAAAGAAGCCCAAGGATAGTCACTCATTGAGACAGCCTTTTGTGGTACGACGATGATGAATCAAGTTTCCCTTGTCTTTGCCAGCAGGTCGCCAGTGTAGCTTCCCTTATGCTGAGCATGTCCCCGATTCCAGGGATATGCACCCGTCAAGAAATATGCAAATTGTGAAGGCCTTGAAAGCTGCCAAAGGGTGGTTAGGTGACCTTAGGTGATCAGACAGGCAGAGCCGGTGCTTCTACTCGATAAATAAAGTTACTTCTCTCTGAGGCACAACTCATAACTTTGCTAGATGGCAACATGAGCTCTCGAACGCTACCTTCACTGTAAGCCTTTCTGCAGCCTAAAGAATATTTGGTTTTTAAAATGAGCATCATGTGAAGGCTCAATACTGTTTGAAAATGTCGAGACTTTTTAACATTCAAATATAGCTGCACAAAAGAGCGACCCATGATTGACATTTTATCTTATTAAAGTGCTGTTAATTAAGAACCACAGCCACGAGCAAAAGCGACGAAAGCCGCAGACCCCGCAAACTATTCCTGAAACAAAAGCACAACTCTGATTTGCTTAGAACCTAAATCAAAGGAACACGGTGTACGGGCTCATCCACTTCCGGTCCACTAGGGGGCAGTGAATGATCGAGTTTCCCCCAGGCGGCTTTCACGACGGTTGCTATATATGCACCTGAAGTGTGGCAGGCCTTCTACGCAAAGTGAGCAGTGCGGCAGCGATGACAGGTGCAGGGAGCATCCAGCTAGCGCTACCAGCACAGTCTGTCAGAAGGATGAAGTGAAATGAATCATTTGCATTTTTTGCCAATGAACTTGCATTATAATGAACAGGCAGTGTCGCCCGGATGGGCCCTGGCGTCGCCTCCCTGGCTTCTGCTGGACCGCCGCCAGTCACCAGGCTGGACGGCACCCAGGACTAGAGCGCGGGGGACAGACAGAGCCCGGGAGCCGGATTTAACAGTCGCCTGGGGCTGGTGACCACAGGGGCACGAATGACCCTGCGGGGATGGGGTGGGTTTCCCTCTCCCATCCCATCCCGGTGCCAGCGTCCACTGGGGGCAAGTTCCAGGCCTGGACGCTGCACAACACACATCCAGGGACACCATTCATGTCGCAGCCTGTGTGAGTGGCGCCCCCTGGAGTTGGGCAGTGAGCGCAGATTCCCTGCTCCCGCTGTGCAGGGCCCTGGACTGTGGGTCTCTGTAGGAGTGCCCATCTGCCCTCTCACGGCTCCTCAGTTTTAAAAACCTGCCTTAAAGGGCTCTAGGGAAAATAGAAAGGTGACACCCGAGCAAAATCAGAAATTGGGACCAGTGCATTCCAGTGTCTGCCACGTTCCCTCTTCCTTCTTCCTCTGTCCCACTCTCTGATCCAAGAATCTGGCGCCCTCCTGATGGTTTGTCTTTTTCCTGTTCCAATGTGCTCTTCAAAAAGATTCTAGGACATCACACCGTCAACTTCAGTTGCATTTACATCACTCTGTCTCCTCTTCCACCAGAATTTGCATTTAAACCTTACTTCTAATTGTGAAGCAAGATCCAGAGAAGGATTCCTCCCTCCTGGCCCCTTTCCTGCTGGCCTTGGTTAACAGGAGCCTCCCCTGCCCAATGGGAGGCAAACCAAACGTGCGTTTCCCCCTGTGCTCCCGCTTTAAAGCTTTCCGAGTGATTCCTTCATTCCCAGCCCCATTTCTCCACACATGTACCTGGAACATCCCTTTCGTTTTACTTAAAAACCAGTAAAGCACAGTGCTTAAATGCAGGTTCAGATCAGACTGCTTGGGTTCAAATCCCAGCTCTGTCACCTCCTAGCAGCATGTAAACGGGAAATTGCATGACTGCTCTGTGCCTCACTGCCTCCGTTCTCACAGAGGGCAGTAAGAACATCGCCTCGTGGCGGTGGTGTGAGGATTGAAGGCACCGAGCACAGCACCGGGCAGAGGCCAGCACGCCGTACGTGTTAACTTCTCAGTGTTTTGTATATTTGCCATAATGCAGTATTTCCTCTTCTCTTTCCTCTTCTTGCACCTCGGCTTCAAGACACAGATGCTCCCACCCGCTTCCCTCCCCCTTGCTTCTCCCTGAAAGGATGGCAGATGGTCTTCTGGCCTCTGAATCAGTGCCGACTGCCCCCTCCTGCCCTCTCCTGCCCCCCGCACACCTACCTGATCATCACCATAGAGAAGCAGGCACTTGTCAGGATCCTCGTAACTAAAGCAAAGAACGAAAAAAGAAATCATCTTCAGACATCAAGAACAACAACAGCGCAGGGGAGGGGGAGATCTGACGAGTGTCCTTTATGTCACGTCTGTGTTCTATTTGCAGAACAGTCTTGGAAATAGGCACTTGTTTACTTCGCCCAGATCAGAAGTGATTTCAGATTTCTCTTCGTTTAATCATCTCCTTCCACTGTGCAGGTTCATAATTAAAATAAGAAATTTATTTATAAAACCAGTGCTGGAGCTGAGAGCTAACTATATAAAGAGATGCTTAGGCTGATGAACCCTCTGTCACGTAGACCCCAAACTGCATCGACCAGCCTGGAAGGAGAGGCAGGGACTTCCCTGACATGGTCAGCATCTCCCTTGCCAGACGGGAGATGGAGGGAGTGAGGAAGGAGAGACTGGCTTCCCGATCCTAGTGTACAAGATGGAGAGCGGCCAGATTTTCATGGGGAAATGCTACACCACCCCACTTTGGGTAAATGGCTGGCTCCACGGGTAGGGTGCCCACTGGCTGGTGCCAGGACCAGAGGGAGGGAAACAGCTGCGGACGGAAGAAGACTTGAGCATGGGTGGAGTTGGCTGGGAGAGGGGATGAAGGGGCCAAGAAAGAGTAGAAGGAGGGGGTGGGGACAGTGGGCAGCGAAGTGGCAAGACCTTGACTGGGTGACCTTTCCCAGCGACCCCTCAAATCTCAGTATCTACAAAAATCATTAAATGCTTGGTGCGGTTGGGTTTCTTGTCAAAGCCAGTAAAGTGGCCTGGTAGATACAAGAGGTGAAGGCCTGCCAGTGTCTGGGAAGTATCAACACTACAGCTACAAGGCTTGTTTGACATTATGTGGCTACGTTACATATTTTTTGAGGAGTATAGTTGATGTACAATATGATGTTAGTTTCAGGTGTACTGCATAATGACTTGACACTTGCATACATTATGAAATGATCACCAGAAGTCTAATAACCATCTGTCCCCATACATGGCTACATTAAATTTGACAAATAATTTGTCACTTTGCATTAGATTTAATTTATTGCTCTTTTTATTTCCAAAGACAGAAGGGACCTACTAGACACATTTCTTTCCAGTGTCAGTATCAGAAATCTGTATGTGTCTTAAACACCTTAGTTGTTGTCTTATGGACACTGTGAAGTGGCCAATGAATGCCGTCTTCCTCTTTGTTCTGGCTTCTAGGAAACTCAAAGAAAAAGATGCTCTTCGTTTAAAAACATTGTTTAGGGTATTATGAAGTATATTTTGTTCATTGACTCTGTCTTCCTATATATATTTTTTCCCTTCACCTTCATTCATCTGTGTGCATGTGTATTACATTTTATTCTATTCTCTATCCATTGCTGAAAGTGTCCCCAAATCCTCTTTTAGACAATGCAGTTATTAATAAACAAAAACACAAATGAATAGATTTTTGCCTATCCTGGAAGTTCTTACACTTTAATCTTTTATTGCACAGAACTTTCCTCAAGTTTTGCTCTCATATCTGTTGGTTAATCTTTTCTGGACTTCTGTCCTTAGAGTTCTGCTTTTGCAAAAGACTTTGCTTCACCCTCATTTTATTAAGATGTTCTCTTATATTTTCTTCTAGTATCTACTTTAAAAATATTTAGATTTTTATTCGGAATCTATTTTTATGTATACTGTAATTTAAGGACTTAATTTTTTCCCTTAACAAAAAGCTAAAAATTATTTGTTAGACTGTTCTCCCACTAATCTGAAATGTTTGTTTAATCAAATACTACCTTCCCTTTATACATAGGTCTGTCATCGACTTATTTGTCTCTCCTTTGTACCAGTATCTTTTCTCTTTCATTTACTTTAACTTAACAGCTTGCTTTGATACCCAGTAATTCCAGTCTTTTCTCCTTATTCTTTTTCAACATTTTCTTGGCTATTTTCACATATTTACTCTTCCAGATGAACTTTAGAATCAACTTGTTGAGCTTCAAAGCAATCTCTTAAATATTTTGATTGAAATTCCACTGAAGTTGACATTTAATTTGGGGAGAGATAAAATCTTCACAATATTAAAATTTCCCATTGAGGAACATAGTTCCTTTCCCTTTTTTTTTTTTTTTTGCGGTACGCGGGCCTCTCACTGTTGTGGCCTCTCCCGTCGCGGAGCACAGGCTCCGGACGCGCAGGCTCAGCGGCCACGGCTCACGGGCCCAGCCGCTCCGCGGCATGTGGGATCTTCCCGGACCGGGGCACGAACCCGTGTCCCCTGCATCGGCAGGCGGACTCTCAACCACTACGCCACCAGGGAAGCCCCTTATATTTTTATAGAAGATTTAAAATATAAAATTCAACTCCTTGCACACATTGCCATTCTCCCCAGCACAACACTTTTCAGAATTCTTGGGATTTGAATATCATAAATAATCTGCCCAGTCTACTGGTTTCTCATTTGCTTGACCTACCTTTTAATAGTCTTGTCTTCTACCGTATTTCAGCCACTCACTGCCACGGTCGTACCCTTGATTTTGTTAGTAATACCTGGAACCCCTCCAGGATCTCCATTTCAAACATCCTACCTCCAGTCTTTCTAATGTATTCGCACTATACTCCAGCTTTAACTTAGGACTTTCAATCCATTGATCCTAACACATTTTCACTGCCCCTGACCCTTCCATGCCTCATTTTCCTTCATATCTGGCTTAAATTCCATGGTCAGTTATAACCACTTCCTCTATATACCCCCAACTCTCTCTTTTGTTGTTGCCGTTCTTTCTTGGCAAAAGTACACCCCTGATTCAACCTGACTTTCCACCCACCCTCTGCATGCACGCATGTGAAAATGTGGCTGGAGACGAACCACACCGCTGTGCTGAGTGGTCCGACTTCAAATCCATGACCACAAACCACAAGTAAGTTCTTAGTGCTTCCTGGCGGCCATCCCTCATCTCCCACTCTCCAAGACCATGTCACACTTCCTCTTTTCTCTGAAAATCTCCAACGCTTCTTCCCAATGTCCATTCTCAGATGAGGATCTTGCTTCCTGAGTCATACATCCTTGCCTGCAACCCCTGTGGCTCACTGGTGTTTTTCCCTCCCCCAGCAGTGTCTAGTGAGCGTTGCCTATCCCCCCACCCACGAACTTTCTAGTACCTTCCATGCTATATTTGTTCTCCTTGGCCCTCACTCCCTAACTCACTCCTTATTGAGCTTGGACATTGCCTGTCTCCTTCCACGAGGATGGAAGTCCCCTGAGAGCAGAGCTTTTACCTGTTTCTTTTCCTGCTGGGTTCCCAGCACCCAAACAATGCCTGGCGCGCATGTGTGGATGGGACTTCCTTAGAAGGCACCCTTTACAGAGTTCTCTGTGATCAGCCCCCACACTTGTCACCGTGAGCCTAGACTAGAACACTGTCCAGCACTACTGGATGCCATGGGTTGGCCTGCACTCTGCACCCACGGTCCTCAGGGCGGCCCTCATTCGCCCTCGCCTGCTTTGTCTCCAAGCCTCAGCCAATATCGCAGCCTCACCTGGACGTCACAGGGCTCCCAGCACACACTCCCCACTGCCCGTGGCCTCCTTGATTTCTGGACCTCCGTCACCCAGCCAAACTCAGGGCAGCCTCTCGCCCGCCCTCGACTCTGTCATCCTGTTGAATGAATGTTGGTGACCAGCCCAGTGTCTGTCACTGGCTAGGCACTCCCCCCACGCCATTCATTCCTTCATTCTTCAAATAGTTATTGGCTATATACCAGGTGCCCAGTGCTGTTCTAGGCTGATGGAATATAATAGAGAAGGTCTTGCCATTGTGGAGCTCATATTCTAATGGGCAGGAGATAATAAACAAAGAGCCACATCAATACATCACGTGTCAGATAATGCTAATTGCTATGGAGATAAATAAAGCAGGGTGAAGGAATAAGCAAATTTGGGTCTGGGGGTGGGAGAGTGTATTTTCATGGTCAGAGAGGGCTCTCGGAGAAGTGGGTGACACTGCATTGAAGCACATGGATTTCAGAAAAGAAGGTCACTCCTGGGGGTGATGATGGCCAATGCAAAGGCCCTGAGGTGCACGTGTGCTTGGGGTGTGCAAAGAGCAGTAAGGCACGCAGAGACCTGGAGCAGGGTGGGCAAGCAGGAGGGTCCTAGTGGGGACAGAGTAAAGGGAGGAGGATTTCCCCCAGAGCCGAAGGAGAGCCTCCTTGGGCTGGGGGAAGAGTAAGAGCAAAAGAACCACAAGGGAGGGGCAGGAAGAGAGGGCTGAGGGTCCTAGTGGGCACGCAGCCCAGCTTCCCAGAGGGGCTGCCTGGGGAGCAGTGGTTCCCCAGGAACGTGAGAAAAGTGGCTGCGTGGAGCTCCAGACAGACGTGCCACCTGGTGCAGTCTTGTGTACGAGACAGCCTCAGGCGTGAAGGGGCCTTGGTGACGGCTTCCCACCAGCGCGCCCCCCGAACTCTGGCACTGTGTGGGTGGGGGAACCCCTGCAGTGACTGATATTATGGTGGGTGCTCAGAATAGAATTGAACTCGAGTTTTGGAAACTAAAGTAAGTTATCCTTCTTGCACATCCAAGGTTACAGACTAAGATTCACACTTGCTCCGTTATTCTAAGTACATTAAGATCAGGGGAAACAAAGTGTCGTGCACCGCTGGCTTATCTTTCACAAATTGTTGCCCTTGGATGTTGGCATATTTTTCTTACAACAAGACTTTAAAGAATGGAGAGAGTTGCCTGAAGTGGAGATCTCTGCTCTGCTGTGGCTTACCCTGAAAGGAGGCTCCGAGCCTGCCTCAAAGTGTGAAATCGCCAACTTCTCTAAGAGAGAGACTCCAGTGGTATTTCTGCCAAAAAAAAAAAAAAAAAGAAAGAAAGAAAATCCCAGAAATACATCCATCCTGAATATCAGAGCCCAGAAATTATTCATATCACTCTGCAGCTCTGGCAAGAGACCAAATTCCTGGAATTCGAGGCATCCGAATCATTTCATTGTGCCTCAGTAACAGCGATAGACATGGGCGATAACAATCTAGAAGGATTGAGTTTTTCAGAGGGACTATCTTTGATTTTTTTTAAGATGAAAAAAGGTCCAATTTAGGACTGATAATTTCCTCCCTTCTTCAGAAATCTCTCTAGCTAATCTGTATGTTTTAATCTCAGTAAGGGCAGCAAGGCTCTCATCTCATTTAAGAGTTAGGTTTAGAGGAATCTTATCCAACTAGCTGCAGCCCAGGGATTCAGGAGAGCATTTTTTCACATCTAATAACCTGAAGCTTTCATACAGTGCTTAGGACAGGGCCCCAGACCCAGGGCGTACTCAGCATATGCCGCTGGAAAGAACAGGGGGGCCAGGAAATTGGAAGCACCCAGCAGGGCTTGGACTGGCTCCAGATTTCATT
This sequence comes from Delphinus delphis, assembly GCF_949987515.2. Lineage (NCBI taxonomy): Eukaryota > Metazoa > Chordata > Mammalia > Artiodactyla > Delphinidae > Delphinus > Delphinus delphis. The sequence goes on along the minus strand of NC_082700.1, from coordinate 7,699,067 downwards.
TCTTTGAACCTTTCTAAATTGCAAAGCATTGTGATAAGTGAGTCAATTTCTGACAAGTCTTAGTATTCTAAATCCTAATGACCTTACCATCTCCATATTTTTTCCGTCCGGATCACAGTGAGCTAAAGCGTAGAATACATCTCCTGGTTTCCCCCTTCAAAATGGAGAGGATTGTGGAGTCCAGTTATGAAAGGTGATGGGGAGACTGAGGCCAATGACAACTGTCCACAAGGGCTCATCAGTGTTTCTGTTTTTAGGTGGCAAAAGAGAGAAAGGCCAGTAAGATAAGAGATCACACTGAACGTGTCCCTAGTTATTGACATTAGATTCTTCCTCTCTAGATATCAGCCTTCCAGGAATAAAATAAGTGGATCATCAAGGCTCCCAATTCATAACTCAGCTCAGGAAAGAAGGCAGCTGTTTATACTCAGTGCATGCTTGACCTGGACCAATGGATTGTACTAAGGCACTGAAGGGTGGCTGGGATTCTGTCACTTATGTGAGAAGTCTCATCTGCGGCATCATGGGGATGCCATTATGGGATGAACCATATCTTGAGAGAGCCAGGCATGTCTTAACATCAACCTGGATGAAACCCAGAAAACAATGGTGATTCTGATCACTTTCGTACTTCAAAGAAGCTGGGAGGGAGTGCATATCATGTGACAAGCATCAGTGTCCAAAAAGGCCTCGACCCACTGGGATACGGGCCCAATATCATTGATATTTGTTCAAGAGTGTAAGCAGAGCATAATCAAAGCTGTCTAGAGTTTGTGGGCCAAGTTGCAAAGAGGAGAGACTGGAGGCTGTGAGCCAATCAACTAGAACATGCAAGCAACTGCTCCCACCCACACTGGGGCAGTGACTACAGAAATGAGAGGAGAAAACGGACAAGAATTCGTTAGTGATTGGAAGTAAAAGATGAGGAAGAGAGGAAGCAACCACAGGGAATTCCAAGGTTCTCAATTTGAATGATGAGATGGAGGCTGTAATCAGGACAGAAAACATAGGAAACACCGCAGAATCTGGGCGGGGGTGGGGGTGGGGGGGGAGGGCTGTTGTATTTTGACACTTCAGTTTTGAAAGGCCTGTAGGATACCCACTCAAAGATGAACCTAGGGGCTTCCCTGGTGGCGCAGTGGTTAAGAATCCGCCTGCCAATGCAGGGGACACGGGTTCGAGCCCTGGTCCAGGAAGATCCCACATGCCACGGAGCAGCTAAGCCCGTGCGCCACAACTCCTGAGCCTGCGCTCTAGAGTCTGTGAGCCACAACTACTGAGCCTGCGTGCCGCAACTACTGAAGCCCACACGCCTAGAGCCTGTGCTCTGCAACAAGAGAAGCCACTGCAGTGTGCCACCGCAGTGTGCCACTGCAGCACACTGCAATGAAGAGTAGCCCCCGCTCACTGCAACTAGAGAAAGCCCGTGCGCAGCAACAAAGACCCAACACAGCCATAAATAAATAAATAAAAATTTATAAAAGAAAAAAAAAAAGATGAAGCTAGGATTTAGAGGACAGGGGTCAAGAAGTAGATTTAAAATCATACCAAAGCCACAAAAAGGAAAGATAATACTGAAGGAGATAATGTGGTGAAGGAGAAGGCCAAGGCTAGGACTTGAGGAGCTCTCAGCATGTGAGAGGGAAGAGGAGGACAAAGACAGGAGGAGTTGGAGAACCAGGCAGGGATTTACTGCAAAGGTCAAGGGAAGAAAAAGTATATGTCACACAGGTTGGTATAATGAAGACTCAATAGAGGGAAAAGATTTGTCTCTTAGGATGTTATTGTATTAGGTTCAGTGAGAGATAGTGAAGGCTGGCAGTGATGGTGTCATGGGCACATGGCAGAGGATGAGGGACAGGATGCTGTGAGTCCCTGAACGTGCAGGGTGAGGTGTAACTTTACACCTGAAGGAACTAAAAAAAAGAACAAACTAAGCCCAAAGTTGGCAGAAGGAAGGAAATAACAAAGACTAGAAAAGAAATAAACAAAACAAAAAAACAATTAAACTGAGGGTTTTTTTTAAAGATTAACAATATTTGCAAACCTTTAGCCAGATTAACTAAGACAAAAAGAGAGAAGACTGAAATAAATAACATTAAAAATGAAAGAAGAGACATCACAAATGATACAACAGAAATAAAAAGGGTCACAAGAGACTACTATGAACAATTATATGCCAACAACTGGATAACGTAAAAGAAATGGACAAATTCCTAGAAACAAAATCTACCAAGACTAAATCATGAAGAAATACATAGTCTGACCAGACATATAACTAGTATAGAAATTGAGTTGAAAGCCCAGGACCAGATGACTTCACTGGTGAATTCTACCAAACATTTAAAAAAAGAAGACCAGTCTTTCTCAAAAACTTCCAAAAAATTGAAGAGCAGAGAACACTTCCAAACTCATTTTATAAGGCCAGCATTATCCTGATATCATAGCCAGACAGAGACACCACAAGAAAAGAATACAACAGGCCAACATCCCCGATGAATCTAGACACAAAAATCCTCAACAAAATACTAGCAAACTAAATCCAACAGCACACTGAAATGAATGATGGTTCAAGGTACAGAAATCAATTAATGTGACACATCACATTAACAGAATGAAGGATAAAAATCACATGATTGTCTCAATAGATGCAGAAGAAGTGTTTGACAAAATTCAAAATTCTTTCATGATAAAAACTCTCAACAAACTAGGAATAGAAGGAAAGTATCTCAACATAATAAAGTTTTCTTCCAAGAAATCCTCTGGGGTAGTAATGTCATATCCCTTAGTACAGTGGGTTTTTTTCCCCTTCTTCTATTGTTAGTTTACTTTATGTTCAAAGAGGGCAATGTCTTGCCCTAGGTTAGCAGACAAATTAGCAGTAAATCAAGCTGAGATTTAAAAAATACTTATTTTTTACATATTTATTTAATCAAAAAATAGCTATTGAACATCTTCTATGATCTAAGGGCTCTATTAGGCAGATACATTTATCACTCATCAAAAGTATTTCTCTTGCCTTCCTGTTTTGTTTTTATAGCTAAGAGTTTTAAGGCTGAGACATACCTTAGAGTGTGTCTACAAGGGTGTAAAAGCAACAGAAAAGAAGTTGTGTGTGAAATTGTATATTAAAGGTAATAATAGAGTGAGTTTTGCACGTGGCAATTAGTTTACAATGTGCTCCCACAAATGCACTCAGACACCATGATTAATGCTCCCTGGAGCCTTCAGTCTCTGTAACTAGCTGTCATTGTACTTACCAGAACACTATTCTCCCAGGATATTATGATAAATACCACGTTGGTTCTAATATTGCTGTAAGTGATTAGGTCTGGGTGTGAGAGGGGGTGGTGAGATGAAATGGAGATAAAATGCAAAGTTTACGTTCTGTCTGCTTAGCTGGAATTCAGTAAGAAACCAAGCCAGCAATCCTTGTGTGAGGTTTTGGGGTGACACAGAGACATCCCACCCACCCCACAACACATACCCATGCCCGCTCTGTGGGGGTTTTAAGTGCTGTTTCAAATTCATTTTCTTTTGGGTGTGTCTGGAAGCTAAATATCAGAAGGCAAATGCCAGAACGAGAAAACTAGTCTCCACATCAGAGGAGCAGGGTATCCTGAACCTCACCCCTAGTCCAACAGAGAAGCTCTCAGAGAATGACATCATCAACAAACAGTCCCATTGGTTGATGGGATTGGTACATGGCCCATACCATTGGCTCCATCCCGGTGACTCCCTCAATAAGGGAGGGGTGACTGGTTAGAGTATACAACCCAAGTCAGTAAATATTCACTGTTGTGTACGAAATGTTTGTGTCCCCTCAAAATTTGTATGTTAAAACCCTAACCTCCAATGTGATAGTATTTGGAGATGGGGCCTTTGGGACGTAATTAGGGTTAGATGAGTTCATGGGGGTGGGGCTCTTGATAGGATTATGAAGAGACACTACAGAGCCCCTCCCCAATACAGACACACCAAGGAAAGGCCATGTGAGGACACAGTGAGAAGGTGTCTGTCTGCAAGTCAGGAAGAGAGCCCTCAGCAGAAACAGAAGGGGATGGCACCTTGATCTTGGACTTCCCAGACCCCAGAACTGAGAGAAAATTAATTCCTATTGTTTAAGGCACCCAGTCTGTGACATTTTGTTGGGGAAGCCCCAGCAGATTTATACATTCACATTCACTAGAATGTGCTCTCCTTGAGGCTGGGTGTCCTGTGTGTTCAATCCCTGAATCCCTAGCCTATAGCAAAAGACTCCTCCTCACCCCCCAGCTCCAAGCCCCAAGAGTGGTGGGACAGGACAAAGTCTTCATGATGTCCTGGGATCACAGTGTCCCTGGAACCTTTGTTAATTTGGGGTGCTCTCCACTCAGCCCTCCCGTGTCAAGAGTTCACCTAATCATGATAATGGAAACCAGAATTTATAGTGTCCTTCCTGAGTGCCAGACAAGTACCTGACAAGTATTATCTCATGAAATCCTCCTAACAACCCAATGAGCTGGGTACTATTTTTATTTACCAGTTTTACAGACAAGGAAAACTGAGGCACAAAGAGTTCAGACCACCTGCCAGTAAATCCTAGTGAGATTTGACATCAGAGTCTCAGTCTTTGATTGCTTATTCATTTTTTTAAAAAAAGTATTGAACAGCTATTATGTGCCATGCCTTGTGATAGGTGTTAGACCTACAGTGGGGAACAAAACAGTTGTGGTTCCTACCCTCCCAGTCTAGTGACAGTCAGTAGACAAAGAATTCACCATCTATACTCATAGGCCCATGACATGTACAATAGGGAAAATGAACAGGGTCAATGAGCGCATAGTCAGATAAGGAGGAGGTGAGATTTAAATTAAGGTCGGAAGAGAAAGATAGGGGTGGGGTGGGCATGGTGCTTCAGGCAGACGGAACAAGGGCAAAGGCCCTGAAATGGGAAACTGCTGAGGACATCTGAGTAACTGAATGAGGCCACGGAGGCTGGTGCTCCAGAGACTGGGAGCGAGTGAAGCGGGAGGGGGTCCGAAGAGCTTTGAGGCCATGGTGAGGACACAGGGGGCCCGCGGGCGGTCATGCGTTGTTCATGCCGCTCCCAGCACGTCGGGACTGGAAGAGGAAGGGCGTTGGCTGTGAGGAGCACCTGTTCTGCTGGGTGAAGTGTGAGCGCCTACATCTAGGACGCAGGTTTCATCTTCACCGCAGCCCTGTGAGGCCAGCCTTATCATCTCCGTCGTGCAGGTGGGCCACCTGAAGTTGAGAATGAAGACTGGACTTGCCCAGGTCCCCAGAGATGAGTGAAGGGACTGAGATCTGAGTCCACCACAAAGTCCTGCCTTCGCCAGAGTCCCCAAGCTGCCCCAGGTGGAGCCCAGCCCTGCTGCCCTGCCCCCCATGCTGGGAGCTGGGGTCTGGCCTGGGGATGGGAGAGGCAGGAGGCAAGCCCGCCGGGAGGAGCTGCACTCGCTTTGCTGGGCCTGCACGAGTCCTCTCAGGGCTGTCCTTTTTATTGTCTCATCAAAGTGGCCTTTCTTGAAAGCAGTGATAACATAAAATATCACTTTCAGGAAACTCTCTGAGATGGCGTGAGTAAAAAGCAATCAGTCACCCACAACTCAATCATGTGCCGCCCCCACTGGGCCAGGCTGGGCACCTTGGGCCCCACAGCACAGGGAAAGGCTCCAATGCCCCCTCCCCCGACCCCCCGGAAGGGGGGGTCCTCCTGAGGAGTCAAGCGTGCAGCCCTTTGGGGAGGAGTGGGACCTAGGGCAGGACTGCACATGCGCACGAGGGGCGCTGGGGACGGGCTCTGCCTGGCTTTTTTCTATGGGAACACACTCGGCTACAGGTTTGCTTTTCAATCACTTCCTTCTAAATACATCAACTTTTCTCTGTATTTCTCAATATAAAAAATGATTGGCCACTCTGACTGGTGTGAGGTGATACCTCATTGCAGTTTTGACTTGCATTTCTCTAATGATTAGTGATGTTGAGCATCCTTTCATGTGTTTGTTGGCAATCTGTATGTCTTCTTTGGAGAAATGTCTGTTTAGGTCTTCTGACCATTTTTGGATTGGGTTGTTTGTTTTTTGTTATTGAGCTGCATGAGCTGCTTGTATATTTTGGAGATTAATCCTTTGTCTGTTGTTTCATTTGCAAATATTTTCTCCCATTCTGAGGGTTGTCTTTTTGTCCTGCTTATGGTTTCCTTTGCTGTGCAAAAGATTTTAAGTTTAATTAAATCCCACTTTTTAATTTTTGGTTTTATTTCCATTACTCTAGGAGGTGGGACAAAAAAGATCTTGCTATGGTTTATGTCAAAGAGTGTTTTTCCTACGTTTTCCTCTAAGAGTTTTATAGTGTCTGGCCTTACATTTAGGTCTTTAATCCATTTGGACTTTATTTTTCTGTATGGTGTTGGGTAATGTTCTAATTTCATTCTTTTACATGTACCTGTCCAGTTTTCCCAGTACCACTTATTGAAGAGGCTGTCTTTTCTCCATTGTATGTTCTTGCCTTCTTTGTCGTAAATGAGGTGCCCATATGTGTGTGGGTTTATCTCTGGGTATTCTATCCTGTACCATTGATCTATATTTCTGTTTTTGTGCCGGTACCATACTGTCTTGATTACTATAGCTTTGTAGTATAATTTTAAGTAGGGGAGCCTGATTCCTCCAACTCCATTTTCCTTTCTCAAGATTGCTTTGGCTATTCGGGGTCTTTTGTGTTTCCATACAAATTGTAACATTTTTTGTTGTAATTCTGTGAAGAATGCCACTGGTAGTTTGATAGGGATTGCATTGAATCTGTAGATTGCTTTGGGTAGTATAGTCATTTTCACAATATTGGTTCTTCCAATCCAATAACATGGTATATTTTTCCATTGGTTTATGTCATCTTTGATTTCTTTCATCAGTGTTTTATAGCTTTCTGAGTACAACTCTTTTGCTTCCTTAGGCAGTTTATTCCTAGGTATTTCATTCTTTTTGTTGCAATGGTAAATGGGATTGTTTCCTTAATTTCTCTTTCTGATTTTTCATTGTTGGTGTGTAGGAATGCCAGAGATTTCTGTGCATTAATTTTGTATCTTGCAACCTCACCAAATTCATTGATTAGTTCTAGCAGTTTTCTGGTGGCATATTTAGGATTTTCTATATATAGTATCATGTCATCAGCAAACAGTGAGAGTTTGATTTCTTCTTTTCCAATTTGTATTCCTTTTATTTCTTTTTCTTCTCTCATTGCTGTGCCTAGGACTTCCAAAACTGTGTTAAATAAGAGTGGCGACTGTGGACATCCTTGTCTTTTTCCTGATCTAAGTGGAAATGCTTTCAGTTTTTCACCATTGAGTATGATGCTTGCTGTGGGTTTGTCATATATGACCTTTATTATGTTGAGGTAGGTTCCCTCTATGCCCATTTTCTGGAGAGTTTTTATCATAAATCGGTGTTGAATTTTGTCAAAAGCTTTTCCTGCATCTACTGAGATGATCATATGGTTTTTATTCTTCAATTTGTTAATGTGGTGTATCACATTGATTGATTTGTGTGTATTGAAGAATCCTTGCATCCCTGGGACAAATCCCCACTTGATCATGGTGTATGATCCTTTTAATGTGTTGCTGGATTCTGTTTGCTAGTATTTTGTTCAGGATTTTTGCATCTATGTTCATCAGTGATAGTGGTCTATAATTTTCTTTTTCTATGATATCTTTTTCTGGTTTTGGAATCAGGGTGATGGTGGCTTTGTAGAATGAATTTTGGAGTGTTTCTCCCTCTGCAATTTTTTGGAAGAGTTTGAGAAGGATGGATGTTAGCTCTTCTCTAAATGTTTGATAGAATTCACCTGTAAAGCCATCTGGTCCTGGACTTTTGTTTCTTGGAAGATTTTTAATTACGGTTTCAATTTCATTACTTGTGATAGGTCTGTTTATATTTTCTAATTCTTCCTGGTTCAGTCTTGGAAAATTGTACCTTTCTGAGAATTTGTCCATTTCTTGATGGTTGTCCATTTTATTGGCATATAGTTGTTTGTAGTAGTCTCTTATAATCCTTTGTATTTCTGCAGATTCAGTTTTGTTTTCTCCTTTTTCATTTTTAATTTTATTGATTTGTGTCCTCTCCCTTTTTTTTCTTGATGAGTCTGGCTAAGGGTTTATCAATTTTGTTTATCTTTTCAAAGATAAACTTTTAGTTTTATTGATCTTTGCTATTGTTTTCCTTGTTTCTCTTTCATTTATTTCTGCTCTGACCTTTATGATTGCTTTCCTTCTACTGACTTTGGGTTTTCTTTGTTCTTCTTTCTCTAGTTGTTTTAAGTGTAGGGTTAGATTGTTTATTTGAGATATTTCTTGTTTCTTGAGGTGAGATTGAATTGCTATAAACTTCCCTCTTAGAACTGCTTTTGCTGCATCCCATAGGCATTGGGTCGTCGTGTTTTCATTGTCATTTTTTTCAATGTATTTTTTAATTTCTTCTTTGATTTCTTCAGTGATCTCTTGGTTATTTAGTAGCTCAGTGTTTAGCCTCCATGTATTTGTGTTTTTTACAGTATTTTTCATTTCAGTTATTGTGTTGTTCATCTCTGTTTGTTTGTTGTTTAGTTCTTCTAGATCTTTGTTAAACATTTCTTGTATTTTCTCAGTCTGTGCCCCCATTCTGTTTCCGATATTCTGGATCATCTTTTCTATCATTACTCTGAATTCTTTTTCAGGTATATTGCCTATTTCCTCTTCATTTATTTGGTCTTGTAGGTTTTTACCTTGCTCCTTCTCTGTGGCATATTTTTTTGCTATCTCATTTTTTTTTTTTTTTTAATGAGTTGGATTGTGTTCCTGTCTTACTGGTTGTTTGGCCTGAGGCTTCCAACACTGGAGTTTGTAGGTTGTTGGGTAGAGCTGGGTCTTGGTGCTGAGATGAGGGCCTCCGTGAGACCTCACTCCGATGAATATTCACTGGTGTCTGAGGTTCTCTGTTAGTCCAGTGGTTCAGACTCAGCGCTCCCAGTGCAGGAGTTTTGGCCCCCGGCTCATGAACCGAGATCCCACAAGCCATGTGGGGTGGCAAAAAAAAAAAAAAAAGCAATAACAAAGTAAAAAATAAAATTAGACTAGGAAACTAACAGATATGTTAGAAAGAATATAAAATAAAAATATAGATGAATCAACAACCATAAGGTACATCAGTACCACAATAGTAAAACAGAGGAAGAAGGAAAAGGAAAAAAAAAAGAAAAAGAAGAAAGAAAAGAAAAGCGGGGGGAAGGCCTTGGCTGTGGAGGCGGGGCCTAAGCAAGGGCGAGGTTTGGGTGTTGGGTGGGGCCTATGCTCAGGACCCACAGGGCTGGAAAAGGCCCTGGGGCTGTGGGGGGTGGGGCTTAGGCTCAAGGAACAGAAGGGGCCCAGGCGTGCCCCCCACCCCTGGTCTCAGAGGGCAGGGGACCTCACCTGGGAGCCCAGCAGGCTTCCTGGGCTCGAGTGGGAGGGGCAAACACCCTCCTCTCCTCTCCTGCTCCTCCCACCTGTCTCTCCTGATCTCCCCGGCCTCCCTCCTATGCCCCCAAGGACCCACGCGGCCTGGAGGGGGCTTTGGAGCGGGGGTACCAGCCTGGGAGCTCAGCAGACTCCCCAGCCCAAGTGGGCCAGGTGATTGCCTTCTGCTCCTCTCTCGCTCCTCCCGGAGGGTCCCTCCTGCCTGACTTTCCTCATCTCCCCAGCCTCAGGGGCGCTGATCCTGTCTGGCCTCCACTTCTCTTCCCCCCCCAGCCCCCCCAACATCCTACTGGTTCACTTGGGGGTTCCTCCTGTCTCCCTGGGCGTCAGAGTCCCCCACCAGCGGCAGGCAGGTGCCCTAGTTGTGGAGAGACGCTAACTCCACGTCTTCCCACACCACCATCCTGACTCCTGAGCATGCTTTTTAAAATCCAACCGGGCTGAATTTAGAAATCCAAATTTGTTGCTTTTTAATAGTTAATATTACTTATAAGAATATATATTAATATGTTAATAAGTATATTTTAATAATTAAACTTAATTTTAAACTTAATTGTATTTAATAGCCCGGAGGATGTGAGGTTGTATTAACTGTTCGCTAAGGTGATTGAAGCCTAGGAAACCAGGGGCTTCTAAATGAGGCAAGTTTGGGCTTGGGTGGAGTCAGAGGAGGTGGGAGGAGTCAGACAGGGTGGTGGGAACCACATTCAAGCTCCGCCCCTTCACTTAGCCACACCCCCAGCCCCATGCTAAACAGCCTAATTCCTCAGCCTGGACACCACTGCCCCCATCACAGTTCACCCTGCTCCAGTGTTGAACTTTCTTTTGCTTCAACCTTGTTTTGGAGTTTTCCAAAATTCCTTCCCACCAAGCCGCAGCCCCTCGCCTTGGCCCATTACTGAAGTTGCTCGGCACCCGGGATGCTGCACATTCATTTTCATTATGCTGCCATTGATGGAAACCTTCAGTATCTTCCTTAACAGCCTGACCCATTCTTTGAAGGCTCTCCAGCAGTGAGTATAGTTTTTTGCCTTGTTTTGTTTCGTTTTTTCTTTGTTTTTTACTGTGGATTTTATTTTTTGAAAAATAAAATCACTTTGGACTGAATTTTGGTGGACAATAAAGTGGCAATATTATTTTGAATCTAAAATAAATGGTACTAAAAGGTACCATTTTCTCTCACTCTGGAAGTATTCCAGAAGAGGGCCCTGTCAGTTTGAGGCAAGGACAGTATCATTGCAATAGGCCAAAGGGATAGCTTTCTTTGCACAGCAGCTTTTTTTTAAGGTCTTCATACTTTACCCTATTACCACAGATGGGTATGTGTCTGTGTAAACCCACACATGGAAATGAATTTCATAGCCCAACGATTATTCACTTAGCCATTGAAGAGCTGCAGGCACTCACCCAGTCCCTAGGATCAGTTTGTTGTACTGTGGCGTGCGGGTGACATCCGTCACCCACCTGGGCTTCCGAATGATGGGCTTGTCCTAAAGGGTTGAAGGGTGGAAATAAACAAAAATATGCCCTTTTAATGATAAGACAATTTCCATTGTCTCAAGCCACTCTGGTCCTTAATATGCATACTTAACATAATAGAGTTTTCTTTTTTTTTAACATCTTTATTGGAGTATAATTGCTTTACAATGGTGTGTTAGTTTCTGCTTTATAACAAAGTGAATCAGCTATACATATACATATATCCCCATATCTCCTCCCTCTTGCGTCTCCCTCCCACCCTCCCTATCCCACCCCTCTAGGTGGTCACAAAGCACCGAGCTGATCTCCCTGTGCTATGCGGCTGCTTCCCACTAGCTGTCTATTTTACGTTTGGTAGTGTATATATGTCCATGCCACTCTATAGTTTTCTTTAGTTGACTTTCGCTCTCAACTACAGGCGTATCCCGGAAATATTGAGGGAGGGTTCAGTTCTAGACCACTGCAATAAAGCAATTCACACAAATTTTGTGATTTCCCAGTGCATACAGAAGTTATGTTTACACTATGCTGTAGTCTGTTAAGTGTGCCATGTCTTAAAAAAAATCAATGTACATACCTTAATTTAAAAATACTTTTTTGTTAAAAAATGCTAGCCACCATCTGAGGCTTCAGTGAGTAGCAATCTTTTTGCAATAGTAACATCAAAGATCCCTGATCACAGGTCGCCATGACAGATAAAATAATAATGAAAAAGTTTGAACTATTGCGAGAATTACCAAAATGTGACACAGAGACACAACGTGAGCAAACGCTTTTGGGAAAATGGTTCTTATAGACTTGCTCGATACAGGGTTACCACAAACGTTCAATTTGTAAAAAAAAATGCAGTATCTGTGAGATGCAATAAAACAGGGTCTGCCTATATAGAGAACTTGCTATATAGATTTGAAGAACCACCTTTATTCTCTCTCTCTAGAGCGGGCTTATTTGGCAGCCTGAGGGTTATTGTTTAGCTGTAACTTCTAGGGTGGATGATAAGTTTCCTGAGGGCAGAAATGGGTGTCTGTACCCCCAGCACACAGCACAGAACCTGAGCAGTGACAAGGGCTCAACTATTTGTTGAGTGAGATAATAAAAGAAAGACTTTAAAGATAGAATATATTCTGGAATGGGTCAGGTATTGTTATTCCTATCCTAAGTGTAGTTCCCAAATGCTTCTTGCCTTCTGAATTTCTGATTCTGTGATTCTGTAAGTTCTCTAAGGAGAAACCCTCACAGAGCAACCTAAACTGAAATAACCATTAACAGGGAGAAAAATTCTTTTCCATTTGTCATTCATTAAGACATATGATCAAGTACATGATGGAATCACGTGTAATTCATCCATCTGATTTAGAAGCAAAATGAGGAATTATCTCGCACTACATATAGAGATCATATTTTATTTGCATTCCATAGACTGGCAAAATCCAACATGAATATATTATCTTCAAGGACACAATTTCTGTAATCATGCCACTCGAGGAGCAGTTTAAAATAGCAAATAAAATCAAACTGGAGCACTCAGCATCCTTATCAAATGAGAATCACATACAAAAACCCGCTTTCTTCTTTTCAACTTCAGCTGCAGGGACCAGAAATAAACGGCCCCATCTTCTCTGATCATGATTAAGGTGTCGTCAGGCGCAGAGAGAATGCACAGCACGGGACCCCCATACGACAGCCCTCGCAGCACAGCAGGCAGCTGGGAGGAAACCTCTTTCTGGCGAGCCAGAGCACCAGCTTGCTCTGAATACACTAACTGCAGGTACGTGCAGAAGCCATCCTGGTGAAGAAAGGAAAATTCAGTAAACGTCTACTGTCTTTCAAAAATTCTCTTTATCCTCAGGACATGGATAAGTCCTGACATAATTAGTAGCTTATCGATGTGAACTTGGTTGCCAAAAACTCGGGGCTAATAACTGGGGTGCGCCTGTTCGGCTAGGGCTGGAAATCTGCTACTCAGTGTCTCGCTTCCCTGCCCAGTCTCTCTGTCTAAAGATGATGGTGAGGGTTGAGCACATACCCTGTTCCGTGCAATGTGGACCTTCACCTCCATTCTTGCCATAGCTGGATAAGGTAGGTACTGTTACTCTCCTCATTTTACAAATTGGGGAACTCAAGCCTAGAAAGGTTAAATAATCTGCCTAAGATCAAACAACTAGTAAGTGGCTGGCCTGAGACTTGAGCCCCCATTGGTCTGACTGCACAGTTCTGACCCACCAGGATGTACGCCTCATTTCGAATCTCGGCAGTGCACGTAGGGAAAAGCCGACCTGCGGTCTGGGGAAGGGGTGGGCGTGCCTGTAGGGCCTGGGAACATCTCCATTTTCTCTCCGCTTCCCCCAAAGCCCTAACTCACTAGAGTCTTCCCTTCTCTTCCCTGGAATCCTGACTGTTCCCTTTCAAATGAGATGACAGTGAAAACACTGTATTTGCTTTGGTTGGGGCAGTGGCCCGAGGTCTGAATAGAGGTGAATGCCGCTCAGCTTGTCATTTTAGAACTTGATTCATCCTAGAACAATAGGATACTGATGCACAATGGCAGAGAATTTTAAAAGCAGATGTCTCAGCTCCTCATTGTACAACCCAAATTGGGAAACATTAATAATGACGATGATGATAACATTTGTTGAGAAATTACTCTGTGGCTGCCCCTGTTCTAAACACTTTCCATGTGTCAGTGATCTGATTATCACCAGGTGTTGCTTGTTCGCAGGATTGCTTGCTCACCAGTGTTTCACTTTTGCTTTTGGGTAAGGTGGCAGATGTAGCCTTCATTTCCTGGTTTTAGGAATGCCTTCTTGGAACTTGCCTGAGCTACTGCAATTCCTAGTGAAGCTATTCCAGGCATATCCTGACATTACGAGAACTTGAAAATTGTGAATATGCATGTCCCCTTGGTTCAACTTCAACTTGGCAAGGGTACTGAGGGGCATAGGGTACTCCAGAAAGGCTCAGAACCAAACATTTTATACATTTTCCTCACTAACTTCAAGTCTGACTCACAAAACACAACCCAACTTACCCACTGAATTCTACCCACTGCTTCATAGTCTATTTTCATGAAAAGTTGTTCTATTTGTTCAATACTCTAGAGAGAAAAAAATCAATCTGTGTTTAGAGTAAACTATTCACTAGATTGGTGGGCGACAGGATACAGGAGGGGGAAGATATTCATTTTTCCAATTTTCATATTCAAAAACGCATACTACTCTAAGATCTCTGGAATGTTTGCTCCAAAACATTAATAGGACTGTTAATCTGAATTCAGTGCACTGACACCAGAACTCTTCCCCAGCAAGAGGCTGAGCTCCTCGAATATCTATGTTTGAAATCAAGCCTTAATTAGTAGGAGGAGCTGTGGGTCTCCCAGGGCTTATGCTCCCAGAGGGTCCCACTCCACCCTAGTCAGTTCCAGCCAGAGGACTGAACTGAGTTTCAGTTTGAGACACTGAAACTCAAAGTGTATCAGTATCTTTGAGTGTATCCCCACTTTGAGATACACAGCAAAGCAAATTCTGAGGACAGTGGTTGGGATGGTGAGGATACTCACTTGGGTGTAGCCAGGACAAAAAGGTGCGCAAGTCATAAGAATTACTTTCAAGTGTTAGAAGGATCATTGTGTGGGAGAGAGAGTAGATTCCTTCTGTGTGGCTGTAACAGGCAGACGATAAGATGGATCCCACGATCCCTTCCTCTTGGTATTCAGGCCGATAAAACCCCCTCTCTTTGAGTAACTTGCTGGTAACCAACCGTAACTTCTGGTAGGCTGTCTCTCTCCCTAGCTGGCTTTGAGGAAGCTGGCTGCCAAGCCATGAGCTACCCTATAGAGGCGCCTACGTGGAAATGGCCAACAGCCAGCAAGGAACTGAGGCCTTAGTCCAACAACCCGCAAGAAACATGGCAGAGACCATGTGTCCTTGGAAGTGCCCTGTTCCCCAGTCAAGCTTTCAGATGAGACCCTAGCATAGCTACCACCTTGCTATAGCCTCGCGAGACACCCTGAAGCAGAGAATCCAGCTAAGCCAGGACTGGATGCCTAACTTACAAACACTGAGAGATAATACATGTGTAGTTTTAAGCTGCTGAGTTTGTGGTAATTTTGTTCTGGTGCCATGGATAACTCAGAGAGTGGTGCAGAAGCTTAGAAACTGGGCTAATGGGTAGGATGTCAAGAAAGACCAATTTCAGCTCATAAAGGGAAAAAAACAAATTTAAGGTCAGAGCTCTCCAACCTTGAAACGGGCTACCTTATAAAGTATCGAGTTCCCTTAAGCTGAAGGTATTCAAGCGTATGCTGGCTCCTGGCTTAGCAGAGAATAGAATCTGTGCATTGAAGTGGTTATATACTAAGTGACCTCTAAGGTCCTTTCAAACCCCAGGATTCCATAATTGCAGCTTCAACAGAGATGGTCAGGTTTTATGTCTATTTTGGGGAGTGCGGTGTTGGCTTTTCTCTTATAAGTCTCAGAGGTGTTTGCCTTTGCTCAGTAATGATACCAAATGGAAAAAATGAGATGATGCCTTATTTCAAGACACCAGGGCATTGCCCCTTGGTGAGTCGATACCCAGTGCCAGTGTAGGGGTCGTGAGGAGAGACCCTGGCTGTGGGACTGAGCTCAGACCCAGTTCCCTCTACATCATGCTCCAAAGGAGACATCTCACACCCCTGGGTGTGGCTGCAGTGCAGACATTACCATGGCAACTAGGCAATACCACGCACATAATAAGTAACAAATATTTTTGGAACGAAAGTCCGAACAGACCCAAACACCTAGAGGGATGGCTTCCCGAGAGATTAGGATGAGAGATGCAACAGGAAACAAGAAAGCTCAGGAGGGGGGCAGTCACTGCCTGGGCTCAGGCTGCCCACCCAGACCACCCCTGTCACCACAGAGCAGAGCCTGGGACAGGTGTGGGTCCACCTGGGCAACTTGGAGCTCCGGACAAGGTGGCATGAGGCAAGGGCCGTGCAGTGTTGTGGACCACAGTGGGAGTGGGCCCTCGGGCAGTACATGGGCCATCGTACGGCCACTCCTTGATCTTGCAGCACCGTGGCTCTGCCCAGAGAGATGCAGCCTCCCCCATCAGTCACAGCTAAAGGGGCACTGGGGTCTGCATGAACAGCCTCTGGCCCTGCCCTGGGGAACTGCCTTCTCAGCATGATTATGTGAGAGACACCGGACCACTTCCTCCTCACATCGCTCACTCATTGAGCACCAGTGGCATGACAAGCCCTGTGTCAGATGCTGCAGCTTCAGAGCTGAGAGATGCCTTACTTGCCCTCATGGCGTTCGCTGTCCAGCAGGGTCACAGCAAAGCAGCAATGCAGTGCCCAAAACAAATTCTGTGTTACAGGAAACTGCGGACCACTATCAGGTTAAAAGGAAGAGCAGCTACTTCTTTCTAGGAAAGTTAGGACAGCCTCGTCTGAATCCATGATGACTGTACTGCATTAAAGTCAGTCATTCATTTAACAGCATTTATTGGACATCTGTATGGGCCAGGCATGGTCCTAAATTCTGGGAACATAAGAAAAACCAGAATCCAGGGAGAATTAGTACTCAGGCAAAAAATGGGAGGAGAGTATTCTAGGCAAGGGAACAGCACGTGGGAAGATACGGGAATAGGAAAATAGGGCATCACCTTCTGTGCTCCCCACGGGAACCACAAGTTTTGGTGTAAGACCCCCATTCCTCTAGGTGGCACCCATATCTGAAACACTCACCCTGTATATTGTGCCCCTGAAAACGCAGCCCAAGGTTCATCTCCTCCAGGAGACCTTCCTGGCTCCCTGGTCTGCTTTAGATGCTCGCGTAGCACCCAGGCTGAATTCTAGGCCAGCTCTGACCTCCCCGAGGGCAGAGTCCACTTGACTGATGCTGTGTCGCTAGTAAATGTTTATTGAATGAATAAATGAGTGAGTGAATGAATGCATGAGAGGAGAAGAGAATGAGTAGATCACTGACTAGGGGGGGCAGGCATGCTAAAAATGCAGGTAATTAGACTGCTTTGGCTAAAAAGATCTGGGATGTTGTTAAAACACCTGATAATTTATCCATTGAAAACACTCCTCTCTCTACCCCATAGTTTTTTGTTTAATATTATGCATACAGAGTAGATATTTTTAAAAGACGGGTGATTTTTAATGATCACTTCTCCACAGCAGATGAAACTCTAAACACACATAAACTTCCACTTGAGCCATGGAAACCGAGGGCTTTGTAACTCAGAAGGGGCATTGGGGACCTCACCAGCCTGCAGTCTGACGATGGTGGGATTTTGTTTAAACTCCAGGGACAAGATCATAGTGCATTACCTTGAATAATTTTTTTCTATAGTTTAAGATGTAATCATGAAACCTTAGCAAGTAGAGCTTAAACAGCCTCTCCTGTTATCCTATGTATTTTATCTTATGAATACAGCCTTGTTCATTGCTCTGTTGGAGTTTTGTGTCCCCGCCTCCCGGCCAAATTCATATGTTGAAACCCTAATGGCCAATGTGATGGCATTAGTAGGTGAGGCTTTGGGAGGTGCTTAGGGCGTGAACGTGGAGCCCTCAAGAGTAGGATTTGTGATCTTACTGAAGGGACCCCAGTGAGCTCCCTCACCCCTTCTGCCCTGCTAGGATCCAACGAGAAGTCTGCAGCCTGGAAGAGGGCCCTCCCTGACCCTGAGAGCACCCTGACGTCAGTTCCAGCCTCTGGAACTGTAAGAAACAAATGCTTGTTGTTTATAAGCTTCTCATTTTATGGTTTGTTTGTTTGTTTTTTAACAGCAGCCTGAACAGGCTAAGATATTCAATAAGATTTCATATTCTGGGCTAAAAACTGGGCTAAACAGGACTGCAGAGAAAATATTTAAAATCCTTAATTCCAGCAGCTTGGGGGTGGGAAAAGTGTCCCAACTCTTTGGAAACAACCCACATGGAAATAACCAGTGATCTAATAAGAGCCTTTTTCTCCTTTTCCAGAAAAGTCTCTAAGTATCTTGTTGGCCTCGTGTACTAAGTAATTTAAAACTGTTTTCCTATATGAACTGTTGTTCAGTAGGTCGGCTGGGTGTTAGCAGAAATCACAGTTCAGAGCTGAGAGTGATTGTACAGATAGGTCATCAAGCCTAATTGGTTCCTATGGTTGAAATTTTCACCGTGGTTTCAATGATCCAACATTTCTAAAACCCATCTACTTTCTTCTGTGACCTCATGCTTGCTTCATTATGCATTTTTAACTTTCCATATCCAGCAGCCTTCCTCTCTTCTCATACTCCTAGGAGGGAAAACCAATAGTTAGCTCTGAACATAGTTGCATTTTGTTTAGTCTGGTTGTAAGAGTCCAAAGAATGGAATGTCTAATTGGACCTACCTGAACTCTGTCAACTTCTAGCGTGCTATCCCTTTTGTTCATTTCTCTGATGCATTCATACTTTGTTTCTAATTCCATTAAGAAGTGACAATTACAGAGAATTTATTCTTCCTTGCCATTTTGTAGGAATTAAAAGGCATGTACTTTTCACTGAAAAATCAACCATCAAAAAGAGAATCAAGGGCTTCCCTGGTGGCGCAGTGGTTGAGAGTCCACCTGCCGTTGCAGGGGACACGGGTTCGTGCCCCGGTCCGGGAAGATCCCACATGCCGCGGAGCGGCTGGGCCCATGAGCACAGGCTGAGGCCTGTGCTCTGCAACGGGAGAGGCCACAACAGTGAGAGGCCCACATACCGCAAAAAAAAAAAAAAAAGAATCAAATTAGAAAGCTCACCTGCTCAATTCCTACCTGAAAGAGTGCATTTAAGTGTTGTAGATCTTCAAGGGTCACTTGATGTTCAATCTCATCAAAATAAAAAGAAAATAAATTAAAAACATATAATGCTAATAGTAATGCCCATAACATGCAATTTCTGGAAACCCATAATTCCTCTCTCTATGGGAGGCCAATATGGGGTGGCTAAGCCTCTGAGTAACACTTAGGCTGTTCCAACCGTCACTGTTCCCAGTGTCTACTCCAATTCAGCTGATTCCTCAGCCCCAAGTTCTGGGGTAGGCTTGGCTCAACTGGGCTGGAAGGAAGGAAGGAAGGAAGAGGTGGCGGGTGGTGGAAAGAAAGGAGAGGATAGACATTGACTTGGGAAAGAAAAGATCAGGGACGGGACTGATATGAGAAAAGGGAGAGTGAAAATATTTTGCCAGATCACATTCCAAAGACGCTCTCTTCCCTGTCAGGAGTCCAGCGCATCAGAACTGCCTAGTGCCGCATCCTCTGCTCCTTGGTCCAGCTCACCCCAGGCTGAAACAGGAGGAGGCCCTGGGGGAACTGATCTGTGGCCTCTTTTTCTGGGGTAAATTTTCTGAAGCTATGGTCAGAGGCTCTTGGTACCCTTGGTGTTAGGGAATTTGGTTACCTTTTAGTCCCCTGTCCTTAGCTCAATAAACAGATTCCCCAGAGAATGCCTCTGCCTCACCTCCAGTCTCTTAGCTACTATCTCAGCAATTTGGCTTTTATAAATGAAAATCCTTACACTTCCGGCTTAGAAAGAATGAATAAACTGTCACCAGTGGGTAGAGCCGAGCTGAGCTCTGACGTTCTTGCACCATCTCCTGAGGCCCGAGGAAGATAGCAAAGGAGGAAACAGGCTATTTCCCCAATAGGATCATCTTCTGAAATCTCTCTGACCACCTCCAAGCTTCCAAGGTGGTGGCCTTTACCATAAAACTCAGACTGACACCAAAGTTCCTGGGAGATCCACAATTTTGTAAAGTTGAAGCACCTTTCAAGTTCTGTCCTAAATGACTCAATAATTACTTTTGAACTTGCTTTCACCAAGGAACAAAATTGGAAACCTAGCTCTAGAAGGGGAAAACACTCCTCCTGAAGTTTCTGCTTAAAATTTCCCGGTAGGGCTCTTTTGGCAAGACCTGAGCCCAGGAGGCAATGTTTAAAAAGCTGACTGGGAGAAAGACCCCAACAATATTTGACTACACATGAAAGATGATTCCATCACACTGAGGGGCCATTTGCCCTCCCCAGTAAGAGATATTACCACTGAATGAATTCAACATTTTCTTAGACTACGCCAGCATCCAAAGAAGCAGTGAGACTATACCAAGCTCATATCAGGCTCACACACAACATGTATGGGAAAAATGTGCTTGAATCTGAGACCTAACAAGAAGATGTTGCCTCTAAGAGCATGTGACTTCTTATCCTACATCCCAGTTGTGACTTCCAGAGGGTGAAACAATTTTTTAAGGATTTGAAAATTATTCCCCTTAAGGTTGGAATATTATGGGAAAAACATGGTATTATTTCAGTTTTCAGATTGTATTTTTCTGAGCCTTTACAATTAAATACACAGTATGCTTTATGAGTCTATACATAAGACATTTATTCCTAAATTTATATTGCTAAAAACACTTATATCCCTAAAAAGTGGTGACTCTAGATTTGTACAAAGCAGTCAAAACATACTGCATATATGTTATCCTTACCGCAGACTTCTATCCTTCCACTGCCCCTGAATATCTTTTTCTCTTAGCTTCAGAATTTCCTGAAATTTATATCATGATCATTACTTGTCCACTAACCACCTTATTATGTGAAATGGGCCTTTCACCCTTCTCTACCTCCATTTCTGAAAAAGAACAAATAACAAAAAATTGCCTACCTCCCAGGAGGGGGCTCCCCAATCCAGAAAGAGACTAATTCATCTTCTCTCCTTAAATTTACTAGAAATGCTTCTGCGAGAGTGAAGTGAATGCCATCACTAATAATAGTAATGAAGGGCATGAAACCAAAGCCAGTGATTATATAATTTATGAAAGGTTTTACAGCAATTTTCAGTTAAGTATAAAATGTGACCAAAAAGCCTCACTCTCTCCCTTCACAACTTCTCCCCAGAGCCATCCTTCTATCCCCCAAAATATCCTACCCAGCCTGCTTCCTATTTATTTGCTCATGACACACCTACAGCCTCTGGCACCTTCCAAGCTTTGCTCTCTGTTATCCTGGTCATTCTATTCCATCTTGGCCTCCTGTTACAAATACACGTGCTTCCGGCCTCCCCTCCTCCCACTGTCCACAAAAATAAGGAAGTGAATGAAAACCCTAACCTTAACCCTAAGTACAGAAGACTTTTCAGGGCTGCAGTACCGAATGATGTTAACGAAATTTCTGTTGCACTTAAAAAATCAGTTCTTAAATCTCACAGCCCTAATCAAATTTTCATATGTCGTGACGGAATGCAAAAATCCAGTGATCATTAGCCAACTTCTTTTGAAAAGGCAGCAATATAAATACGTTTTGGAGAAACACAGCTACAAAACAGAGCCATTATTGTGCTCTTTCTTGAAAATATAAGTCAGGCCTTCACATAATTGCATGTTTTTAAGGCAGATTTGGAACACAAAGCAGAGAAAACATATGTCCCTTTCGGGGACTCCTGTGTTTGGCAGGGCTTGAAAATTTGTAACTGCCATCGACAGCCAGTCACATTGCATCACTTGAATGACTTGTTTTCCTACAAATAAAAACAGAGAAAAGCCTGACTATTTCCAAACTATCATAGCTATAGTGACAACCATAAATAATTGAGTCCAGAGTTGTGGAGTCAAGTTTTAAACATACTGTCTATTGCCCAGCAATGCATTTTGTTGTATTCAAATGCATTTTCAGAGAAACCTACCTAGATATTCTCTAATATCCTATATTGCAGAGGGTTCATGGAGCTGTGACTCTGTTTGTCCTTACACTGCAGTCTCCCCGAAAGCAAGCAGTTTTTATGATTAGAGTGGTTTTCCCATAAGGGTTCATTTGCCGGCTGGTTGCTCATTTGCAATGCAAATGAGCCCTCCTATGGTTACATCCCAACATTTCTTTGCTTCTCACTGTAGAGTCTCCTCGGTCCGGATGGTTTAGGGGTAACTTCACATCTATGACAAGGGAATTGACTAATTAATTGAGTAAAGTATCCTTTTGAAAATCTGTTCCTTGAGTGTCTGTCTCTATAGCTTCAGAAAACAGATAGTTACAATCCCGTGGTCTTAAGATTCTTAAAAGAGATAGTAACTCCAGAAGATTTGAGGGGTTCTCTGGGTTGAAATTTAGGGGCTCCCATGGTGGATCGTCCTGATGAAGAGGAAAAGGGGAGGCTGCAGGGAGTTCTCCAGTGAACCTAGACTGTGAAAGTGACCTTTCTCTTGTGTGACACAAGATCATAACCACAGGAAGAAGAGTCAAAAAAAGGCCTGTGGGGCTTCCCTGGTGGCGCGGTGGTTGAGAGTCCGCCTGCCGATGCAGGGGACACGGGTTCGTGCCCCAGTCCGGGAAGATCCCACATGCCGCGGAGCGGCTGGGCCCATGAGCCATGGCCTCTGAGCCTGCGCGTCCGGAGCCTGTGCTCCGCAGCAGGAGAGGCCACAGCAGTGAGAGGCCCGAGTACCGCAAAAATGGAAAAAAAAAAAAAAAAAAGCATCTTGATTAGTTGCTAATAAAACTAAAAAAAAAAAAGGCCTGGGTGATTCTGCCAGGAACTTTCAAACTCATGATAAACTGAGGCTTTAAAAAAAAAAAAGATTGTCTTTTTAGCCATCTTAGAAGCAGGAAGATGAGAAGGTGGCTTCCATTTTAAACTAATTAACGCAGCCTTAAACAGCACCGCCACTAACATCTAACCTTTATGTGAGCTTATTATGTACAAACTGCTGGATACTTTACCCGCAGGTTTCCATTAATCTTCATAACAACTCTGTGAGGGAGACAGTATTATGGTCCCCATTTTACAGACCAGGAAATTGAGGCACCGAGAGCTCAATTAACTTGCCCACTTTCTCACAACCAGTAAGTGCTGGCACCAGGACCTAATACCAGCTCTCTTTTCTGCTGCCACACCTCTGCTGGAGGTCCCCAGCCAGTTCCTGTTCCATCTCCCAAGAGAACACGGGCAGATGGGTAGACCGGAGGGGTGTGGACTTCCAGACCTCCAGTGTCCACTATCACTCATGTCTCTCCTCTGGAGAGACTAACAGTCAGAGTGGATTGTTTCAACCCAAGTGACTAGTCCCCTAGAAGTGAACCTCAAATTTCCCTTTACTTGGAGGCGTTTTTACCTTGCTGTTTTAGTTATGATTATATGTTATACGGTTAAATGTACGGTGACAATTGAAGAGTCAAACCTCCTCCTTCATTCAGTGAGTATTAA
This sequence comes from Delphinus delphis, assembly GCF_949987515.2. Classification (NCBI taxonomy): domain Eukaryota; kingdom Metazoa; phylum Chordata; class Mammalia; order Artiodactyla; family Delphinidae; genus Delphinus; species Delphinus delphis. The sequence goes on along the minus strand of NC_082700.1, from coordinate 7,675,909 downwards.
AGACTTCCCACCACAGGGACATTCTACAGCTTCCACAAAGTTTTTTTTTTTTAAGATTTTTTTGATGTGGACCATTTTTAAAGTCTTTATCGAATTTGTTATAATATCGCTTCTGTTTTATGTTTTGGTTTTTTGGCCACGAGGCATGTGGGATCTTAGTTCCCCGACCAGGAATCGAACCCTCATCCCCTTCATTGGAAGGCGAAGTCTTAACCACTGGACCTCCAGGGAAGTCCCCTCTACAAGTCTTAAAGTGGATCCAAATGGGCTGCAAGGAGCACCCCAAGCATTTCCCAGCTTGCTTCTCTAAATTAACCTAAAATGAATACTTTGCTGTTTTCCAGCTGCTTGGGTAGATTCCGTGGCCTCTCAGTGGTTAAAAAAAAAAAAAAAGAGAAATGCTTCTGCCAGCCTTAGCAAATAAGAATGGCAAAGCTGACCTTGCACATGTGCACTGATCGGTTGTAGCAGTCAAGTACTATGTTGAGAAGGATTCTGAGGCTCTTGGCAGGGAAAAACCAGGATGGATTCACTCAGTTTGCCACGAGCACTGGGGGGTGGAGAGAGAACAGAAGCAACAGACCTATACTAAGAACAAGACGATGGAGAAATAGAGAAGAACTGAGCTGGAAGGGGTCTCAGAACCGTTATAGTCACGCCCCTTCCTTACAGCGCGGAAGCTGAGGACCGGAGAAGAAAAGTCCCCAAGGAAGTGAGTGGCAGAGCAAAAAAAGTCTTCATCTATATCCAAGGCCAGTACTCCGTGAGCAGCTCTGGCTCTTGTAGTTCTAACACAAATAAAAAATAGCTGCTGTGTGCCCGTTTTCCCACAGCTCATTTAAATATGTGTCACTGAAGCCATGCCTTTTCCTTTGAAGCGGCATCATCACACATCCTCCTGCACAGCCTTGATTCCACACCAGCCCACACAGGCTTCGAGCCAGGAGCTGCAGATCCCGCCACCGTTCTGAGATGGCAACGGGGAGCCTCAGGCCTCGGAGGCACCCTGTCAAACACAGCCCAGCTACAAGCAATATGGCCTGGGTCACCACAGGCTCCAGTGTGGCTAACCCAGTCAGCAAAGGAGCAAAACCTGGCCTGGCCGCAGTCGGTGAAAAGGTCACCCTCAACCAGGAAATGTCCCATAACCTCTGACAATGACTGAAAAGTTCTCATGGAAGCCTGGAAGACTGAAAAAGTGTTTGCTGGGCAAAGTGAAGGTCGGAGTACGACCTACACGGTTGAACTCTCTATGCACTGACTTGAGAGGTGACCGGAAATAGATTGTTCAGGAAGAACCTCAGTGGCTGAGATCACACGGGGGCAATTCGTTTCAAATATTCTGACCCGTTTGACATCATGACTCAATGCACACTAGGCAACAAAAGTTTCCCAATACACGACTTGTGCTTATTCAGAAGATGCGCTCTGATATTAACTAATAGCTGTCATTGTTTTAGATGTCAGTCATATTCCAGCAAATCAGTCTCCTGACCCATTAATTGATCTCGCCCTCACTACGAAGATCCCTGCCCTGAGGAAAGTTCCTTTTGATATATTATCTGCATAGGTCACAATGGCAAAAAGAACAAAACCCCAATTTTTTTTTTCTTCCCCGCCGCGCGGCTTGTGGGATCTTAGTTCCCTGACCGGGGATCGAACCTGGGCGGGCCCTCGGCAGTGAAGGCGCGAAGTCTCAACCACTGGACCGCCAGGGAATTCCCTATTTTTTAATCTCCTCATCGTCCATTTCCAAGCTCACTGTCCAGCATTCATCCCATTTCTGCTCCTCGGGCCCCGTTTACTTCAATCACTTGGGTAGCCTGGTGTGCTGTTTCCTCCACGTGGGGTGGCCTCCACTTTGTAATATCTTGGAAAAACTCCTAGAGATCCTTGAAGGCCCATCTCATATGCCACCTTCTCCGAGAAGCCTTCCTTGTCCTCAAAAGCCAGAAGTCATGTCCCCCTCCCCGTCTCCCCATCGGGGGCACGTGTTTTTGGATACACATCTCTCTCTCTTACTGAGCTCCTGTTTTCCTAAAACTTAGTCATGAGTCCATTATCTGTACAGATTTTTCTCATTCATTTACTTAATATTTTTCTTTAAATAGACTCACTTATTGTACATATTACCTTCTTTAGCCTCATCCAAAACAATGGTAATCAGGAAATCACGGTTGGGTTCGATGTGCTTGTTAGATTTCCAGGGAACATTAACATAAATATACCATTATTAAATTAAAAAAATCTCATTTTGGTACTCTAAAACATTTCCTTTGAGGAAAAACTGCTAGTTGTGTAAGGTCTTGAGGGGCTATATTTTGTTTAAATTTGAGTTTTTCTCTAGGGCTCGGTGTAAAATACGGCTCCATAAATGTTTGCCAAATTAAAATCAGATGAGATGGATTAATTGGAATTTATTCATACCCTCAACATATTAGCATGAATCTGATTTATCCGGAGAGGCATTTGTGATCTTGGGAAGCAAAGAATGAGACTTGAAAGGAGGTGGACCTAAGGAAGGAAAATGTTGATAGGTGTGGAAAGGAGAAAGGAAAGACACCTGCAGAAGCTGGGCCCGGCCGATTTTGGGATGCTCAGCGAGGTGCGTGCCCGCTGGGAAGGTCGGTAACGGAGCAGCAGACGGCGGATGGGTCTGGATGGGTCTTCCGTGGGAAGAGGAGGTCACAGCACACCTGATATGGACCCCAGCTTTAAACAGTGTCACTGGCCACGGACCCTAGGGGGCTCCAGCGCAGCCCTAAGCCCTGCGCGAGAGCCCGCATGGCCCACAAAGGCGGTCCGATCGCCGCTCCCTCACCCTTTCCGTCCGCAGGCTCTGGTGTGGAGGCGGCACCCACCTCCGGGCCACGTCCTCGATTCCGATCGAGGGGCTGCGCATCTTCCTCGGGTGAGGCAGGCCCGCGGCAGCCAGGCTGGGGCGTCTGCCGTCCGCAGCCCTGCTCCCCCGAAGGCCGAGGTCCGGCCTGGCAAGTCTGAGCTCGAAGCATTAGCGGCTCCCCCAGGATCGCCACTGCGTTCAGGTTGCTGCCCGGACCCCATCCCCAGACACAGTCCTGTCAGGGGTCTCGGTAAGGAGACTTGGGTCCCCCTCCACCCCCATTGCCCATGACCCCACGTCCAATTCCCTTCTCAGAGGTGGCACCAAAAGCGGGCCAGGACTTTTGGGGGTGTGGAGGCAGGATCTCTGCCTTAACTGACCACGACGGAAGGCATCAAACTGAGCCCTTCCCACTCTGCTTTAAGTAAAGGGGGGGAAAAAAGAGATCCCTGATACAGCCCCAGAACTACTGGTTTCTTAAACGTTTTCAGTTCTGAACAGACAATGTAACAAGTAGGCAGTAAACTATTAAGACAAAATCCATGGAAGTTAAGGATTGTAATTAAATAAAGCTTACAACAAAGTGAATCTGTCATGATAATTTTTATTGTAGTCTGTAGTAATTAGGTATAAATGACAAGTTGTTTAAGCAGTAATTCTAATTACTGTTAATTTGACAACACTGTTATGGGGGAAAGTCCCCGAAGGTGCCTGGGATTGCTGGTTTTTCCATGTGTTTCCATCTTAGGGAAACAGAGGCAAAAATAGATTTGCGACTTTTTACTTAAGTACTATGCCCTTTTGTATTTGTTCTTAGAGTAGTACTGCTCTTTCTTAAACTTCCTTGATTTAAAGATCTTGCTTATTGGATCTTTTTGAAACATAGAGGTTGGGGGGAAAACTCATCTCTTTGGTTGCCAAGTAAGGCAAAAGAAGTTTGTAATCTCATTTCAGCTGATTGGGTCCATATTTAGTCTCTGGGAAAAGGAACAAAAAGGTAGACCAGTTATCCCGTCAGAGGCCCAGCTGTAGGCCTTAGGGCAGACTGTGTGTCTTCGTCAGGGTTCAGGATTATTGGATGATTAAGAGGGCCGCCTTTAGAGCATCCTGGATGTTGCATGTAGGAATCGAGTCTGCAGAGCCTCTTTGAAGAATTTCTCACTCTTGGTGCCTTGAAATTTTATTTCATTGTAACCAAAAGAACATAAAATCTGTCTTGGAGGAAAGACCACTCTAATAATGGCAGACCTCACACAACGCACCAGGCTTGCTGGGGTCAGGTGAAGAGAGGGGCGGAGAGCTGGAAGTGAACCGTGAGGAATAGGATTTGGATGAGTGGGGGAGGGGAGAAGGAGTAGGGTGGTTTTGGACATGGGGCATTTAAATGAAGCACTCGGGACAACTAAAATGAGAGCACGAACCTCTGCAGTGTGGGGGGCTGAAGGAGAGAGAAGAGGTTGGGATACGGAAGGGTTGCAGACACTCACCCTTTTTTTCTGGGGTGGCAGAATGTAGACATACAGCTACATGGGTCATAATATTAAATTTCCCCAAACGAAGTGGTCGTAATTATAGCGCCCATCTCACAGGGTAAAAAGTGAAGGAAATGTTATCATGTATGTCAAGTAATTAGAGCAGTTCAAGGCACATAGTAGGTGCTCCAGGTATGGTAGCTATTCTTATTGTTGTTATTATTATTATTTTTTGCAGTACGCGGGCCTTTCACTGTTGTGGCCTCTCCCGTTGCGGAGCACAGGCTCCGGACATGCAGGCTTAGCGGCCATGGCTCACGGGCCCAGCCGCTCCGCAGCATGTGGGATCTTCCCGGACCGGGGCATGAACCCGTGTCCCCTGCATCGGCAGGCAGACTCTCAACCACTGCGCCACCAGGGAAGCCCTGTTGTTATTATTATTATTAAGGCCAGCCCTGCTCCTTCTGTCCTACCAAAGGCTGATCAGGTACCCTTGACCCTCTTGCCCACAGCTGATTAGAGGAGTAAAAGATGTCCATCAACCTGAGGACTACGGAAAAGATTAGCTGGGCCAGTGAGAGTCTCTCTCTGTCTCAGTGTCTAAACTAGGACATTTGAAAAGTGTTCAGGAAATGGTGGGAAAATGTTCAGGAAATGGAGACAGGACAGACAGAAGCAGACAAGTGGAGGGAGCTGAGTTACACGAACAAGGAGGCGCCAGAGTGGAGCTTTTGAGCTAGTGCACCTTGGCTCCCAGACATCCTCCGAAGCCGAAGCCACTCCCGACTCTGCCGCATGAAAGCCTGGTTCAGAGACAGCTTTCTGTTCTAAGATTTCCATGGGATTCCCTGTCATTGCATGTGTGTCCTCACCACAAAGCCCCTTGACTCGAGCCACCTTGAGGGGATTTCTGTTTCTTCCAAAAAGCCAGATTGAAAGAACGAATTGTCTCTGGTGAGGGCTCCACACATGGTTCCTATTTCCTTTTCTTTGTGCTTCTCTGTATTCTATATTTTCTACAATGAGCCTATACAATCAATTTATAATATTCTATAATGAAGACTTATTTTGTAACCAGAAAAAAAAATGCTACGTGAGTAAAAGAATTGGCCCACATGTTCGCAGCAACTAGAACATTTGCCTGGGAAAGATCAGTGAACTCTAAGTCAGATCTACGTCCAGTGGCTTTCTCCTCATCCAGTCCTGTGCCCTGGCCCCTAAAATGAGAAAGTGGGTGAAGGAGTCTCTAGGTTTCATTTTGGTTCTAAGCACTATTGCTATCTCACTTATTACCCAGCTTGTCAGAATCTGTACTCCCACACCTGTAGCAGGTCTGAGGAGGGCGGCTTTCTCCTGAGTCAAACTCAGAATTCTGGAAGCAGTGACCCTTCGGAATGGGGGGGTGTGTGTGCATGGTGGTATAGCGTTATGAAACTCTTCGTTCATTTCTTCATCCATTCTCTCATCTTGATCAGCATTTTTTTTTTTTTTTTTTTTTTTGCGGTATGCGGGCCTCTCACTGTTGTGGCCTCTCCCGTTGCGGAGCACAGGCTCCGGACGCGCAGGCTCAGCGGCCATGGCTCACGGGCCCAGCCGCTCCGCGGCATGTGGGATCTTCCCGGACTGGGGCACGAACCCGTGTCCCCTGCATCGGCAGGCGGACTCTCAACCACTGCGCCACCAGGGAAGCCCGATCAGCATCTATTAAGTGCTTGACCGATACCAGATATTGGGCTAGACGCTGGGGCTATGAAGACAAAACAGAGGACAGACAGGTGAGCCAGTAATTTTAACACTCTGATAAGCAGCAGGTCTGTTGGAGCCCTGGAACTACACAGAGAGGAAGCACTTAACGCTGGCTGGAGAGGTCAGGCTGGGGAGACGCTTCTCAAGGGAGAAGCCACTGGAAAGATAAGTATTAGTTTTCCAGGCAGACTAGAGGGGCAGTGCCTTCCAGGAAGAGACAGAGCAAGTCAAACAATCTTGACCCCCGTGTATCTAGTGTATGTCATACTTAGGAGGCTGGATTTTGTCCTTAAGAAAATGAAAAGCCACCTTAACAAGACATCGTAGGACCATTCTCTCTGCAGCACGAAGGAGAGAGATGGGGAGGGACGGAGACCGTTTGCAGGAGTCTCGGAGAGAATTGCAGAGGCCTGAACCAAGATGGTAGTGGGAATGGAGGTGCAGGATGCGTGTCGGTAACAGGGTCCCATGACTCTGGAGGCTGGGGAGATGGAAGACGGCACCAGGATTCTGGATGAGGTGAATGGGAAGAGGCGATTAGGAGAATGTGGGGAGAGTAAAAAGACGTGCAATATAAGATAATTCATTCCACTGGGGCATATTGAATTGAATCTCCTTTTGAGATATCCAGGTAGAGAGGTCCATCCAGCAATTGGAAATGGAGGTCTGGCGCACAGGAGAGGTCTGGACATGTCACCACAGGGGTCACTGTCGAGTGAGGTCACCACAGGGGTCATTGTAGGGTGAGGGGACCAGGGAAGTTTTAGGTGGAGGGCGCCTTGTTCTCATTCAGAAATGTCAGGGTCACTGAAGTCCACATGCGCAGGGAGTGATCGTCAAGGTTAGTGATTCAGAGGTGATTGGCACACAGCTTAATAAAGGATCAGAGCTTGGGGGTGGTAATAGGAAATATGAAGCCAGAGGATTCAAGAACGAGGGAGATACGACCAAGAGGCAAACTCTGGAGCCAGGCCTCCATGCTGGCCCTTGAATGACGTTTGGGAGGCGGAGGTGGGGGGTCCCTCTGTTCCTAAAGGTCCAGGGCAGCCTTCACTGGCTGCAGAATCTCTCCTCTTGGCTGTCTCACTGGCTCCTGGATCCCACCTTCCAAATGCTGCTCCAGCCTGGTTTCCCCAGAATGACCCCCACTTTGGACCATCCTCAGAGCCTGAGTCCTTTTTGACTCTTTCTACTGCCCACTTTCCTGGAAGCAGAACCACCATTTGACCAGCTGCTCAAACTCAGAAGCTGAGTCATTCTTCTCCTCTGTCTCACCTTCCATCCCCAGCCACCAAGTCATTCAGTCCTCCTACTACCCTCTGTTACCACGACCCACAGCCTGGGTGGTTTCTGGGTCTCCCTGACTCTTGCTGCTCTCATCCTTGATCTTCTTGACCCCAGATCCACTTTCCTGAAGCCCCCTTTCCTCACCCCATCCCTTTGCTTGGAGCCTAGGGGCTCCCCACTGCTCCATGGTCTGTACACACATGCCCCTCTCTGGTTTTCTGACCTTGGACAAATTGTTTAACTTCTGTGACTTTAATTTTAGTGTCTGCGAAGTGAGGAGGTTCGACCAGGTGATCTCCCAGGTGCTTTTTATGATTTCTTTGCTGCACCTCGAAGACTCTCCTCATCTCACACCTGTTAGGGTGTCTATTATCCAAAAGACAAGTAATAAGTACTGGCCAGGATGTGGAGGAAAGGGAACTCTTGTGCACTGTTGGTGGGAGGGTAAACTAGTGCAGTCACTAAGGAAAACGGTATGGAGGTTCCTAAAAAAATTAAAGATAGAATGATCCAGCAATTCCACTTCTGGAAAGCATATATATCCAAAGGAAATGAAATCATTGTCTCAAAGAGATATCCATACTCCCCAGCTGACAGTAGTGTTGTTTACCATAGCCAAGGTATTGAAACAACCTAAGTGTCTGTGGACGGATGAATAGATAAACAAAATGTGATATATACACACATATACATTATATCTTTAATGGAATATTATTCAGCCTTAAAAAGGAAGGAAAAAAAGAAGGAAATCCTGTCATTTGCAACAATATGAATAATGAAACTGAAGGGCATTATGCTAGGTGAAATAAACCAGACAGAGAAAGACAAATACTGTATGATATCACTTATATGTGGAATCTAAAACAGAAGTCAAACTCATGGAAACAGAGAGCTGAGTGGTGGTTGCCAGGGGCTGGGGGTGGGGAAATAGGGAGGGGTTGGTCAGAGGCTATGAACTTTCAGTTATAAAGTGAATAAGGTCTGAGGATCTAATGGATAACTTGGTGACTGTGGTTGATGACAATGTAGTATTGATATAATTGAAATTTGCTAAGAGAGTAGAACTTAAATGTTCTCACCAAAAAAAAGGTAGGAAAAAAAGGACTTTCCTGACCCCAGTTCACACAAACCCTGAGGCTTCTGGGTCTCCCCACGGTCCAGGAACACCCGGTGTTAGCTTCATCTAAGACCTTCTGCTCTCGTTGTTCCCACCTGAGGCACCTCCCTGTTGTAGCAGGTGTGCAAACTGACATAGACGCCTCAGCTTTAAGTCAAGGAGTGTGCTCTTCAGTGGCGGGTGTGGGATCTATCTCTCAACCAGTCTGCTCTTCTTTGAATCTGACCAAGACTAGTCAGTGAGGTGGGGACAGATCATGTTATGGTATAATAAAAAACCACCTAATTCTTAACTAAATGTTTTCATGATTCTTGTGACTATCAGTGGCGCTCTCACCAGGAACATCCTATAATTCATAGTTTGTGTCCTCTCCCCCCAGATTCATATGTTGAAGCCCTCATCCCCAATATGGTGATATTTGGAGATGGGACCTTTGGAAAGTAGTAAGGTCATGAGAGTAGAGCCTTCACGAATGGGATTAGCGCCTTTACAAAAAGAGACCCAAGAGAGGTGATCTCTCTTCACAATGTGAGGAGACAAGGAGAAGTCAGCTATCTATAAACCAGGAAGAGAACTTCAGCAAGGACCCCACCACACTGCCACCATGATGCTTGGGTTTCTAACCTCCAGAGCTGTGAGAAGTAATGTTTGTTGTTTAAGCCAGTGTATGGTATTTTGTTATGGCAGCCCTAGATGACTGAGACAGGCTCTTTTGACGATGAATTTAGGTTTGTATTGACATATTTAAGTGGAGTCATCACAGGTTATTCCTCTGTGCCATCCCCTCCCTCCAGCCCTTTTAATGGGACCTGTCTGCCCCTCACCCCACTCCCAGTGTTTGTTTTTGCCCAAAACCACCTTCTCTTTCCTCTTCATGCCTTCCTGTTTCTTGCTCTTGTTTTTCCAACCAGCGTACATCAGCTCCCAACATCTGATCAGGACCTCTTCTGGGGAAGACCCATTGAGCCCACTTTCCAGTTGACCAACCAGCCTGCCTCCTGGCCTCTGACCTGGGCATCCTTTTTGCTGCTCTGACCTCAGACCGTCAGCAGCTATGGGTGGAGTTTCTCGTTGCCTGCTCTAGTCCACACGGCTCCATCACACTCGCCCCACTCCATTCCCCAGCCTGCTTCAACACACACACAGAGGGGATACTGAAGAAGTCCTGTGTAAATAGGAGTTTTAAAAAGCTGCGCAGTTCAGACGAGAACTAATCCAAACCATCACAGGGGTGCATTTGTGTGGCGGCCAGATCAGAGCCAACACTAACATCCTCTCCTCCCTTGGAGTCTGTCTGCAGAATGTGCTTCCCAGGCTGGGAGACATCAGCCTGTTTCAGATCACAAGCTGGCATGCCCTGGTTGCCCATGGCAACCCAGCTGCACTGGAGTGTTCGCATTTGTAAATGTGTGTGGGCTTAAAATTATATTATTGATTCTGTCTGGAAGATGATAGTCTGATTTGTATATAGCTCTGAATAAATTACTCATTATCCTTTACAGCCATCAGAGTATGAGTCTCTTTCTCTTTCTCTTTTTTTATTTTTTATTTTAGAGAGACAGCAAATTGTGTCAGCAGATGTGAAATGAAAAGCTTCCCATAACAACCATACTAAGAAATCAACGTCCAGGGCACCATCCCGGGAAGTAGTCTGGGTGTTACTGAATAGATAAAAAATGGAATGAATTGGGGAGGGATGGAACCTATATTGGGTAGTCTGTTTCAAAGGGACCATAAGGTATAGTTTGAGTTACAATGAAAAGCAGACAGGAGCAGAGGGAGATGCAGCCCCACCCTGGACTTGATCAGTTCCAGCTGAACACAAGCTTTCTCTTGGTTTTCTTTGATGTGTAGTATATACTCGGGCAGATTGAAGTGTTGTTCCAATTCAACACTCCTCCCTGTATCCACGCTTTTTGCCCTGTAGCTCTGTAGATCATCCCAGAAAAGCCCTTGACTCTGAGCTTGATCTTACAGCTTGCTTTGACTAACTAGCTAAAGTGGCAGTGTGCCAGCTCTGAGTCTTGGCTTTAAGAAGCTTCAAGAATTTCCACTTGCCCTCCTGTGTTTTTTGTCATTAGTGTGAGAAGAACTTCCCTTGAGTGGGACCCACAATGAATACATGTGGAACACTCACCTCTTCACCATCAAACCCAGCCAGATCGATGGCTTGAAGCACTACCCCAGCAATACCTAGCCCAGAGGAGCCACTTCAGCCAAGCTGCAGGTGCATGGGAAATAAATTCTCATTGCCACCAAGATTTTATAGGTGCTTGTTATGCAGCAGTAGCTGACTGTTAAAATCCTCCATCTTTTCAACATCACAGCCATCAGTGTCACTGATGTTGGAAAAGAAAAGAACAACATCTCTCAACTCTTCATTTCAGTAGTTGCTGATCACAAGACTTACTGAGAGAAAATGCAGACCATGCATCACAATTTCAATTCACGCTGGGCCTTCATCGTGCACTGGACCATTGAATGTGGCATTGCTACCAGGAGCCGTAAGGAAGCCAATGTAACTGAGAGAAGCTCCAAGTAAATTGTAAGGTTTCATCTCTACTCTTTTAGTGCTCATGGAAGTCCTGCCGAAAGATTGGTGGGCTTGTTTGAATTGGGGAGGAAGAGTGGCATCATAATTCTCAGAAAGCACTGTCGATGTTTCTTTCAGTTCATCCCCAAATGAACACCTTTATCAGAATGTCCCATGTTATTACCCTCAAGCTCTTTCTAAACTTCCATGTTTCCACTCTCCAGTCAAGGGATGTACCATACAAGCACACTCAATCATTTTCAACAAATATTCGTTGAGCACCTACTGTGGGCTGGACACCTATTGTAGGAGCAGCGTGCTCGATGCCATGTTGAATAAAAGAAGAGTGGTTGTGATGGGCAGTTAGGGAGGGTAAGAGTCAAGACTGACTCCCAAACGTCTGTCATGAGACACCTGGCAGATGGAGTGCCATTTACTAAGATGGAAAACCTGGGAAGGGGCTGGTTTGGGGGAAAATAAAAAGCTCGGTTTTGGGCGTATTATGTTTGAGATGCTTCTGAGACATGAAAGTAGAGCTGTCACGTGGGAAGTTAGACGTCCGAATATGGAGCTCAGAGGAGAGAGGTCTGGGCAGAAGATACCGATTTTGAGGGTTGCCAACGTGTAGATGGCATTTAAAACCACAGGACTGAGGGAGCACACACAGAGAAGAGAAGATGGCACGGGCTGGGTGCTGAGGAACCCTAGTATTTCAAGAACAGGCAGACGGAAGAGGCGTAAGTACGGGGGCTATAAAGGGGCAGCTAGGGAGACAGGAAGATGGGCAGTGGAAAACATAGATGTCTGCCCATCATTCCCACCCAGTAGCCATCCCCCCCCAGCGCTCCCCTGCTAACGGAACTCTGCCTCATGTAGGTCTTGGGGGTCATGCCCTTCATGAGAGGCAGAGCTTCTCCCCATTCTCGGGGGGGTGAATCGTGGGGTCTGAGACAACCATGGTAATCTGCTCTCCTTGCTGGCTTGGGTTTAGTCATGAGCATGTGACACAACTTTGGCCAATCGGGTGTGAGTGGAAGTCCACTGGGTGGTTTTGGGAAAGGTTCCCATGCTTTTGAAAAGTGAAGGAAGGGAGAAAACTGAGTGCTTTTCCTGCCTCAGATGTGGCCTCTGGATGGAGAGGCTGCAGCCATCTTGCCAACAGGACACATGTGAGTCCCAAAGCCCAAACAACAAAGCTACAAAGGATATTTGTGTTCAATTACACCTTTGAATTGTTGAATTAACCAAGTGTGGAGCACTCCCTACCAACAGATTTATTTTGTAAGGTAATCGATTTTCTAAATATTCGGGCATTGTGGGTCTTCTATGACCTGTGTGTAGCTCTAAGCATCCTAGGTGGTACCTGTGGTTTCACACGACAGAGATCAAGGTGACTCATGCCTGCTGGTCAGATGATTGTGCCAAGGGCTTGAGGGTGACGTTTCGCTCAGAACTTAATGGTTTCTTTTACCTTATTTGAGGGAATAGTAATTTCCCAAACTTTTAAGTGTATTGTTTGTCACTCTTAATACTGATTTAATATTATGCGTACAGTTTGTTTCTTTCAACAAAGACAAAATTCTTCTGCCAAGCTAAAAGCATGTTTTATCTCAGCAATCTCAGAAGAAATGGGTCACTTTTAATTATGACATCGCATCCACACCTGGTCAGCAAGAAGGATGCTGAGAAAGAGAGCTGGAAATATTCTAGGGTTTATTTTCCAGCGAACATGATAAAGATTCAGGATAGGGCAATGCAGGAAGGAAACATAGATATCAAAGGGTCAGAACAAAGAGAAAATGAGGCAGGAACTTAAATATAAATAAAGTGCCCTGAAGTCAAGGTGTTTGATGACACTTAGTGCCTTAATTAACCAGATTTTAAGATAATGACTGTATATCTTCAAATGGTTTGGGCCATCCTTACAGCTCTTTGAATAGTGTTTTTTTTATTCAATTAATGCTTCTGAAAGAGCTTTAATTTTACATTAATCAAAAGCCTTCATGATATTCTCAGGATTTACTCAAATTCAAGGGTTCTTTTTGTGTTTTTTTTTTTTAAGTGCAATTAAGTTATCAAGGCAGAGGCTCTGATTGCAGGGACAAAATTCCATAGCAACAGCTAGCTGAGCACACTAAGCCCCGTGCACTGCTGCATCCCATGTTTGTGCCAGGCTGAGGGGGGCATGTGGTCAGTCTTTACAATGAATGGGACAAACTTCCCTTTACCTTCCTCCTGAGGAGCAAAACCTGCTTCCTTGACAATGTAAATAGTTACCTTATAATACCCATTTTTACTGCAAACAGCTCTCTGCCTGTACCCCAAGCAGAATTCTAGAAAAGTCTATGAGATTAAAAAGAAAAGAAAAGAAAAGAAAGAAGAGAACGTTTTCTTACCTGTTAGCATGAGATGTTTCTAACCTTCCCAAAGCAGAACCTGCTCTTCTTCCTCTCCAGTTCGTGGTATCAGACAGCAAAACCTGCCAGGGACTCCTGTACTGATTAGAATCATGTCTACTCTGTCCCCAGGGGTAATTACTGATTCTCACAGAGATGCCAGGTGAAGAAAATCTTGCTACTTTCTTGCTGGGAGCAGCCAGTGCTGATGAGCTGTACCCACAGTGGTGGCTCACTCCTCACTGTGCCAGGATTTGTAACTGGAGTACCTGGGGAGGTTCCTCCTCTCTCCCCTCCCCCCTCCCCCTCCCCCTCCCCTCCCCCCCTCCCCCACCACCCCGGGTGCATTAATCCCATCACATGTGAAGGTAATTGATGCTAACATGAAGCTGGGAGGTGGGGTGGGAGGAAATGCCAGGGAGTGAACAAAGAGGAAAATAACTGGTATTAAAAATGCTCTCTTACCATCTTGTCCTGCCAGGGTGCAATTAATAGTAATTATGTGTGGGTGCTATCCACTGTCCAAAATGGAACCCTTGATTACCCAATCCCACGCCTCCTCCACCTGCCCTGTCTCACATAACAACTCCATTTTTCTAATTGCCTAGGGAAAAACCCTTGGAGTCATCTCCCTCCCCTCTTTTTTCTCCCAAGCACACATTCAGTCCACCAACAAACATTATTTGTTCTACCTTTGAAGTGTCTTCAGAATCTAGCCACTCCTCACTTCTGCCACCAATACCTCCTAGTCCAAGCCACCCATGTCTCTCACCTGGACCTTGGCAGTACCTCCTGACTCGTCTCCCGGTTTTCATTTCTGCCCCCACTACAATATGTTCTGTGTAAGGAGTGGTCTTTTAAAAACAGAAGTTGGACAATGTCAACCCTCTACTCAAATACCTGCCATGCTCCTCATATCATTCAAAGTAAAATCCATAACCTTGGAGGCCTCTCTGATCTGCCCTTCTCCCTGTCTGACCTCATCTCCTACTGTTCTCCCCTCACTTCTCCAGGACAACCTTGACCTTCTCTTAGAACTTGCAGGGCTTCTGCCCTTGTTCCCTCTACCTGGAAAGTCCTTCCTCCAAACATCCACAAGCTTCTCCCCTCCTGCCTCACTTCTGTCAGGAGTGAGCTCAGTGCCACGTTATAGAGGCCTTCCCGGCCACCCCACCTAAGATAGCAGCCCCCATGCCTCTCTGTCTTTAGCCTGCTGTAGTTTTCTTCATACTCCTGAATTCAACGTTGTATTATATATTTACATGGTGTATTATATGTATGTGAAACCCACTTTAAATGAAAAGACACAGATGGGTTAAAAGTAAAAGGATGGAAAAATATACTGAAACTAACCAAAAGAACAGAAATAGCTACATTAATATCAAAGTGGACTTCAGCATATGGAATACTATGGAACATAAAGAGGGAGATTGTAGTGATACAGTGAAAAAAGGGATTTTCCTGAAACCCTACACAACTGATACATGCTAACAGGGCTACCATTGTCTAGAAGGGATGTCACCAGCCCCTTCCAGACACGGCAGGCACTCTCCAGTTCACCATCGTCCTCACCACTCCCTATGGCCTCACACCTGGCCCGCTGCCCTTATTTCGGTCATCTGCCAGGCCGCTGTAGGCATTACGCTGAGACTCTTGCTTGTGAAAATAGTATAATTACAATGCCATTGCCTCCAGGAAAGACCGAGGCCCAACATCATTCCAGCAACCTTCCTGGCCCTTCAGGCTGGGCTAGGCAAGCTTCTCAGAAATCCCGTAGCACCCTGTGCTTGGCTCTATCATACGTCTCTTCAGAGTTTATTGACAATTCTTTCTGTATTAGTTAGAACACTATTGACTCCCAGCTCAATGCCGCTTTCGTCAAAAGGGGACATGAATTGGCCCGTGTGGCTGAGGTGCAGCTGGACTCAAGGACTCACTCCAGTCTCGTCAGGACCCTCCCTCTCTTTCATGCATCCTCTCCCATGTCTCCATTCTCTGGCTGGTTGTCCCCATGAGGCTGGAAGAAAGACCACGGGTAGCTCTGGATGTGTCTTACAGCCTCCTAAGCACAGAGGAAAGAGAGCTCTGCCCACATCTCCACTGAGGAAAACCCGGGCTGGACCCCAACGGTGGCCAGAGAGGAGAGGTACCAAACATGGCCCAGGCTGACTGCAGTGAGTTTTCAGCTGACATCAGAACCATGTGCCTGGAGTTGGGGGCAGGGAGTGCCCCCGAAGTGGGGTGCACCACCCTGGGCTGGTAAATGTAACATCGCTAACTTGTCTGTATTTCCCACTAGACTCTTAAATCTTTAAGAATGGTTATTCTGTCTTTGATTTTGGTATCTAGTACAGCACAGTGTCTGGCACAAAAGACTTAAAAATACTTTATTTTTATTTTTGGCCATGCCATGTAGCTTGTGGGATCTTAGTTTCCCGACCAGGGATTGAACCTGGGTCCTCGGCAGTGAAAGCTCGGAGTCCCAACCTGGACTGACAGGGAATTCCCTGAAATATTTTGTTTTAAATGTTGAATGAGGGATAAAGTTTGAACTGTCATAATCATACACCTTGGATTTTCTGGAACCATCCCAATTCATGAAATGTGATTATTTTTTAAAAGATGATTCTTTAAATGAATAAGTTCGCTGTTTTATAAAGTGTTCTATAAAATTACATTCAGAAATCGTATTCAGTACTTGGCCACACACTCTGCTTTTGGTTTTGGTTGAGAAAACCTGGCCGGCTGTGTTGGTTATATTCTGTTTGGCCTCCAAATCCCCTTAATACCTTCCCTAGCCCACTCTGTGCCACTGGAGCCTGACCCTTTGGGCTGCATCTTCCTCAGTACATTTCTGGTGGCGTCCGTTGGGCTTGGTCAATGAGGGCCGCTGGAGGAGCTCAGATTGTATCGGAGGGAAGGAGAAAGCAAGAGTGGAGTATTTCTTCCCCTGTCTCTCCCTGTTTCATGTCTCTGGCCATGGCTCTTTCTCCCTGTGACCACAGCCCCAGGGGACAGCAGCTCCTCCACGCAACTGGGTCTCACTGGGCTCCAGTCACATTGTCCATTCAGGCCTAGAGCTGGTAACAGCTTCCTTCCATTGTTAGCCTCTGCAAACCTCACCCTCAGAAGTAGTCCGTTCATTCAAGCCCCATCATGTGAAACAAATGGGGGGGATTCTGTTTCCTGCCTAGAGCCTAACTGAGCCATCCACGTAAACCTAGCAGGTACAACTTGCCACTCCCCTAGGTCAGTGTGGCTTCCTCTTTGCTGTGCATTGGAATCACCCTAGGGAATTTTAGAACAGACTGCTGCAGGTTCCATCCCTAGATTTTCTGATGCAATGGGTCTGGGGAGTGGCCTGGATATCAGGATTTTTTCAATCTCTCCAGGCCCTTCTATCGTGCAGTCAAGATTGAGAAGCATTGCTCTGGCTCATATGCCTCTTGTACAGACAGGAGATTTTTAACACATAATGAAAACTCAACTACACATGTCCCATTGTGATTTTTTACAAATTATTGCAGTCTTCAGTTGAAAGAGATGTTATTTTTCTACTCTTCTATTCGTGAAAGCATTTTTTAACAAAATAGAACAGGTTTAAACATATTTATAGATAAGAAACCAAGATGGCGGAGTAGAAGGATGTGCTCTCACTCCCTCTTACGAGAACACCAGCATCACGACTAGCTGCTGGACAATCATCGACAGGAAGCCACTGGAACTCACCAAAAAAGATACCCCACATCCAAAGACAAAGGAGAAGCCACAATGAGATGGTAGGAGGGGCGCAATCACAGTAAAATCAAATCCCATAACTGCTGGGTGGGTGACTCACAGACTGGAGAAAACTTATACCACAAAAGTCCACCCACTGGAGTGAAGGTTCTGAGCCCCAAGTCAGGTTCCCAACCTGGGGGTCCAGCAACGGGAGGAGGAATTCCTAGAGAATCAGACTTTGAAGCCTAGTGGGAATTGATTGCAGGACTTCGACAGGACTGGGGGAAACAGAGACTCCACTCTTGGAGGACACACATAAAGTAGTGTGTGCATCAGGACCCAGGGGAAGGAGCAGTGACTCCACAGGAGACTGAACCAGACGTACCTGCTAGTGTTGGAGGGTCTTCTGCAGAGGCGGGTGGTGGCTGTGGCTCACCGTGGGGACAAGGACACGGGCAGCAGAAGTTCTAGGAAGTACTCCTTGGCGTGAGCCCTCCCAGAGTCTGTCATTAGCCCCACCAAAGAGCCCAGGTAGGCTCCAGTGTTGGGTTGCCTCAGGCCAAACAACCAACAGGGAGGGAACCCAGCCCCACCCATCAGCAGACAGCAGAATAAAGTTTTACTGAGCTGAGCAAAGAAAACAATAGCAAAGATCAATAAAACTAAAAGCTGGTTCTTTGAGAAGACAAACAAAATTGATAAACCATTAGCCAGACTCATCAAGAAAAAGAAGAAGGGGACTCAAATCAATAAAATTAGAAATGAAAAAGGAGAAGTTACAACAGACACCGCAGAAATACAAAGCATCCTAAGAGACTACTACAAGCAACTCTATGCCAATAAAATGGACAACCTGGAAGAAATGGACAAATTCTTAGAAAAGTGTAGCCTTCCAAGACTGAACCAGGAAGAAATCGAAAATATAAGCAGACCAATCACAAGTAATGAAATTGAAACTGTGATTAAAAATCTTCCAACAAACAAAAGCCCAGGACCAGATGGCTTCACAGGTGGATTCTATCAATCATTTAGAGAAGAGCTAACACCCATCCTTCTCAAACTCTTCCAAAAAATTTCAGAGGAAGGAACACTCCCAAACTCATTCTATGAGGCCACCATCACCCTGATACCAAAACCAGACAAGGATACTACAAAAAAAAGAAAATTACAGACCAATATCACTGATGAATATAGATGCAAAAATCCTCAACAAAATACTAGCAAACAGAATCCAACAACATATTAAAAGGATCATACACCATGATCAAGTGGGATTTATCCCAGGGATGCAAGGATTCTTCAATATACACAAATCAATCAATGTGATACACCACATTAACAAATTGAAGAATAAAAACCATATGATCATCTCAATAGATGCATAAAAAGCTTTTGACAAAATTCAACACCCATTTATGATAAAAACTCTCCAAAAAGTGGGCACAGAGGGAACCTACCTCAACATAATAACATAATAAAGGCTATATATGACAAACCCACAGGCCATATATGACAAACATCATTCTCAATGTTGAAAAACTGAAAGCACTCTAAGATCAGCAACAAGACAAGGATGTCCACTCTCGCCACTATTATTTAACATAGTTTTTCAAGTCCTAGCCATGGCAATCAGAGAAGAAAAAGAAATAAAAGGAATACAAATTGGGAAAGAAGAAGTAAAACTGTCACTGTTTGCAGATGACATGATACTATACATAGAGAACCCTAAAAATGCTACCAGAAAAGTACTAGAGCTAATCAATGAATTTGGTAAAGTAGCAGGATGCAAAATTAATGTGCAGAAACTCATGGACACCAAGGGGGGAACGTGGCGGGGGGGTGGGCGGGTGTTGTGATGAATTGGGCGATTGGGATTGACATGTATACACTGATGTGTATAAAACTGATGACTAATAAGGACCTGCTGTATAAAAGAATAAATAATATAAAATTAAAAAAAAAAAGGAGACAACCAAGAGCTAGAGCTAGGCTGAATGATAAGGTTCAGGCAAAAGACTGGTGATAGTTGGGGGGTACGGAAGGCTGAGGGAAGGGGAAATGAGTGAAGGTGGTCAAAAGGTACAAACTTCCAGTTATAAGATAAATAAGTTTTGGGGAATCTAATGTACAGCATGGTAACTATAGTTAACAATACTGTATTGTATTTTTGAAGGTTGCTGAGAGTAAACCTTAAAAGTTCTCATCACAAGGAAAAAAATTGCAACTATGTGAGGTGATGGATGTCAACTAAACCTATTGTGATCATTTTGCAATATAAACATATATCAAATCATTATGTTGTACACCTTAAACTAATACCATGTTATATGTCCATTATATCTCAATAAAACTAGAAAAAAATGGGAAAAAAACCCTATTTATAGAACAGTTTTTTTCAAGAGGTTAAAAACAAAGAACAGATGTTTCTGGAAAGCATAGAAACATGGACTTTTTGGGATAGGATGTGTGTGTGTCGGCAGGGGGCAGTGAGTTTTGCAGGAGGTTAGAAAGAGAATCAAAAGAGCCATCAGGGTACACAAGAGAAAGAATTTCAGAATCATTATCTGTGTTGAAACACTGCTCTCTTTGAAATATAATAATGAAGGTACATAATTAACTCACGTCAAGTACATTGATCTGGTCTTGACAATCTGCTCTGAAAAAGGAACATATTAAAGCACTCATTCACATCCTTTGGCACATTAAAATAAGCCGCGGCCACTGGCCTCGTGAGAACCTTTGAAGTGTTCAACGTTTAAAATGCCTTCATTATTTGGCAGGTTTTAAAATACAAAAGGACCACAACAACACTCCCCTGTCTTAGAAGACAATCACTTTTTAAATGCATTTGTCAGTGGTGATCAGACAATATTTTTAAGAGGGAAAACGGATTCTACCAAGCCTTTCATTTCACTTTGAGGGTTCCAGAGACGTCTCATCTAAATAAATACTGTTCCTGTATCTATTAGCTCTTGCTGTATTAATCTCAGTGGCATGCAATGGGAAGCACTTATTTCTCACTCACACTTTGTGGGTCCCTAGGGAGGGTCAGCTAGGGTAGCTGTATTAGTCCATTTGGGCTGCTAAAACAAAACATCATAAACTAGGTAGTTTATAAGCAACAAACATTTATTTCTCATATTTCTGGAGGCTGGAATTCCAAGATCATGGCACAAACAGATCTGGTGTCTGGTGAGGACTTTCTGGTTCAGATGGCCATCTTTTCTCTGTGTCCTTACATGGCAGAAGGGAGCTCTGTGGGGTCTCTTTTATAAGGGCACTAATCCCAATCATGAGGGCTCTGCCTCATGACCTAATCACCTCCAAAGGTCCCACCTCCTAATACCATCACCTTGGGGATTAGAATTTCAACAGATGAATTTTGGGGGTATGCAAACTGACCATAGCAGTAGCTCTCATCCACATGACTCTCATCCTTCTCCTGGGACCAGTGGGCAGCCCAGACTTATGTCTGCTAACATCCCCATTGGCTAAAGCAAGTCACATGACCAAGCTCACAGTCAAAGGCTGGGGAAATACCTTTCAAAGAGTGTGGAGGCAGGGAGAGATGAAGAACTGGGGACAATAGTTTAGTTTACCACAGTGTCCAAAGAAGAAGGCTGTCTAATAGTGCATGTTTACAAATGTAGCATTTCTGGCTCTAGAGTGGCAGTCACTTACCTGTTCTACAATTCTGTATGTAGTATGCCTTTCTGTTTCCAGCCAGATGGGAGGCTACATTCATCCCCAGGCTGTCTGCTGCGAGGCAGTGGGTGATAGTGGCTTTTCTTGGCTGTCCTGCCCTTAGAATACCAAAACTATCTCCAAAGAAGTAACGACAGGTTTGGGAAGAGAGTCAACTAGGTGAAGCAAGGGGATATTTTAGGTGGTGAAACTATTCTGTATGATACTATAACGATGGATATGACACTATGCTTCTGTCAAAACCCATAGAAATTTACAGCACAAAGAGTGAACTCTAATGTATATAAATTTTTTCAAAAATTCGTTTAAGAGGTCAAGGATCCCATCTGGGATTCCCGGAAGACAGCAAATGCTGAAGACGCAGCCACAACATGTCTGCAGGGATGAACACTCCAGCCCCAGACAAGGCTTTGTTAGAGGATTAACGTAAAACCAAACCACGTTCATGAGGGATCCACAACTTGAACCAACAGAAATTTATGGACTATTCTGGAACACACAAACTACAACAAGAGAGTCCATGCTATTAGGAGCCAATGGCACTCAGTCCATGCATGATCTCACCCCCGCCCCTTTGACCCCTTTTGTATGACTGACCCTCTGCCCTGTCCCTAGCCGACTCACAATGCTTCAGCCACTCTGCCTTCTGACTGTTTCTAGGACGTTTCAAGAAACACTTCAAGCTCTTTCCTACTTTGACGCCCTTGCCTTGCTGCTCCGCAAGCCTGGAAAGCTGTTGCTTATCTCTTCACATGGCTGGTTCTTTCCCCTCTTAACGGGCCAGCTTAAATGAGGCCTCCTCACAGGAGCCCCCCCATCACAGCACTGCTTACACTGTGTGTGGCGCTTATATTTTGTAATTATACTGTTCATTTTGACTTGTTTTTGATCTGTCCCTTCTTCTAGAATGTAAGCTCCATGTATGTTTTTTCACTACAAATATATTCCCATGACCTACAACACTGCCACATAGCAGGTGTTCGATAAATATTTATTGAATGAAGGATGACTCATTTTTTAATATTTGGTTTAAGATCCCAATGGAATATGGACCATGATTTGGAGAGTGTTGTGAGGACAGGAAGTCCCACTATATATACTAAACTAAGAGAGAATCCACATGAAATTACTGGTTGGCCACAGCTACAGTCCCCGGTGCTCCAAGAAAGACATAAACAGCAAAAAAGAAAAATGGGGAATTAAGTAAATGCAAATAAAATACAAACCCAGCATGAATGGCAACATGAATATCAATTAAAATGTAATTTAAGGTCAAAATCATTAACGGGGTCAAAGAGGAATAACATGTAATGGGAAAAAAATTAATTAATGAAGAAGCTCTGTATAAGTCATAAGCATTGTTAAACAACATAGTAGCCAAAAATATGTAGCAAAAATCCCAGAAATACAAGGAGACATTGATGAAAACATTTTTATTGTGGAATGTTTCAAATATTATTGCCTCAGAATTTGACAGGTCAAATATGCAATTAAGGCAAAGGTAGGAGGGGCTTGAAAAATACAATAAACTGCACATTTTTTTCTTCTGATACTCATCTAATACACAAATTAATCTTGGCATAAAAATTTTTTTGCTAATTTTCCCAAAGCAGAGATTTGTTTTTTAACTTTCAAATAGGAAATAAATAATAAAAAGTTTTTAATCCCGTAATTATTGAAAAATTAAGAAACCTCTTCCACATAATTCTTGGTTCAAAGAGGAAATCAGAATTGAAGACACAAATTAAGCATCCAAAAGAGAATAAGAAAAAAAGTTATATCAAAAGTTATTGGGGCTTTCCTGGTGGCACAGTGGTTAAGAATCCGCCTGCCAATGCAGGGGACACGGGTTCGAGCCCTGGTCCGAGAAGATCCCACATGCCGCGGAGCAACTAAGCCCGTGCGCCACAACTGCTGAGCCTGCGCTCCAGAGCCCGTGAGCCACAACTACTAAGCCCACGTGCCTAGAGCTTGTGCTCTGCAACAAGAGAAGCCTCGGCAATGACAAGTCGGCACACCGCAATGAAGAGTAGCCCCTGCTCGCCACAACTAGAGAAAGCTTGTGTGCAGCAACAAAGACCCAATGCAGCCAAAAATAAATAAATTAAAAATAAAAAAAAAAAGAAACCTACTGGATACAGTTAAAACTAGGTAGGTAGGGAGGTGGGGAGGGAAGAGATGACTTGCAGCCCTAAATGATTTTATTGTTTAAAAATAAAACAAACAGGGCGGGCTTCCCTGGTGGCGCAGTGGTTGAGAATCTGCCTGCTAATGCAGGGGACACGGGTTCGAGCTCTGGTCTGGGAGGATCCCACATGCCGTGGAGCAACTGGGCCCATGAGCCACAACTACTGAGCCTGCGCGTCTGGAGCCTGTGCTCCGCAACAAGAGAGGCCGCGATAGTGAGAGGCCTGCGCACCGCGATGAAGAGTGGCCCCCGCTTGCCACAACTAGAGAAAGCCCTGGTACAGAAACGAAGATCCAACACGGCCCAAATAAATAAATTAATTAATAAACTCCTACCCCCAACATCTTCTTAAAACAAACAAACAAACAAACAAACAAAACCCAGGGCTTCCCTGGTGGTGCAGTGGTTGAGAATCCGCCTGCCAATGCAGGGGACACGGGTTCGAGCCCTGGTCCGAGAAGATCCCACATGCCGCGCAGCAACTAAGCCCGTGCGCCACAACCACTGAGCCTGCGCTCTAGAGCCCGCGAGCCACAACTACTGAAGCCCGCGTGCCTAGAGCCCATGCTCCGCAACAAGAGAAGCCACTGCAGTGAGAAGCCCACGCACCTCAATGAAGAGTAGCCTCCACTCGCCGCAACTAGAGAAAAGCCCACGCGCAGCAACGAAGACCCAATGCAGCCAAAAATAAATAAATTAATAAATTAATTAAAACACACACACACAAACAAAATAACACAAAGTCATGATGAAATTATATTTAGAACAATTTGGATCTTATTTTTCCTTGATTATTGAGAAAATAACCTAGTTATGTTCAGATTTTCTTCATTTGAACTATTTTCCTTTTTAATCCGTCCCTTTGTCAACATCACAGTAAGAGTAAATAAAGCGATCAAGAATCTGTCGGTCTGAAAATTATGAAGAAAAACAGGATGAAAATTTCCATTTAACTATTTAAGTGCTAAATAGAGAAATTCTAGGAAGGAGGCAAATATCTGATAATAGTACTCTAAATATAAAATCAATGAGACCAAAATAATCAAAGGATAGTATGTCTAATAGCTAAAAAGACACAATTATGTTAATTATTGATTAAAAAGAGCAAACAGTATTCAAGGGATCAGCAAGACTTCCTGGAAAGAGCATGGATTTCGGAATGAAATAAACTTAGGTTTCAGTTCTGTGCTGGCAAATACATCTGTCCTCTCCATTTATTCATTTCCTCATCTTTGAATACAGGTAATGATACTTACCTAGTGCAGGTGAATGGACAAGGAATGCTATGTGTGAAGCACCTAGACAGGGCTTGGCCTGGGTGATGTGATGATAAACAAAACAATAGAGACTATTGTTCCAAAAGTTTCATCCAAGCCAGCGTCGCTTTTCTGCCCAGCAGGGTTGGGAAGCTTTGCAGTCTTTGAGTGATAACTGATCATGGGAGGCCCTTCAACTCTCTGGCCTCCATTTCCTCATCTAGAAATTGAAGGAGTCTCTTCTGGTTCTGAACATCTATGGTCCCCTAATCCTAATTACATATTTTTTAATTGTACTTTGTGAAGCTGTAAAGCTTTGTCACTTCTAGCACTTGCCATCTCTGCAGCCAAAGCTAAGAGAAAGGAAGAATGCGAGTGATAACGTGTTTTCCTATTCAGTGTCCATGTTGTCATGCTCAGTGTTACAAATGCCAGCTGAGGGCTGGATATCAGGTGTGTGGGGGGGCGGGGGGTGTTCCTGGTTTACTCTCCAGTTATGTGATTTTTGTCTAAAGCGCTACTTGATCCCAACTCCATGCAAGGAATAAATCACTGTCTCAGACTAACACCAGATTATCCTCTTACCCAGGAACTCGGAGGTGGCTTGGTCAATGGAACTTTTAAAAACTTTTCTGTTGTAAACAACAGCAATTGGGGTCATCAAAGAACACTCAAGTAAAATCATGGCTAAATGTAAAGATGCTTGAAGGATGTGCTGTGTGGATAAACTTCCAGGGGATAACTGACAAGTCTAATTTGATTCCCGAGGAACTTTTTTTTTATTTTGGTTGTTTAATAGCAACTAAATCCTTCCTTTCATTTTATGTGGGGGGCATGTCCCCCAATCCCAACAACTGTCCCTCCCAGGCAGAGGATGTACTCATTTCACGGCACAAGCAGTCATTTCTCTTCTAAGACATCATCCTCATTCCCTGGGTTTGAGGCTAAGTGCCCCAGAGTCCTAGTTTTGATTCCATTCAGGGGTCACTGACATTCTCTATGACTATAATCAAGGTCACCCACCAGGGCCCTATGTGTTGAGGAATCTTGGAGCGAGAACAGTCTATGAAGTTGTTTTAAAAGCTACAGGTGTGAGGGCTTCCCTGGTGGCGCTGTGGTTGAGAGTCCGCCTGCCGATGCAGGGGATGCGGGTTCGTGCCCCAGTCCGGGAAGATCCCACATGCCGCGGAGCGGCTGGGCCCGTGAGCCATGACCACTGAGGCTGCGTGTCCTGAGCCTGTGCTCCGCAACGGGAGAGGCCACAACAGTGAGAGGCCCACATACCGCAAAAAAAAAAAAAAAAAAAAAAAAGCTACAGGTGTACTTACCTAGACCCTGAGAAGCAATGGGTAGGCTTGAGTAACATCCATATTTGAAACTAAAATCCTGAAGCTCAGGAATTTTAGCTGGAATTTGGTAATTCCATCGAGATTCAGTGTCTGCTGGTCGGGGAAGTAAGTTTTTCCATTCCAGAAACATCTGAGAATGTTGCTTAATCTTTTGAGCTGGGGTACAAATGAAAGGCAATAATTACTCCTTGTAGGCTATTTCTAATTAGCCTCATATTTTCATTTCATTCTGCTTCTGTCAGTAACTTCCAATTTATCACACTAAAACACACTCTTCTTGCATTTAGAGGTATGGTCAATGTACTTTTTAGGGACATTTCAACCAGGAAATAATTTTCTGCTTTATCAGGCACAGGAAGTACAAGTTCAAATGATTAGCAGTAGTTTCTGAGTATATTGTACATCAGTTAGGAGTGCTCATTTGTTTCTGCTCCGTGGACTCAGGAAGCATGTCTCACTCCAGAAGCCTGTCTAGTCCCTGGGGCAGAGGTTAGGGTGCAGAGTGAGAGATTTTAGTTAGGGCTACGGTTGCCATATAAAACATAGGGTGCCAGTTAAATTTGGGGGGGCACACCATGTGACTTGCAGGATCTTAGCTCCCCAACCAGGGACCAAACCCATGCCCCCTGCAATGGAAGCACAGAGCCCTAACTACTGGACTACCAGGGAATTCCTGGATGCCAGTTAAATTTGAATTTCAGATAAACAATGAATAATTTCTTAGTGTAAGTATGTATAGGTACTCATTTTTTACCTGTTATACACCATTATTCAGATTTAACTGGGCACCTGTATTTTTATTGGCTAAACCTGGCAACCTTAGATAGGGCAGTGCATATCATCCCCATTATCTGGAAAAGAACCACTCAAAGGAAAAGAACCTTACCGATGGAGGGTTAGGTAAGATCATTGTCATTAGTGGACCGTAGCACTATTATTTTTGGAAATAACTCTGCTAACAAATACTCATTAAACATATGATCCTTAAATACCTCTGAAGCACTGACTAAAACCAGGTTCCACAAGCACTACCAGATTAACTGAGGAGGGAATCACAAGTCGTTTCACCTGGAGCGAGTTCATCCCTAATTCTTGCTACAAAATGTTGGTTCAGAGGCACATCATACAACACCAACTTTAATTGGGACGTAGATATTAAAAACATGAATATCACCTAATAAGGACCTACTGTATAGCACAGGGAACTCTACTCAATACTCTGTAATGGACTATGTGGGAAAAGAATCTAAAAAAGAGTGGATGTATGTATACACATAACCGATTCACTTTGCTGTACACCTGAAACTAACACAACATTGTAAATCAAGTATACGCCAATAAAAATTTTTTAAAAATAAATAAAATGAAGAGAAAAAATTCAAATCGTGGAAATATGGACAAAATCAGCTACTTGTGATAGGAGATGAAAAAGTGATTAGAAATAAAGATCAAAGTCTTCTCTGAAAAAATAAAATAAGTGATACTAGAAAAAATAAAGTATTCATAACCCTAAAAAAAAAAGCCACAAATATCATGAGCAATGTCACAACAGTGCTAATTACTATTAACACTAACCTCTATTCTTTTTCCAAAATAGTTTTTCAATAGGTCTTTTCAAAATAAATTCAAATGTACATTGTATATCAAACAATATGTGATGTCACCTACTGGTACTCGAGAGCATTTTAATATTGATTTTTAAAAATTGATCTCTGTCCAGACCAGCACAGTGGGAAAGGGTTTCACTACATGGTGCCTCTTAGTTTAGATGACTCAGGGAGAGAGGCCATGGGTACTCAATGGCCCTCATAATGACCTCATAAACCACCAGAGGAGAAGGCAAGGTTATAGAGAGAGAAGAAAACTCTCGGGCTCAAACATCAGGACATTCCTTAAGCTATTTTGGAAAATCATCTGGTATCGTTCCCAGTAAGCAGCATCTATAAGTTGGTTTTTGTAAATTACTAATGGCTTTATTAATAAATAAATTCCCGTTGAAATACTTGATACAGATGTCTATCCTTCTCCCCTAGCTGACACTCAAAAGCAAATGTTTTCAGTTCCTATATGGATTCTGTGCCAAGGTTAAAGGTAATTAAGTCATTGTTCTACCTCAAGACAATCTCAAACCAGTGTGATTAGAAAGAGATATACAGGATACATGGATATGGAATGTGATATCTTGCAACCATAACACTTGGAACTGTGGTTCTCACATGGAGATAATACATCAGAAATACCTAGGAAGGTTATTCCAAAATATACCTGCTGAACCTTATCCCAGACATCGAGACTTTCTAGAAGTGGGACCCAGGCACTTATATTGTGAACAAGCTTCTCATAAGAATCACTCACTCAGAGCTGTGGATAAGGTGCTACAGAAGCCCAGAGGGAGTGTGACAGGCTCTGTTACCAGAAGGGAAGGAAGACAAGAATCAAAAAGGCACACACAGCAAAAGGCGTGTTTTGAAAATGGGTCAACACTGAAGCAAAAGATGCACAGAGTGTTCATGAAATGCGGTCTAGTTGGTGCGAGTGAGGAACGCAGGGAAGTGGGGACTGGCTGAAGGTGAAGCAGGAGAGGAAAGTTAGGAGCCACGTTGAGAAGGGTCTTGAGGGGCTGGTCCATGTGGACCAGGATGGACCAGCACAGAAGGAGAGCAACTGGAGATGAAGACCCAGAAAAGACAAAAATCAGGCTCTGGATTTACTCTGAGTTCCTTTGAAGATAAAGATTAAGTCTTTTTTTAAAATTAATTTTTATTGGAGTAGAGTTGCTTTACAATGTTATGTTAGTTCCTACTGCACAGCAAAATGAATCAGCCATACATATACATACATCCTCTCCCTTTTGGACTTCCTTCCCATTTAGGTCACCACTGAGCATTGAGTAGAGTTCCCTGTGCTATACAGCAGGTTCTCATTAGTTACCTATTTTATACACAGTATCAATAGTGTATAGGTGTCAATCCCAATCTCCCAATTCTTCCCATCCCTCCACTTTCTCCCTCGGTATCCATATGCTTGTTCTCCACGTCTGTGCCTTTATGTACTTAATTAAGATTAAGTCTTATTCTTCATTGATCCTTAGTACATATCACTGTAATAGACCTCAGTAAATATTTACTAAATTAATGAGTGAATAAAAGAAAAAAAAAGAAATGTAATTGCTATGTATTAGCAATTAATCTGAACCACACTCTAGTTACTGCCTATGTGATATATGCTTAAAGTACCTATTAGTTCTTAGTTCTTCTTGACTAATGGTTTTATCGTCTGTATAAAATTTCATGTTAATGAGCTCCTTCGGCATTATTAAGAGAAGTTCCTGATACAAAAGGACCTGACCAAGGTCACATATTGTATAGTATGATTCCACATATAAAATATCTAGAGACAGAAAGCAGATTGGTAGTTGCTAGAGACTAGGGGAGAGGGAAACAGGGAATAATTTCTTAATGGGTACAGGGTTTCCTCTTGAGATTATGAAAATATTTTGAAATGAGGCAGAGGTGGTGGTTGTAGAACATTATGAATGTACTAATAGCCAGTGATCTGTTCACATTAAAATGGTTAATTCCACGCTACGTGAATTTCACTTCAATTAAAAAAAAAACTTTCAGGGACTTCCCTGGTGGCGCAGTGGTTGAGAGTCTGCCTGCCAGGGCAGGGGAAGCCGGTTCGAGCCCTGGTCCAGGAGGATCCCACATGCCGTGGAGCAACTAAGCCCGTGCGCCACCACTACTGGGCCTGTGCTCTGGAGCCCGTGAGCCACAGCTACTGGGCCTGCATGCCGCAACTGCTGGGGCCCATGTACCTGGAGCCTGTGCTCCGCAACTGGGGAGGCCACTGCGGTGAGAGGCCCGCACACAGTGGCGAAGACCCAGCGCAGTCAAAAATAAATAAATTTATTAAAATAAATGTTTCTTATGTAAGGGGATAAGGAAGTAGGAGTTAGAAATAAATGTGAGAAGGTGAGCAGAAAATAGTCTAAGAAGGACCACAGCGGTAGATGATGAAGGATCTTTGGGATATATCCAAACTCTCATTCTTACAGATTATTGATAGAATATCACGTTCAAAAGATATGTAGATATTATCTTACTTGACTGGGGTAATAAGATTTGTGGTTCTTGATTCCTCTTGAAATTCCAATGTTGATCAAATCTTCTTTAGAATATGATTTCCAAACATACTCATCATTGTACTGTGTCTGGTTGGGAACAGGATAACTAAGTGAATATGTATATCCTAATCTTCTGGTACTTTTCTGACTGTGAGAAAAGGGTGGAAACTAGAGTAAGGGATTAAATACCAAATTTCACAAGAGTACACATGTCAAATAATTTTTGAAAGATTGGCTGCCTTAAGACTTGATGCCAGAAATAATTTAATTTCTAGGTTTCCCTGAAAAGAAACAATCCTGTATATTATTATGGCCCTTAACAAAAGTAAGAGTGTCCTAAATTTAAAAGAATAATCTGAAATACATTAATTTTTTACTTAATTTTTTTAAAGAGATGAGTACTCTTCTGTGTAAACAGTACTTGAGTATAACTAAATACTTGGTGAAGGAAAGTTTCTTTATGTAAAAAGTATTCCAGTTAATAAAAGGAAAAATATAAGAATTAGGATACCACTGGCTTGCAAGTCCCTAATGAAATAACGCATCTAGGCAATGATCAGCAGTTGCCACTCTGGATATACGTGCCCAACACCACCTATTAAATACTTTTGTGAAAATACCCAACCTGAATCAGATGAAGTCTTTGGAATATTAGATTACAGGAAATACATGAAAAGAAGGATAGTTTTAAATGACACTATGGGGATGGAGTCAGAAAAATCCAGAACAAATCATCTGTTTCTTCAACAAAGAAATTCTCAGAAAAAAAAAGTGGAGGAACCTGTAGATTAAATGAAGTAAGAGAATACAATGCAGAGACCTTGTCTGGATTCAATTTCTAACCAACTGTTTGTTTTTTTTTTAATTATGAGACAACTGGGGAAAATTTGATCGCTTATTGGCTATTTGATATTAAGGAATTGCTTTTTTAGGTGAGATAATGGTATCGTTACATATTTTTAAAGCATCCTTATCTTTCAAGAGATACATAAAAATATACTTAGACTTATGATATAATGCCTGGAATTTGCTTCAACATTAGCCAGTGGGAAGGCTAAGTGGAGGATATACATTAAAAATGTCCATGTGTTGTTGATTATTATAGCTGGATAATAGCTAGGGATTTATTGTATATTCCTTTGTGTGTGTCTAAAATATTTCATATTGACTTTTTTAAAAAAGAGGGCTGGGTAAGATTCAGGTTACGTCTGTAAGAAACCAAACATCTGGAAAGTGGGATACATCTGGACGCTGCACTATTTCACTTGTCATTCAGATGTACAGATTCAAGCATGACTGTGGTCCTAAATCAAACTGAAGTCATCGAAGGCGCATGAAGACCCTTCCAAAGGGATCACAGCACAAATTGCTTTAAAGGAATAGATTTTCACATCCGCATTTCTCAGTATATTCTTTCTTAACATGTATCTGCCTGAGACACAAAGCTGCATATCTAGTGGGTCTTTTCCTTCCCGCATCCTTTTCTCCCTTCCCCACTTCACCGTAGGATATTACTAAGGTGCATTACACCTCAGGGTGTTAGCTGCCAATGGTGAGGGGGCGCCGGGAACTTCATTATGGTGATTTCAGGGAACTCCCTTGTAACCCAAATTCCATATACTTCCCTAGGGCTTGCCGTTCTAGGTCAAGAGTAAAGGGTGGGGCTATAACCAGAGCATTATCGCCTGTGCAGGGATGTTCTGAATGTAGGTACACTGGAGATTGGTGTGGCTGACAGTAATGGCTAGTTTTCCCTGTCCTAAAAATTATCAAATGTTCATCCCTCTTTAAGGAGAGGCTTCTAAGAGGAGAGCAGAGAATATAGATTGCTGAAAATGGCTCTTTCCCCTACATATTTAAAGGTAAGCATTTTTCCAGCTTTAAAAAAATCCCTAGGATATGTCACTAGCTGGAAAGAAGAGCATCTCTGTTTAGATGAAGCAGTACAGGATGGCGATGCTGATTCTTTTCAATGTACCTGGAATCTTTTCTGAGACTATCAAATTTTTAAAGAGTCACTGGATAAAACTGGTACATAAAAATCTTGTGATCTTTTTTTCAGATTTTGTATTCATCATTCAATAAGGTATTTAAAGCTAAGTTTTTAACCCAAACATATTATGAAATATTTACTTCAATATAGCCAGTCCTCATTTTATTTTATGATGTAAAATATTTAACAATACATGAAAGTATACGCTAGCTTGTCAGGCTAGTAATTTTCCATATATAACTATATACTTACCACATATAACTTTCTCTTTCATTAAATACATAGTAAATGTTTGATTTGGTTTCCAAATAAATCAATGAAATTGTTTCTGATTTTTATGCATGATATTATTTAATTATTTTCCAAAGTCAAGCACCAGAGTTCTGCACACATGAGAACATATTTAACTAAAGAACCTTATATTTTTTATCATACTCCTCACTTCACAGATAACTTACATATTTAGCTACACATTTCATTGCATTATTTTTGTTACTTGGATGTAATTAATCATATTAGCCCTGAATCTTTCTACACTTCTCCTGTCTACTTTTAATAATCTTCCCTACAATATGCATTCTATAATTTATCAGTAGTTTTCATAATATTCCTCAAAACAAATATTAACATTTATTTAACCTAGAATTGTAGTCAGATTTTTATTTTGACAGGAAGTAAACCTAATTTCACTTGTTGGTTGGACCACAAGGACTGATTTTACCAGCTAGGTAAACATGGTGTAAATTGTATGAGTTAAATCTTCAGCTCAAAGATTTGGATAAAAATATATTTAGAGTATGCAATGACAAAAGCATTTGTATAAAAAAAAAGATTATATTGGAAAACCTTTATTGAAATTAATGTTCCTATTTTCCAAGTCCTTTTTGAGTATATAATATTAAATAAGTTTCTTCCAAATGAAGGACTAACAGATGTAATTTAATAGTCATTTGTTAAGACGTGCCTTTTCAGGCCATATATGACAAACCCACAGCAAACATCATTCTCAGTGGTGAAAAATTGAAAGCATTTCCTCTAACATCAGACACAAGACAAGGATGTCCACTCTTGCCACTATCGTTCAACATAGTTTTGGAAGTCCTAGCCATGGCCATCAGAGAAGAAAAAGAAATAAAAGGAACCCAAATCAGAAAAGAAGAAGTAAAACTGTCACTGTTTGCAGATGACATGATACTATACATAGAGAATCCTAAAGGTGCCACCAGAAAACTACTAGAGCTAATCAATGAATTTGGTAAAGTTGCAGGATACAAAATTAATGCACAGAAATCTCAAAATGAAAATCAAAATGAATGTACAAAATAACATAGGAAGAACACTCTTTGACATAAATCACAGCAAAATCTTTTAGACCCACCTCTTAGAGTAATGGAAATAAAAACAAAAATAAACAAATGGGACCTAATGAAACTTAAAACTTTTGCACAGCAAAGGAAAATATAAATAAGACGAAAAGACAACGCTCAGAATGGGAGAAATATTTGCAAACAAATCAACAGACAAAGGATTAATCTCCGAAATATATAAACAGCTCATGCAGCTCAATATTAAAAAAAACAAACAACCCAATCAAAAAAATGGGCAGAAGACCTAAACAGACACTTCTCCAAAGAAGATATACAGATGGCCAAGAGGCACATGAAAAGCTGCTCAACATCACTAATTATTAGAGAAATGCAGATCAAAACTACAGTGAGGTATCACCTCACACCAGTTAGAATGGGCATCATCAGAAAATCTACAAACAACAAATGCTGGAGAGGGTGTGGAGAAAAGGGAACCCTCTCGCACTGTTGGTGGAAATGTAAATTGATACAGCCACTACGGAGAACAGTATGGAGTTTCCTTAAAAAACTAAAAACAGAATTACCATATGACCCAGCAATCCCACTACTGGGCATATACCCTGAGAAAACCATAATTCAAAAATACACATGCACCCCAATGTTCATTGCAGCACTATTTACAATAGCTAGGTCATGGCTGCAACCTATATGCCCGTCGACAGACGAATGGATAAAGAAGATGTGGTACATATATACAATGGAATATTACTCAGCCATAAAAAGGAATGAAATTGGGTCATTTGTAGAGACGTGGATGGACCTAGAGACTGTCATATAGAGTGAAGTAAGTCAGAAAGAGAAAAATAAATATCATATATTAACACATATATGTGGAATCTAGATAAATGGTACAGATGAACTGGTTTGCAGGGCAGAAATTGAGACACAGATGTAGAGACCAAATGTACGGACACCAAGGGGGGAAGTGGCGGGGAGGGGGGAGCTTGGTGGTGGTGGGATGAATTGGGAGATTGGGATTGACATGTATACACCAATATGTATAAAACTGATAACTAATAAGAACATGTCTAAAAAAATAAAATAAAATATTTTAATAACAATTTTATATAAAAATACAATAAAATAAAAATAAAATTCAAATATAAAAAAAAGACAGGCCTTTTCTGTATACTTCTCAGAAAAACGAGATAGGGAATAACTCAATAACTGGATGACAAATCATCTAATTATTTGCTTTCAATGAAACTGAAGGAGTACACAGCCAAGCTGTCAGCCAATCAATCATTAAAAAATCACCTTGTGGGCTTCCCTGGTGGCGCAGTTGGTGAGAGTCCGCCTGCCAATGCAGGGAACATGGGTTCATGCCCCGGTCCGGGAAGATCCCGCATGCCGCGGAGCGGCTGGGCCCGTGAGCCATGGCCGCTGAGCCTGCGCGTCCGGAGCCTGTGCTCCACAATGGGAGAGGCCACAACAGTGAGAGGCCCGTGTACCGAAAAAAAAAAAAAAAAAATCACCTTGTGATGTTTGGCATATAACCATAAAGAGTTCAGAGTATCGAATGGCAATGCTACACTAAAACTCCTTTCATTCACATCTACTTAATTATGAGAACAAGGTTTCTCAACACTAGCATTTATAAATTGAAAAAAAAAAAGCAGGAAAAATTGATGCTGAATGTGGTCTCATTCCCAACATAATAACACTCAAATCTGGAGACATAAAGTAATTGAAAACAAAACAGCCCCATTTATCTCACCAAGATGCAATTCCAAAAAATTTACTTTTTCTGTTTAGTAATTATTAACATTTGTAATGTGTTTATTGCTTTGAACAATTCTGTACTAAAAATAATTGTGATAACTCAATACTTAGGATCCTATAACATGTTGAAAAATTAATGTCAATTAATATACTGAAATAGTTGCAAAGAGGTATAATGGAGTGATCAATAAATTGCTTTCAAACACAAAATATATTAGAGCAGCGTAAAATTCTATGGAGGAAGTAGACTGGGAGTAAGAGCTCAAGAAGGAAAGAGAATGAAATAAATGATCTGTTAAAGAAGAGCTTGTTTGTATATATTTTTTAAAAAGGGTCAGAGTGAGTATCAATTTGCTAAGGTGGTTAGATTACCCACTGGTTATATGTAAAGAAATGATTTAATGGTCTTGTTTTAAAATGTCAATATTTAGGATGGGCTGGAAGTTTTATCTTTTACAGCTATTTAAATTTATAATAAGAACTTTTCTGTGGACTTTAAAAATATGTGAATTTGAAGACCACTGACCTAGACTCCATAAGTACCCATTTGGTTTTGGCTTTCATCCCAAATGTTTCTTCTTCAGACAACTGTTACTGTTTGGGAAGCTGGCATAACCCTTACTGTCAGATGGTAAACCTCCCAGTAGGGGATATAACGTGACTCAGTGGGATAGCCGGTAACTTGGAAATTAGGAGTCTTGCAGACCTGCACTTTTTGGAAGTCTGTCGTATATTATGCTGGGGAAAAATGAATGAAAATTTGGGGGGTAACTTCTTCGTGCTATAGTCACTGGATTAATGCTTTCAGTTTGTCCTCAGAACAACCACCTTATGCAGCAGTCATCATTCCCACTTTGCCAACCATAAAACTGAGCTGTAGCTGGCTGGTTACTTGCCTAAGGGAGCAGAGGAAATAAGGGGTAATGAGAGCAGGGAGCTGAGGCTGGAACCCATTTCTGCCTGACTGCACCACAGTCTGGACAGTACTCCATTTGACTTCTCGACAATGTGAACTTTTAAGGTGAAAAGGTCCTCTATTTTGGAAGTAATTTACAGAGTGAACACAGACAAGGGAAGGTCCTCCATGCTAATTTCCCACCTACCACTGATGCAATGAAAGACAGGGCTTTCGCAGCCCCACCCTCTCTCACCCACCAATGAGCTTAGAGAGGTGGCTGATGGACAGAAATTCCCACCACCCTCGGTTCAGGTGGAATTGAGGGAGGAGTTGCAAGCAAACATTGCTTTAGGAAGCAATAGTTGGAGGAGTGAAGGTAAGGGTAAGGGGACTGTGGCCTTGTTCCAGCTTCCAAGACTAGTATTGGGTGGAAGTGCTAACAATTACTCACTTATCCAGTCATTCAGTTGTCATTGCCTGCCTACTGTATACCAGGTAATGAACTCAATTCATGCTCCATGTCTAGGTAGCACAGTTCTCTTAACTGTATACTGGCTCTGTTGTAAAGCATGACACACAGTGGCTTTATGAAAGATCCATGTGTTAATTTTCTCAATTTTCCTGTAGGAGCTTGGGATACTCTTTGAAGGGGAAACCCCCTCTGATGCTTGGAGGAGACCTGTGCGTGCAGTGGGTCTGATCTGAGTTCATTTTCTATAAGCCTTCTCTGATTACTCTCTATTGGTTTTGGACTCTGAATAATAGAAGAAAGGTGAACAAATTCAAGCGTGTATATCAATCTGATTTGAATTGGAATGTACCGAATGAAAGCAGGCACTGCTCCTGTCTTAGGTGTGAATGCAGTCTTCGTCGTGGTGGCGTAGGAATCCCGATCGGTATCACCTGCTAAAAGCACAATAAAACAGTGTTAAATGTGGCAAGCCAGCATATTTTGATCAAATGTTGTTTTTAATAATTAAAATAATTTTGCAAGAGACAAACGTTTTGGGTGGTAATGCAGAGAGTAAAGGAGTGAAGGCCAACTTGTGAGCTCCACTAGGGTAGAGGGGAAGCTCAATTTACTTATGAGTTCCCCCCCTAGATAAAAATAGGTCTATTGTTTTTCTTGAGAACTCACATATACTATTTTAAAGAATTCGAGCAATACATAAAAATATAAAGAAAAGAGTTCATTTGAAATTCTATCATCTTAGGATGTTCACTATCGCTGTTTTATTGCCTGATTTTTCATGCACCACATTAGATATACCTGTAAATGCATGAACTAATTTTACACAAAGAGGGTCATAGTTTCCATGTCAGGTTCTCTCCTGGACCCCTTGTCGTGGCTCCTTCCTGGCCCTGCTTGTAATCACCCTCCTCCCAGGTAGCCCATGTCAACAATTGTGCCTGTTTCTTTCCAGACTTTTATAACTGCTACTGTAATCATATACAGATTGATATATACGTACATCAATACATTATCACATTGGGTTCTAGTCCTATTTTGTTTTACAAAAACAGGCTCATCTTACACAAAGTGTCCTCTTCTACTTGTCACTTAACGGCGCCGTATGGGAAGCCCCTCTGACTCGTCTGGTGCAGCTCTAATTAATTCTTTGTAACGACTGTGCAAGATTCCGCGGCATAGCTGTTCTTTAAAGCTGTGAGAGTGAGTGAGCTCAGCAAGGGAGGGAGTGGCATTAGAGGAGGTGACGTCCAAAGGCTGAAGCCCGGGGCCCCCCAGTGTCAGGAGGCTGGGGAGGTGAGGGGAAGCCGGTGAAGGAGGCTGAGAAGCTCAGTGAGCGAGGTGAGTGGAGACCCAGGAGGCTGTGGTGTCCTGATGGCCGAAGGAAAAACATGATTCCAGGAGGAGGGAGGGACACCTACAATGGCAAATGCTGCTGGCGGGCCCAGAGGGTGAGGATGGAGAATTCACCAGTATGCAGACACGAGGACTGATCTGCCCCAACCTCCCCTTGCGAACGGAGGTACCACCAGATTACTTGGGAATATATTTTTAGAATTTAATTCGATCATTCTCTCTTTCTTCATATCTAGGCAGCTACCTGTGGCTTTTTAGCTTTCACTAGCACCTGGGTGAAACGATCCCTTCCATGTTCGAAGCAAAGCCGTCCGGGGTCCATCACCTCACCTCTCACACCGCACCCACCTCACTGCCTGCCTTTTCTCCCGTTCACGCACCCTGAATACAATTGCCGTAAAGCATCTTTCTCAAAGGTGTCTTCAATTTCCAAATAGTCTGAAAAGCTATATGCCACTGCCTACATATAAAAAAGAAACACTTAGTTTTTGCCATCTGTGTGCTTCTCCCATCTCTCCATCTCTCCACCTCTGCCAGCCAGGGCTTGTTTCTCATCGAACAGGTCCTTGAATCCAGCCAGGCAGCTGCATCTGCCCCTCTGTAACTATTCACCCGCCGCCTTCACACGGGGTGAGCTTCACCTCCACCTGAGGCTTCCCCGGGCTAACTAAAGCCTTAGCCCCTGCCTGTCACGCTCTGTCCTTCTGTTCGCAGACTCCTGGCTGGTGTCTACGCTCTGATCCCATTATACTAGAAATGACATTATCCTTTGATTCTTCTTCTTTAGTGGGAACCACTTTATACTTTAAAGCATTTTATTCCAACAGCAGAATTAATGTTCTTTGTTAAGAGAATTTCAAGCACGGACAAGTAGGTGGGGAGAAATTGTGAGGCTGTGTTGCTCTTAAAATAAACTATCACTTCACCTGATTTGAAGCTCTGAGTTTGACTCTTAGAAGGATCT
Source organism: Delphinus delphis (assembly GCF_949987515.2). Classification (NCBI taxonomy): domain Eukaryota; kingdom Metazoa; phylum Chordata; class Mammalia; order Artiodactyla; family Delphinidae; genus Delphinus; species Delphinus delphis. Next base: position 7,637,403 of record NC_082700.1, on the reverse strand, counting down.
GGAAGGATCTGCACAGAGACTGTCTTTTTCCAAAGCAAGCAACACCAATCTAGGCCTGATCACTCTGCAGATGCAAGTAGGATTTGAGATGAAGAACACCCTAGATTATCCGGTGGGCCCTAAATGCAATTTCAGTGTCCTCGTAAGGAAGGCAGAGGGAGGTTGGCCACGGAAGAGGAGGAGGTGATGTGACCATGGAGGCCGAGACTGGAGTGATGGGCCACAGGTCAAGAATACTGACAGGGCTTCCCTGGTGGTGCAGTGGTTGAGGGTCCGCCTGCCGATGCAAAGGACACGGGTTCGTGCCCCGGTCTGGGAAGATCCCACATGCCGTGGAGCGGCTGGGCCCGTGAGCCATGGCCGCTGAGCCTGCGCGTCCGGAGCCTGTGCTCCGCAACGGGAGAGGCCACAACAGTGAGAGGCCCGCGTACCGAAAAAAAAGAAAAAGAATGCCGACAGCCACCAGAAGCTGGAAGACGCAAGGACGGATTCTCCCCAAGAGCCACCAGAGGGAGTGCAGCCATGCCAATAGCTTGATACCAGGCTTCTGGCCTCCAAAATGTGAAAAAAATAAATTTCTATTGTTTTCAGCCACCAGTTTGTGGAAATTTATGGCGGTCCTTGGAAGGAATACAGCACTTAAGAGCCCAGTCGATAGTAATAGTTCGATAGCAATTCGTCCATAGGCGTCATTGGCCTCATCCTATTTTGAGACCAGAGCTGGACAGTGACACATTAGGCCCACCTTTTAGAGGGTGACCCTTCCATCAGTGGAGGATGGAGTAGCACAGAGTGGCTGTTAGAGACTCAGGACCGGAGGTGAAGGGGCAAACTCCCCCAGGGGAAGGGACACTTTGGAGGCAGAATCAGTGACGCCTGGAGATGACATTGAGGTGTCAGTGAAGCTGCCCTCCCCTCTCCTTTAAGCAGATGGGACCCTCCTTACTGAGCTTCCAAGTCTAGGAAGACAAAGAGTATAGTTTTGTACGTGTTGCGTTTGAGGCCCTTCTGTGCCATCCAAGTGCATCTGGTAGACAGATGGATATTTTGGTCTGAGATCTAGGAAGAGCATCTGAGTTAGAGATAAAGATGAGAGAGCCGTTGATTGGCACCTTTATGTAGACTAGAAGCCCTGTGGCAGGATATGGCCACTCACATAGGGGATGTAAACCAAGAAGGAGAAAACCTGGAGGACGCCAACATTCCCAGACAAGAGGGGGGAGAGCAGACAGTGAAAGAAACCAAGACAGGGTGGCTAGAAATGGAGGACGAGACTCAGGGGAGTGGGGCGGGGGGCCGGGGGGGGGGGCGTTCCTGGGGAGGGCTCCAGCTCCTCTGCCTGGACACCATAGAGAAACTCGTGTTGTAAATATTTTTGTATTAATTATTTTCATTTGCTCTTCGTAATTTACAAAGGGATGAATGGGATGAAAGTATGCATTTCATTCATTCTCCTGGGACTACAATTCTAGGGAATTTGCAGTTGAACAATCCCCACTGCTCCGTAGCCACCAGGGAACCACAATTACCCAGCTAGAGGGCTGCGATGGGTTATTATTGCCCTGAGAAAGACCGGGATGGAGCTGACTACACAGTAATCATGCCAGTAGCACCACAGCTAGAGTGGCTCTCCCTCCACTGACACAAACAGCTGAGTTAGTACACCAGCTGCATTCGCATGCAGAATTAGTATTAAAAGCACTGCCTCTGTTAGATACAAAATCCCTTTGAAAGAAAAATCAGCGAAGTTTAGAAGCGACAGCTGAATGCCATAGTTCCCAGCCTCTGCTACAGCCGCGGGGGTGGGGGTGGGGGACGCTGCAGATCCTCTTGGGGGTCGCTTCTCTGCATTCTGCAGCCCCTCCCCGCCCTCTTTCTGCGCTGTTTCCCAGATCCTGCCGGGGATCAGGGCCCCCGCTGGGTCTGCTCTCTTCAGAGCTCCCGACCTCTGTTGCTTCTTTGTCTTTGTTCTCCAGACACTAGGCCTTCCTTTTGCTTGTCCCCTCCTGGACATTTCATGGGGTGTTTAAACTCCGAGCTGTTTGGGGAGGGCTTTGACAGAAGGTATGGCGAAGGGCTGGAAAGGGGCAAGGTCGTGAACACCCTTTCATTTTCCCTGACTCCCAGCCTCTCCTTAAATTGAGTCCCACCCGTAAGGGGGAGGCACACACCCTTGAAGACCCGAGCGGCCTTCGCTCCAGGCACCGCGTCTCCAAGGGAGACCCCGTCCCCGCCCCCCGCCGGCTGGCAAGGTCCGCAGTCTTACTTGGCAGGATCTTGTGGCCGCATTGAGAAGGACACGGAGCCTCGGGCCCAGGCTCTGCCATTCTTGCTAGAAGAGGCCGTCGCTGGGCCTCTCGCACCAGCCGGGCTGGGTGCTGCGCGGCTGCTTTACGACGCTTCGCCATGGAGACGCGGGGAGGTTCCCGGCGGCTCAGCCCCCGGCAGACGAGGTGCAGGGCGCTTCACCGGGCCGGCTGGGGGACCCGGTCTGAAAGTAAAAAGATGTGTTTCTAGTAATATGATGGCTACCTTACTTTCGTGTATTTGTCTAGTTCATGCAATGAGCTTTCCCGAGAACTGTCTTATATATATTTGGGGAGAGGAGCAAAAGGGGCCGAAGAGAAAGTAATATTGTCAGATTTTCAACTGCAAATTGCCAGCTATGCACAGTTTTCAGCTTAAGCGAATGAAGGCGAAGTCGTCAGGGATCTTGCAGGATCCGAGCAAGAGGAATTAAAAATCACAAGTAATCTTGCGTTACGTGGAACTAGAACCAGAGTTTCTGAGATAGTTTCATGCCATCAAACTGGTCATCTCTGCACAGGAATTAGGAGCCGGCAGGGAGGTGAAAGAAAAGTGCGCTTGGAAAGAGGAGTGAGTAGGGACGTGTGTGACACCTTTCTTCTCACCAGCCCATGTTCCTGGCACCAAAAATCGTTTTTGTGACGGTCAATGTCATCATTCTTCTGTCCCCACAGGTTCAACTGGGTCTCTCACCCCCATGTATGTGGAGGGTCTTTTATATTCATATTAGTTGACAGCTACCTGCTCGTTTGGCACATAGGTGCTTAGTGATACTGAATGTCTCCTGGCTAGGACACAGCTGTTACCCACTCGGATGCGAAGAGGAAACAGTAAGTACGCATTGGAGACTGTTGGCACCATGCTTAGAAAGCAATTTACAACCATCCCTTAACCTTTCAAGGGGTTATTCTAACATAGACCTTAAGCGAACAGTGAAGTAACAAAAGGGAATTTATCAAAGGAGACAGAATAGGCATCAAAGTAAGGATCCCATGTACCTATGCAAGGATTTCTTCAAACTGAAGAGCTCAACCAGAAGTTTCTGAGAGTAGCGTCCCATCCATGTAATGGAATGAATATAACAGATTTAGGCTCTCAAATTTATAGCGATGAATGGTGGGACACACAGGCTTCTGTCGATGTTATTAGAAGGAATGAGTCTAAATTAGGATTTAGTAGTGGAGTCTAAATTAAGAAAGTAACACCCAATAACAGATCACTGTCTGGAAATAGTAGAGCTAATTAGCATAGCATAATTTAAAAGAAATACACTTTAAAAATAGAGCAGTGAGTATATAGAATTTTTGCAGTGAATTTGTATTAATATCTTACATTTGTCTCGTCTTAGGCAAGCTGTGAAATGGCGGGGAGGGATACGCGCTGAACCGAGAGCCGGAAGATCCGTCACTTTCTACCTGAAGGCCTTGGGCGTAAAGCAGGTACTGCTCCGGGCCTCAGCTTCCTTATCTGTAAAATGAATATGTGAGTACCCACCTCAGTGGGCTGTAAAGATGAATAATTCTAATGATAATTTGTAAATCGTAAAGCCACACACACCTAAGGTATTGCTCTTTTGTCTTATTACTCTTTTGATCTTTTTTTAAAAAATTTAATTTTATTTAAAAATTTTTTTTAATTATTTATTTTATTTTTGGTTGTGTTGGGTCTTCATTTCTGCGTGCAGACTTTCTTAGTTGTGGCAAACTGGGGCTACTCTTCGTTGCCGTGCGCTGGCTTCTCATAACGGTGGCTTCTCTTGTTGTGGAGCACGGACTCTAGGTGCGCGGGCTTCACTAGCTGTGGCACGCGGGCTCAGTAGTTGTGGCTCACAGGCTCTAGAGAGCAGGCTCAGTGGTTGTGGCCCACAAGCTTAGATGCTCTGCGGCATGTGGGATCTCCCCAGACCAGGGCTTGAACCTGTGTCCCCTGCATTGGCAGGTGGATTCTTAACCACTGCGCCACCAGGGAAGTCCTTCATTCTTTTTTATAGCCTTTCATTTCTGCTTCTGCTTCTGCAGACGGATGGTTGATACAGGCCCATTTCATTATGAGCAGCACAGCACTCTTCCTGCCTTTGAATTTGGGTTCCTTGAGGCAACTCCGTTTAAGGATTAAGCAGAATATTTTTCCTTTCTTCTTTCCCTCAACAAATACTGAGCACCTGAAGTGAGCTGGATGATGACATTAAGGGCAGTGCCCAGAGTATTATGGGACCTTGGGGGAGGGGGAGAGGAATTGCCTGAGCTGAGTTTTCCAAGATGCCCGGGAGGCGACCAGATGAAGAGGGAGAGGTGCCCCAAGGCCCAGGAAGGACCCAGGAGGGGGAAACAGCCTGTGTCCTCCAGAGGCCCTGTGAGCTTGGTCTTGCCATACTGTGAAGGGGGAGGGGGACAGCCCAGCAGCCCCACAGCCCCGCTGAGGAGCTCCACCTGAACATGAGGAGTGTGCACTGAGTGGGTCAGGCAACAGCGTGAGGGCTCAGGTCAGTAGTTTAAGTAAATCCTCTTTTCCAGGAGTAAGAGAAGCAAGGTTCCATTCACCTGCCAGAGGAGATCCATCACACAGACACTAAGACCTTGAGGTTGCCAACGCTCCTGTGACAGTTTTGAATTGACCAAAACCAGTTGAGAGCAGCTGCATCAAATGAATTAAATGGGAACTGGTTTCCAATTCACATTATTACAAGAAATTTCTTTCTGCCACACACACGTACAGAGGGAGCGCGATATGAAGAAGTCAAGATGGGGCTGGGTGGTGGAGGGAAGAGACAGCAACGAAGGAACACTCAAATTTTTTTTTTCTTTCTTCCTTTTTTGTGGTACGTGGGCCTCTCACTGCTGTGGCCTCTCCCGTTGCGGAGCACAGGCTCCGGACGCGCAGGCTCAGCGGGCATGGCTCACGGGCCCAGCCGCTCCGCGGCATGTGGGATCTTCCCAGACCGGGGCACGAACCCGCGTCCCCTGCATTGGCAGGCGGACTCTCAACCGCTGCGCCACCAGGGAAGCCCGAACACTCAACTTTTGCCTGTGAAGGAGAAGAGGGTCTAGCGGGGGAAGAGGGTGTGGATCACATGGAGACTTGAAAGGAGAGAAGAATAACCAAGTTCATAGGCCAAGGGTAAGAAGCAGGGAGAGAGAGAGAACTTGATGCTCCAGGAGAGAGTAGACAGGGTCCCAGCCAGGAGAAAGCAAGCTATCCCCAAACTGAGCGTGTCCACACCACCTGGGCATTTGACGAGAACACGAGTTCTGAGTCAGTAAGTCGGGGGGGAAGCAAGATTCTGCTTTTCTAACAAGATCCCCAGGTGATTCGTAACGCTTGAGATGGACAGGTCTAGAGCCTTGTCCCAGGACCAGCGGCCTCGGCATCACCTGGGAACTGGTTAGAAACGCAGAAACACAGCTCTCCCTCCCTCCCCCACCGAGCTCCTGAGTCAGGATCTGCAGCTAAACCTCCAAGAGATTCCAGGGCACATTCAAGTTTGAGGACCTCTGCTCCGGGTAACATGAGAGGAAAGGTTGTCTCCGGAACGAGAGGAAGAATGTGAAAGAGTTGATGGGAGACTTGGCCGGTGACTGTTTCCAAAAGCCCAGAAGAGGTCACGGACGTTCTTCAGCAATGCCAAGTGCTTTGGATATGAATGTACTGAGTGAAGTTTTTCTGGCTTGCTTGCTGTATTTTGGCAAGACTTCCTGTTATTATGTGGTATGCAATGCTTTTATTCAAGTGTCTTCATGTAAAAAAAAAATACTGTCTTTTCTCTTTGTTTTAGCTGATGGATTAACTCGTAAAACATTTTCTCCATTTCTGTGATGGACTCTGTATTATTAAGGGTTCTCTAGAGAAACAGAACCAATAGTGTGTGTGTGTGGAGAGAGAGAAAGAAACTTAGTTTAAGGAACTGGATCACACAATTGTGGGGACTGGCAAGTCCTAAATCTGCAAAGTAGGCCAGCAGGCCAGAGGCCCAGGGCAGCCCAGGGCAGATCCTACATTGCAGTTCAAGTCTGAAGGTCATCTGTGCAAAATTTTGTCTTGCTTAGGGGAGGTCAGACTTTTGTTCTATTCAGGCCTTCAGCTGATGGGAGAGGTCCATTCACATTGTGGAGGGCAATCTGCTTTACTTAAAGTCCACTGATTTAAATGTTAGCCTCATCCAAAACACCCTCATAGAAACATCAAGAATAATGTTTGTCGACACATCTGGACACCGTGGCCCAGCCAAACTGACACTTAAAATTACCATCAGAGATCCAGGTCTTCCTGAGGTCACCTGGTTCATATCTGCCACTAAGAGGGGTTGTGTTTAAGCCGTCCAAGAATGATTGCTCTGTTTTTATTGAAAAATCCAGAAAAGAAAATTTTATAATGGTCTCTATTTTATTAGGACAGTCCAGTTTAACAGGGTAAATTCTAAGCTCTTCTTCTAACCTGCCACTCACCAAACTCACATTTTATCCAATTAAAGCCGTAACAGCAAGTTCAGACGTTCGATTCTATCAAAACCTCATCATCAATCGTATATAAATGTCACCTCCTTCCTGGGCCATCTCTGCTGTCTCTGATTCTTGTGTTTTTCTCTTCTCTGAACCCTTAAGAACAATTACTAATGCCTTGCATTATTGGGTCTCTCAAGTTTATTCAAGCCGTGAGTATCAAGTGTGAACACTCATTTTAAATGTTAGACCAGCAGTTAGCCATCCAAATGAATGTTCTCTTCTTCAAAGTAATCATTTATTATAATGACACTGCCATTGCTTAAAGCATCTTTGAAATTCTTTAGAAACTCCCTTCAAACACTGATGCACATTCTTTTGAATTTCTTAAATTGGGGTATAACTTTGCTCTTTGAAGATAGACGGGTATTTGAAACAGTAAGAAGACATTCGAGCTGATAATTAAGGTAGGCAATCAAGTTGGACAATGTTTTCCTTTGGCCAAAAATCAAACTCTAACCATGAGGTAACAAGAGAAAAACTCCCTTATTGTGTAGATAATGTCCGGATTGCATTCTTGTTGGAAAAAATTAATAGCTTCCAAGGTGACTCTTTCACTGAGAACTTCAGTAAATCAGTTGCTTGGATAAACTGATCCTTACATGTTTCTTTTAAAACTAAATTTTACAGTTACACGTCAGTAATTTTATCTCCAAAACTGGATCATAAGCGTTTTAGACGCTTTCCTTTTTGAATCTCTCCCGTAGCACTGATTTTATTGTTCTTACTAGCTGTACACCTGTCTTTTACAAGACTGGATGTTCCTTGAGAGCAAGGGCCATGTTTCAGGCACCTTTATATACCAGCTCCAGTGCACTGCACACAGTAGGCACTCAATCATATGTGATAAATGAATGAATGAATGGAATGAATGATTGCTTAGGCCGTTCTTGTCCTATACATTTCTACTGATCTTAAACTGTTCAAGATGTCTGAATTAGGGCAAATATACATCCAGACTGCGGTCACTTTGACCCAGGAAGATCTGTCCCAATAGACTTCTCACCGATTCTATAGATTTCCCAGTATCAATTCTTTGTGACATTTGCTAATGAAATATACATTAGCACAGTGTATATTTCCTTGGAGGCAGTCATAAAACTTTGGTAAGTGAATATCGAATTAAGTAAATGCATTTGGCTCTGAGTTGACTGAAAACAATTTTTAATGATAAAAGAAACATTCCAGGGGCGGACACGGGTTTCAGCCCTGGTCCAGGAAGATCCCACATGCCGCGGAGCAACTAAGCCCGTGCGCCACAACTATTGAGCCTGCGCTCTAGAGCCCATGAGCCGCAACTACTGAAGCTCACGAGCCACAACTACTGAAGCCCGCGTGCCTAGAGCCTGTGCTCCGCAACAAGAGAAGCCACTGCAATGAGAAGCCCGCGCACAGCAACGAACAGTAGACCCCGCTCGCAGCAACTAGAGAAAGCCCGCGGGCAGCAACGAAGACCCAACGCAGCCAAAAACAATAAATAAATAAAATAATAAATTTAAAAAAGAAAACTTCCAGATCTTTAGTCCATTTCTGGAGCGATTACCAAAGGTTTTCCTGAATTCAACTATTTTCAAAAAATGGACTTTGTCAATTTTTGTGAATAGACTTTCTATTTCCTTTGGGAAGCATATACTATTTGATATTCACCTAAGGTTTGTTTGTTCTGGTGTATAACTTATTTTTTTGTTAATACTCTTCATTTTGCACCGAGTGAATAACAAATGTTTATCATCTTCTGTTATTAAGGAACATTCCCCTTTTCTGAAACATCAGTATCAATTTTTTTTTCTCCAAATACTTCACAGACCTATTCTTCAAAGAAGGCTCTTGATAAAGTAGCTGTAAAACCACAATTCTCACTGTAATAAGTTACAAGGCCAACATACCACCTGCAGGGTGTGACGGAAAGATCACACATACTTGGTCACAAATTTACTCAATTCGATGCTGAATGTTAAGGAAAAATTTAATTGCACAAATATAGTACATACCATTTCAAATATAAATGAAAGGACAATCAGTAGTGCTATCATAATGTATAATACAGGAATATTTTTTAAAAGGACAGAAAAATTATACTCGGACCCAGAAATCTTTCTCATTATAAGCCTGTGTAGCAACTCATTCATGCAGGTTTTTAGGATGTAAATCGGATGATGTTTTGTGTCTTTTGGAAGAACTCCACTGTAGCTATGAGATGAAAAATGTATTGCTGTAACAATGTATTATGGTAATGGTATAGCTATCTTCTATTCTGCTTTTAGTGTTAGGATTGCTAAAAGCTTATGAAATACCCAACTGACATAATGTGCTTTTAACAGAGAGGACAATGCCGCATACATTATCCTTCTCCTGTCATGTTTGGTATCACATCACCTGGCCTCTTTCTACACGGGCCACTTTGTTAAGAGGGAGGTCAAGGGAGTTCAAATTTCAGGCAGCGGGTGGCAGGGTTACCGCCTTATCAACCTGGCCAATCCTCCCGCGAGCCTCACCGTGAATGTTTCTCCTAAGGTTTCATCCTATGGGCAGGATGAAAAACATACTTGCCTTCTGATGAAGGATGTCCTGGGCTTTTTGCTCAGCAAGGTTTGCAAGAGAATGGCACTGCTAACCCCGTGCTTGCTGGGTTTGGGTTCAGACAAGCACAGGGCTAAACCCAGATTTATGAAGCGTCACAGGGCAAAACCCAGGTCAGGTGGCTCCCACAAAGGCTGCCCAGGGAGCTCCCAGGACGCCAGGGCATAAGCGAAATATTCAGAGTGGCAGGACTCTGCCACTCCCTCTGCCTCTTCGGAGAAGTGTTAAAAGGAGAGGAACCGCCCAGGCCATGGGGCCAAAGCCCTCCCATCCTGAAGACAGCTGCATCAGCCCTGCCAAAGCATCGCCCACAAAAATGGAAAGGAGAGCGGCTTCCCTGGTGGCGCAGTGGTTGAGAGTCCGCCTGCCGATGCAGGGGACGCGGGTTCGTGCCCCGGTCCGGGAAGATCCCACATGCCGCAGAGCGGCTGGGCCTGTGAGCCATGGCCGCTGAGCCTGCACGTCTGGAGCCTGTGCTCCGCAACGGGAGAGGCCACAGCAGTGAGAGGCCCACGTACAGCAAAAAAAAAAAGAAAAAAAAAAAATGGAAAGGAGGGGTCTCTGTAGGAGCAGAGGGCAGAGGTACCCGCCTCCCATCTCTCTTGGATCCCCTCAGCCTTGGGTTCTGGCACAGGCCTGGGGTGTAGGAGGAGCTGCAGAATGTCCAATCCAATCAGATAAATGGGTTGGGTGTCTCCTCAGATTCCAGAACACACGGAAATGGCAATTCTGCCAAAAGAGGCTCCATCAGAGATGATCTGGGTGACAGACTGCAGTTAAAAACTTCATCTAGTGAACCTGAGAAAAGTAAACAGGGCTTGCATTATTACCATCTCTGGAAAACTACAACCCAAATCCAACAGTACCTAAGGCCCATGCAGCATCCAACGGAACCATTTCAATAACGAATAGGGAATCCTGGCTTCCTCAGAAAAACTCAAAACGCTGACAGAAACGTGTTGCTTTCTGTTCACCAGGAGGATGTGGACTGTCACCTGCTTCTCCATGGGCTGGAGTTACAGGTGCCCTTTCTCACTTGATGACAAAAGGCCCACAGGTGGGGGAAAAGATGCCTAGGACAAAGGTCTGTTCTCGAGAAGGAGATGAAGCCAGGCTAAGTGATCACCAGGGCTGAGCCAGCGGAGCTGCCTGCCGAGTGGCTGATGCATGGTGGCTGGGTCACCTGCAGTGCATAATGACGACTCAGGTGGGCCTTGAAGAATCCTTCCCCACTGCTCTGAAGTAGAAGTGGCCCCAGGGCCGGCTCGGAGTAAACTTGCAAGGAAGCACTGCCCAACTTCACATGCCCCTCAGTCTCCCCAGGATGCCAGTGAACACCCGGGCAGCATAAAGGACAGTGGGTGAGCGATGGAGAAACAGAAAAACCCTGCTCAGGCTGCTGTGGCCAGTGGGTGGGCTGGGGGGTGTCCCAGGAAGGACCTGGCATCTGGGATGGCCACAACCAGGCAAGGTAATCTTCCCCCAAAAGGATGCGCACATAACTTCCCCTCCCCGCCCCCATGGCAGCAATGGGGCAGAGAACAAAGGCATCTTTGTGAGAAGCACCCAGACAGAGAAAGCAAAGCAACAAAGAGGGAGAGAGAAGGAGGAGGGGGAAAGGCAGGAGGGAGGGAGGGAAGCAGGCAGAGACAGAGACAGACAGAGACAGAGGGAAGCTGCTTTCCAGGATAAGAAATAGCTAGGAGTAAGCATTTTCGCTAGAAACATTGGAAGAAAGCAACTGTCATTAAACGCAACTAATGAAGCCTCTGTTTTTTTTTTTTTTTAACTTTTTGAAAACGACAAGTTCGTAGAGACTGGTGTTTTGTTGTTGTCTTTTGCTTGTTTTTCTTTGTTTATTTGTTTGCAATGAGCAGCAAAGTCCTGGTTCAGGGAAGTTGCCGTCCAGCACAGACTAGCCTGGGACAGACAGCAGGCTCAGCAGAAGACCGATCCAGGTGACTTGACCGATATCACTGCCTTAGCCACATCGGACTGAAAAGTCTCCCCAAGTCCTGGGAAGGAGGCCCTGGATGTAACATCTAGAACGCACCAGATGTGACCTGTGGTCTGTTAAGTGAAGCAGTCTCAAGAGATATTCTTTTGTGGTCTTAGAAACTCTGGAGGATCCTTCCAAATATTTATAAAGATGGATATCTCGACCATGTGTCTTCCCCCCTCAGCCAACACTTTTCCTTAACATTCTGTTGCCCTGAATATGCACATGAGGAAAGCATCATTCTTCTATAGTTAAATTATTGTTAATAATATTTCAATGAGTATTAACATGTATTTACATTAATAATATATTTTAAAATTATTTTCTGGGTATGCTGCACTGTAAAACTGCTATGTCAGAAAACTTAAAGGAGCCTAAAAGGAAAAGTCACTATATTTCTTTTCTTTTTTTTAATTTTTATTGACGTGTAATTGGTTTACAATGTTGTGTTAGTTTACTATATTTCTTTTTGGTAGTAAATGTTTCTCACTTCCTAGTTTCTGAAATATGTGATATTATACTTCCCCTTTACCAAGAAGCCTTACCTTTTCCATTAATTGATTCTCCTCCCCCATGATATTATGCTACCCTTTAATTTAACTACGTTCCTCGGGTAGTTGAGAATTTTTAACATACCTCTGGAAGTTACACTGAATTTTCGGTCAGAGAAACTGCTCCTTCGGATTAAAGGTTCACTCATCTTTTCCAGAAATAATTTAATGGTCTCCTTCTTTTCTGGACTTGTACTTGACAAATTCAGAACTTTTCCATTCACTTTTACAGTGGAATTGCTGAGCCCAAACCAATAGAAGAAATCAAATAACGCGTCAGCTTTGAATTCATACGCAAAGCTCAAATTTTCTCCATTAACCACCTTGTTTCCTGGAGGGAGAAAATTCTTTACTGCCTCTTGAAAATCAAACTGAAAGAGAGAAGCATTTAATTAATTTCAGTGATATAATGATAATGTTGTATTACAGACTTATATCATAGAATTATATTATAGAATTAACAACTGTCCAAATGTCCAAAATATCACACCTCTTATTTCTCTTCCTTTCTGACATACTTTTTTTCCAAACAAGAAGGTATAGATTTTTTTTAATTGGGGTATAGTTGCTTTACAATGTTGTGTTAGTTTCTGCTGCACAACGAACTGAGTCAGCTATATGTACACATTTTCTGACATATTTTTAAACAGTTGCCTTTATCTTTTATTGATTTATTTGACATCTTTATTGGAGTATAATTGCTTTACAATGGTGTGTTAGTTTCTGCTTTATAACAAAGTGAATCAGCTATACATATACATACATCCCTGTATCTCCTCCGTCTTGCGTCTCCCTCCCTCCCTCCCTATCCCACCCCTCTAGGTGGTCACAAAACACCGAGCTGATCTCCCTGTGCTATGCGGCTGCTTCCCACTAGCTATCTATTTTACGTTTGGTAGTGTTTATATAAGTCCATGCCACTCTCTCACTTCATCCCAGCTTACCCTTCCCCCTCCCCGTGTCCTCAAGTCCGTTCTCTACGTCTGCATCTTTATTCCTATCCTGTCCCTAGATTCTGCAGAACCTTTTTTTTTTTTTAGATTCCATATATATGTGTTAGCATACTGTATTTGTTTTTCTCTTTCTGACTTACTTCACTCTGTATGACAGACTCTAGGTCCATCCACCTCACTACAAATAACTCAATTTCGTTTCTTTCTATGGCTGAGTAATATTCCATTGCATATATGTGCCACATCTTCTTTATCCATTCATCTGTCGATGGACACTTACGTTGCTTCCATGTCCTGGCTATTGTAAATAGAGCTGCAATGAACATTTTGGTACATGACTCTTTTTGAATTATGGTTTTCTCAGGGTATATGCCCAGTAGTGGGATTGCTGGGTCATATGGTAGTTCTATTTTTAGTTTTTTAAGGAAACTCCATACTGTTCTCCATAGTGACTGTATCAATTTACATTCTCACCAACAGTGCAGGAGGGTTCCCTTTTCTCCACACCCTCTCCAGCATTTATTGTTTGTAGATTTTTTGATGATGGCCATTCTGACCAGTGTGAGGTGATACCTCATTGCAGCTTTGATTTGCATTCCTCTAATGATTAGTGATGTTGAGCATCCTTTCATGTGTTTATTGGCAATCTGTATATCTTCTTTGAAGAAATGTCTATTTAGGTCTTCTGCCCATGTTTGGATTGGGTTGTTTTTTTGATACTGAGCTGCATGAGCTGCTTGTAAATTTTGGGGATTAATCCTTTGTCAGTTGCTTCATTTGCAAATATTTTCTCCCATTCTGAGGGTTGTATTTTCGTCTTGTTTATGGTTTCCTTTGCTGTGCAAAAGCTTTTAAGTTTCATTAGGTCCCATTTGTTTATTTTTGTTTTTATTTCCATTTCTCAAGGAGCTGGGTCAAAAAGGATCTTGCTGTGATTTATGTCATAGAGTGTTCTGCTTATGTTTTCCCCTTAGAGTTTTATAGTGTCTGGCCTTACATTTAGGCCTTTAATCCATTTGGAGTTTATTTATGTGTATGGTGTTAGGGAGTGTTCTAATTTCATTCTTTTACATGTATCTGTCCAGTTTTCTCAGCACCACTTTTTGAAGAGGCTGTCTTTTCTCCATTGTATATTCTTGCCTCCTTTATCAAAAATAAGGTGACCAGGGGGCTTCCCTGGTGGCGCAGTGGTTGAGAGTCCACCTGCCGATGCAGCGGACACGGGTTTGTGCCCCGGTCCAGGAAGATCCCACATGCCGCAGAGCGGCTGGGCCCGTGAGCCATGGCCACTGAGCCTGTGCGTCCGGAGCCTGTGCTCCACAGCGGGAGAGGCCACAACGGAGAGAGGCCCGCGTACCGCAAAAAAAAAAAAAGTCCAGTCAATGAAGTTGCTTTCGCATGTGCAAGCAACAGGGCTATAAAAAATAAATAAGGTGACCATATGTGCATGGGTTTATCTCTGGGCTTTCTATCCTGTTCCATTGATCTATATTTCTGTTTTTGTGCCAGTACTATACTGTCTTGATTACTGTAGCTTTGTAGTATAGTCTGAAGTCAGGGAGCCTGATTCCTTCAGCTCCGTTTTTCTTTCTCAAGATTGCTCTGGCTATTCGTGGTCTTTTTTTTGGGGTGGGGTCTTATATGTTTCCGTACACATTGTGAAATTTTTTGTTGTAGTTCTGTGAAAACTGCCATTGGTAGTTTGATACAGATTGCATTGAATCTGTAGATTGCTTTGGGTAGTATAGTCATTTTCACAGTGTTGATTCTTCCAATCCAAGAACATGGTAGTGGTGCAGTGGTTGAGAGTCCACCCGCCAATGCAGGGGACACGGGTTCGTGCCCCGGTCCGGGAAGATCCCACATGCCGCGGAGCGGCTGGGCCCGTGAGCCATGGCCGCTGAGCCTGCACGTCCGGAGCCTGTGCTCCGCAACGGGAGAGGCCACAACAGTGAGAGGCCCGTGTACCGAAAAAAAAAAAAAAAAAAAGAACATGGTATTTCTCTCCATCTGTTTATATCACCTTTAATTTCTTTCATCAGTGTCTTATAGTTTTCTGCATACAGGTCTTTTGTCTCCTTAGGTAGGCTTATTCCTAAGTATTTTATTCTTTTTGTTGCAATGGTAAATGGGACTGTTTCCTTAATTTCTCTTTCAGAGTTTTCATCATTAGTGTTTAGGAATGCAAGAGATTTCTGTGCATTAATTCTGTATACTGCTACTTTACCAAATTCATTGATTAGCTGTAGTAGTTTTCTGGTAGCTTCTTTAGGATTCTCTATGTATAGTATCATGTCATCTGCCAACAGTAACAGCTTTACTTCTTCTTTTCCAATTTGTGTTCCTTTTATTTCTTTTTCTTCTCTCATTGCTCTGGCTCAAACTTTCAAAACTATGTTGAATAATAGTGGTGAGAGTGGGCAACCTTGTCTTATTCCTGATCTTAGAGAAAATGGGTTCAGTTTTTCACCACTGCAAATGATGTTGGCTGTGGGTTTGTCATACATGGCCTTTATTATGTTGAGGTAGCTTCCCTCTGTGATTACTTTCTGGAGGGTTTTTATCATAAACAGGTGTTGAATTTTGTTGAAAGCTTTTTCTGCATCTATTGAGATGATCATATTGTTTTTTCCTTCAATTTGTTAATATGGTTTATCACATTGATTGATTTGCGTATGTTGAAGAATCCTTGCATTTCTGGGATAAACCCCACTTGATCATGGTGTATTATCCTTTTAATGTGCTGTTGGATTCTGTTTGCTCATATTTTGTTGAGGATTTTTGCATCTATGTTCCTCAGGGATATTGGTCTGTAGTTTTCTTTCTTTGTGACATCTTTGTCTGGTTTTGGTATCAGGGTGATGGTGGCCTCCTAGAATGAGTTTAGGAGTGTTCCTCCCTCTGCTATATTTTGGAAGAGTTTGAGAAGGATAGGTGTTAGCTCTTCTCTAAATGTTTGACAGAATTCACCTGGGAAGCCATCTGGTCCTGGGCTTTTGTTTGTTGGAAGATTTTTCATCACAGTCTCAATTTCAGTGCTTGTGGTTGGTCTGTTTATTTTTTCGATTTCTTCCTGGTTCAGTCTCAGAAGGTTATACCTTTCTAAGAATTTGTCCATTTCTTCCAGGTTGTCCATTTTATTGGCCTATACTTGCTTGTAGTAATCTCTCATGATTCTTTGTATTTCTGCAGTGTCAGTTGTTACTTCTCCTTTTTCATTTCTAATTCTATTGATTTGAGTCTTCTCCCTTTTTTTCTTTATGAGTCTGGCTAATGGTTTATCAATTTTGTTTATCTTCTCAAAGAACCAGCTTTTAGTTTTATTGATCTTTGCTACTGTTTCCGTCATTTCTTTTTCATTTATTTCTGATCTGATTTTTCAGATTTCTTTCCTTCTGCTAACTCTGGGTTTTATTTGTTCTTCTTTCTCTAATTGCTTTAGGTGTAAGGTTAGGTTGTTTATTTGAGATGTTTCTTGTTCCTTGAGGTAGGATTCTATTGCTATAAACTTCCCTCTTAGAACTGCTTTTGCTGCATCCCATAGGTTTGGGGTCATCGTGTTTTCATTGTCATTTGTCTCTAGGTATTTTTTGATTTCCTCTTTGATTTCTTCAGTGATCTCTTGGTTATTTAGTAGTGTATTGTTTCCCTCCATGTGTTTGCATTTTTTACAGATTGTTTTCCTGTAATTGATGCCTAGTCTCATAGTGTTGTGGTCAGAAAAGATACTTGATATGATTTCAATTTTCTTAAATTTACCAAGGCTTGATTTGTGACCCAAGACATGATCTATCCTGGAGAATGTTCCTTGAGCACTTGAGAAGACAGTGTATTCTGTTGTTTTTGGATGGAATGTCCCATAAATATCAATTAAGTCCATCTTGTATAATGTAGCATTTAAAGCTTGTGTTTCCTTATTTATTTTCATCTTGGATGATCTGTCCATTGGTGAAAGTGGAGTGTTAAAGTCCCCTACTAGGATTGTGTTACTGTCAATTTTACGGCTGTTAGCATTTGCCTTGTGTATTGAGGTGTTCCTATGTTGGGTGCATAAATATTTAGAATTGTTATATCATCTTCTTGGATTGATCCCTTGTTCATTATGTAGTGTCCTTCTTTGTCTCTTGTAATAGTCTTTATTTTAAAGTCTATTTTGTCTGATATGAGAATTGCTACTCCAGCTTTCTTTTGATTTCCATTTGCATGGAATATCTTTTTCCATCCCCTCACTTTCAGTCTGTATGTGTCCCTAGGTCTGAAGTGGGTCTCTTGTAGACAGCGTATATACGGGTCTTGTTTTTGTATCCATTCAGCCAGTCTATGTCTTTTGGTTGGAGCATTTAATGCATTTACATTTAAGGTAGTAATCAATACGTATGTTCCTATTACCATTTTCTTAATTGTTTTGGGTTTGTTATTGTAGGTCTTTTCCTTCTCTTGTGTTTCCTGCCTAGAGAAGTTCCTGTAGCATTTGTTGTAAAGCTGGTTTGGTGTTGCTGAATTCTAGTAGTTTTTGCTTGTCTGTAAAGGTTTTAATTTCTCCGTCAAATCTGAATGAGATACTTGCTGGGTAGAGGAATCTTGGTTTTACGTTTTTCCCTTTCATCATTTTAAATATCTCCTGCCAGTCCCTTCTGACTTGCAGAGTTTCTGCTGAAAGATCAACTATTAACCTTATGGGGATTCCCTTGTAAGTTATTTGTTGTTTTTCCCTTGCTGCTTTTAATATGTTTTCTTTGTATTTAATTTTTGATAGTTTGATTAATATGTGTCTCGGAGTGTTTCTCCTTGGATTTATCCTGTATGGGACTCTCTGCACTTCCTGGACTTGACTATTTCCTTTCCCATATTAGGGAAGTTTTCAACTATAATCTCTTCAAATATTTTCTCAGTCCCTTTCTTTTTCTCTTCTTCTTCTGGGACCCCTATAATCCGAATGTTAGTGCATTTAATGTTGTCCCAGAGGTCTCTGAGACTGTCCTCAATTCTTTTCATTCTTTTTTCTTTATTCTGCTCTGCAGTAGTTATTTCCACTATTTATCTTCCTGGTCACTTATCCGTTCTTCTGCCTCAGTTATTCTGCTATTGATCCCTTCTAGAGAATTTTTAATTTCATTTATTGTGTTGTTCATCATTGTTTGCTCTTTAGTTCTTCTAGGTCCTTGTTAAACGTTTCTTGTATTTTCTCCATTCTATTTCCAAGATTTTGGATCATCTTTACTATCATTACTCTGAATTCTTTTTCAGGTAGACTGCCTATTTCCTCTTCATTTGTTTGGTCTGGTGTGTTGCTCCTTCCTTGCTGCTTCATCTGCTGTGTGTTTCTCTGTCTTCTCATTTTGCTTAACTTACTGTGTTTGGGGTCTCCTTTTCGCGGGCTGCAGGTTCATAGTTCCTATTGGTTTTGGTGTCTGCCCTCAGTCAGTTGCCTTTATTTTTTTAAAACAAGTCTTTGCATTTGCATCAAAATCCATGTAAAGACCTTGAACTGCTTGGTCAAGTTTATATTTATTCTTACCCTATTTCTAAGAAGCTGCTAGAAACTAAGTTCATTTTATTGGTAGTGATAATGAAGCCATCGAAAAGGTCTGTGTCTGGATTCATTTAAGTTAGAGTTAAGCTCTAGGGACTCAGTCCTGGCCTGAAATGCCCAGACCCTCTTCTGTGTGTTGGCAGCCCTGGATTCACACAAGCCAACCTCACCTGAAGCCAGTAGCTTTCTCCAATCACCGAGGAAATGACCATGTCCATCCCCTGCTCTATCTGTCTTCTTATCTTGGGGTGCCTGGTGTTCACAAGAAACGCATATGTTCTTTCTAGAAATTAGGAAGTAGAAGTCAAAAAACAAGGGTGCATGTGTACTTCTTAGTATCTGACAAAGCAGTGATTCCCACCATATTTGGAGATTTTATTAATTTATAACCTCCCTCACTGCTCCCTCACTGCAAAGCCTAACCAGGTTTCTAGAAATGTTTCCAAGAAATTTGCAGGCGTGAGGAAGCTCCAGGATACTGTCAACGCAGGTTAGAAAATCAGCTCCCCCCAGGCTGCACTTTGTCACTCGTGCCTCAGAAATCGAAAGTTCCAGTCCATAATTATCACAGATAAGCACTGAGTCTCCTCTGTGTGCAGCCAGCATGGGAGCCAAAGTGAAAACTGGAGATGGCTGGTTTTCGTGTCACTGCCTTGCTGGATAAACAGCAACTTGGCTTTCACCCACATTTCCTCACTTACAAAGCAGAAAATCCATCCAGGGAAGGACGCTTCCCCCTCCCTCATTCCCTGTCCTCCCCCAGAGACCTGGCTTTCAGTCTGCAAAGGGCTAGTCTAGAGTCCTAAGGACCAAGGTAATCTGAGATTGGTTCTCCTCCACGTCCCAGCCCAGGACAAGCCCAGCAGAAATGTCCCTCCCATTGTTTAAATAATGCCACGTCTGTGTCCTGGCAGTTGTTTTTTGTTCTTTATTTGATCGGTTTGGTTTGGTTTAAATCCAATTCTGTCCAGTTCTATCTAATCTAAGCAAAGGGGTGTTGTTTACTCCCTAGGAAATTTTAAATACTGCGAACCAACAACCTCTTAACTTTTCCAGCCCCCGGAATCAAGCTCCATGTCCTTCATTACTCAAGCACTTTTTCTAGGAAGACCCATAACATAGAATGCCACCCTTTGTTTAAAGGCCATGCACCAGCCATCATGTGATTTGGGGAACTGAACATCCTACACGGATGAGCATCAAACCTGTGGTCCACCAATAGCAAGTGTTACGTCCTTGGGGAATACATTTTGAACTAACCTTTGCACTAACCTTATCCATCTTCTTTTTCCTTCCCCTGTTTTCCTTTCTCCCAAATTATTTTTTGGGGCACTTTAGATAGAAACTACCTTATTTCCTCTTTGAGAAAATATATAAATAAGCAAGTAAAGCAAGCCAGCTATTTGATACCTTGAATTAACTTTCACATAAACTAAACCAAGACCTTTGGGCTCATTAGATACTTAAGGCCGCCACCCTCCATCCATCGTTGTGCAGGTTGGGCAGGCTGTGCACTGCACAATTCTAGAGGATGCCAATCGCTTCCACATTGTCTACTTGTACATTTATTATGACAAACTTCTGGGAAGGATTAGTAAATTGTCTTGAGTTAATGGTGGCTTCTTCTAAATTTGCACAAAAGTACAAGTTTAGGATAGCAGCAGGGCTGGACGTGTTGCCCTAATCACAATTTTCATAATTTAAACTTGAGCATCTTAAGCTTTGTGTCACAGAATCTCCTCATTGCATGGCTTTCCTCACAGCCAAGGAGGACTGGGTTTCTCTACCTCCTTCCACAAGCATTATATATAACTGCGAATCTTTTCAAGGCCACCCACAAATATTTCCTTTTACCACTCCCTGTATGTTCATTACAATGTTAAAATGGAGAGGTCTCTTATTCTTTCTTAAGAACCCTCCTGAGAGATCGATGCGGGAGGTATACTGTATACATCTGTGCTTTACATTCTTAGAGAATTCTCAGCTTTCTGGTCACCAGCAAGCCAAATAGCATCAGGGGCTCAGATGCTCTACCGAGCATTGCTTGTTACAGTGTGATCTGTTCCCGGCCCCTCCTGCCAAGAAGGACATTGTGACTTTGAAGTATGAAGTGAGAAGGGAATCTGAATGACTCTGAATGAGACGAGCAGAGAATCAGGTCCAACGAATCTGAATGAGGAAGGGCATGTCTGAGGAAGTCTATTTGGAATTTGTAGATCAATTCTTAATCTCTTGGTCTCATTTGAAGAACGTTATTTAGAAGTAAGTGTAAGAAACGCTACTGCTATTACAGCACTTATGCCCATGACTTTCCCCATGTATCACTGAGCGGGAGGGAGAAGGGAAAACTGAGATATTTTCGTATTGGAATTTGAGTTAATATAGTTGTTATCAGTCTGATTTCTGAAGAAACAATAAAGAGAGATCTCTAAAATTGAAATTCGAAGGCCAGAGCGTGAAACATAAAAGCATCTACGTAAGCGTTTATTTTCTTTACCTTAGTTTTCTCATCTATAAAATGGGGATGGGATAAGTACCGCATAGGCAGGACGGCCAGGCATCCTGGTTACGTCTGAGTCAGTTCTAGTTTATACCTTTATCCCAGCATACTTATTACAGTTCCTGCTTTCATGCTCAAAAATGTTCTCCTTTGCATGATATGCCCTACTGGGCTGTTGACCAATTATTCACATTAGCACATGCCTCACAGAAGTGCTTGATACATGGTAGGCAATATTATATATCATCATCTTCATCACTCTGGTCATTTTTGCAACCCCTGCAGGCTCAGAGATCACTTCCTGCTTAGACAGGAAGTATGAAACAAGACTCAGAGACAGATGGCTTCTGCCGTAGGATCACTTAGAGGTCTGCTCTGCAGGCTTGTGCTGTGCTGATGGCCTCACACACCAGGCTTCCAGCCTTGCACAAGCTGCTTTCTCCACGCCCAACTTCTGCCTCATCGGCAGGCTACAGTCCACAGTCCAGCAAGGCAGAACCAAACCCAAACATTTACAAACCTACCTTTCGAGGAGTCCTTTTTGGTCTGTACATTAATAAAGAATAGCATTGGTTTGCTCAATATAGTTTCCCGGTAGTCTTTATAATCGCAGTAGTTGGTCAGTTCCACGTATCTATGAAAAAAGAAGAGATGATTACAAGTGCGATGTACCTTCCCATCGAGGTCAGGAAGGGGACGTACTGGACAGGTGCCTACTACATCCTCAGACCCTCTGAGGGAAGTCCCCTGAAATGTCCTTCGGGAGGCAACCATATCTTGTACCAAATAAATAAATCCCCTCCCCTGATCAGCATGCAAACTAAAGGTGGCCCTGGTCCTGGGGGTGCCTGGCACCAATACCTGGCTCTCAAGGGCAGCCTGGACCAGATGATGACTAGCACCGTCTATCTTTGGGCTGTAAGCGTTCATTTGAAGCTACCGGAGCCCTATGTCTCTCTGGGTTGAGAATGAATTATACTCAATAAGTGGAATTTTCTGGGTCTTCTCCAGTGTAGTCATCCTAACTGGTGGGTCTGAAATTTTCCTTTCCTTCTCTAATCCCAGGATAAACCCAGACGGCTCCATTGATTAGACAATCAACCAATATTCATATGAACCAATTCACATCTCCCTGATCGTGAGCTTGTGCAATTTAAAAAAACCAAAAAACAAAACTAATGTTGGATTTCTGCCCAGGGCCCTATTACATTTAGCCTCCTTGGTGTTAGTTCATTATTCCAGCCCAGGAAGATCTTTGTGCTTTTCGACTCTGTCCTCCAATATGTCAGCTTTGTCTCCCTACTCTGCACATTGTCCAAGCAGCCTTTCTGTGTCTCTACCTGCACTGTTGATTTTAAAAAAGACAGATGCAAGTGCAAATTGGCTTCCTTCAAAAAGAACGCTAATTTTCTAACCAAACCCAAGCTCAGAAGCGGCATGGACACGGGCAGGCTGAGTGGCATCCAGCATGCTGGGGGATGTGGATACCCCAGTCCCTCTTCAAGATACAGCGGCTTCCCCACTGACTGGCACTACTGCAAGGTCTGCATGGACTGAATGGGCTGCTTTTGCTAAAGGGCCGCATGTTGGCTTCTGACATCTAGTCCCCTGCAGAGACGGCTCCCCCGTTTCTTTCCAGCTTCTTGTCCTTCCAGAGCCTGACATGAAAATACCAGCCCTGGGGAGCACCCGCAGCAGAGAGCTCTGGCCGCAAAGTCCCCTCAGCCTCCTTCCCCATTGTCCTCTCCCCACAGCCCACTTAGAGGGGCCGGAGCACGAGACGGGGACCCAGGCCTGGGTCAAAAGCAGTGGGAGAATATCCACCCCCCGAGTCAGGAAAAAACAGCTTCCACTGTCTGCCTCCAGCTTGGTTTCTTAGAAATCTGTGTCATTATCCTTTTTTCTTGGATTGTCAGATCTGATTTTGAGGGCTTTTAAAACCTGACCCCCGATGGAGCATCTAAAATGCTTCCTGCCTTCTGTTTCACCAGGCTTTTAATGTAGCGTCCATCTCCCAACCCGGGGCACGTGGGTAGTTAGGGGGCTGGTCCTGCAGTGGGGAGGGGCACACAGGCTGGTGCACCCGGGGAAGGAGAGTGGGTGCAGGTGTCGCTGTTCAGGGGTGTGGGCGCGAGGGGAGAGGAGGGTGGGAATGGAGAAGGGGGTTAGCAGTGGCATGGACTGGGTATGATAATGCAGACACAGACCAGGGATTTCCTAGGGTTCTCCCTCCGTGCCTCCCCTACCCCCATCCTCCTCTGGGCAGAGCAGTGCACAGTGAGGATGGGGTAAAGGGGCACCTGGCGGGAGCGGCACTGTGTCCCACATCAGCAGAGGGAGAATTTTCCTGTTCTTTGTCCCAACTGACCAACTGCCAAAAGGTACTGGAGAAAGGAAGCGAAGGAGAAGGAAGGAGAAAGGGAACCACGATTTGCTGGGTTCACTCACTCTCATTCAGCAGCATTCACTAAGCACCGGATGGTGTGCTGACACGTGCCTTGCACATCTGAGGCGCTCAGGGTCCAGGAAGTGGGGATGGGGTAGCAGGGCGGCAGTACAGGGGCCCCTTGTGCGCCCCACCCTTCCACCATCCATCTATTCAGCTCCCAAGGACCTGGCCCAGGTGGGCAGAGAGACCTGGGCAGCGGTAGAGGAGAGGCCGGCCCGTGAGGCCTGTGGTTGCAGGGGGGTGTGGGGAGGGGCAGGGGGAGAAAGCAGGAAGAAGAGCCTTTAGCAAAAGAAGGGCAAGGCTGATTGGACTAAACATCAAAGAGACAGATGCACGATGCTGGCTGGAAGTCGGGTACCACCTGTGAGCCATCCAGAGCAATTTTCACATTCTCCCACCTTGTGTATCATGGAGTTCATTTATAGTCATTTAAGCACTTAATATTTCCCTCAAAGTGATTGCTCTGCTCTCTCAATATCCACGGTCTGACTGTCACTCTCTAGGGCATGGACATGGTGCGTGTGTGTGTATAGGACACCCAGAAAATCTGCAGGTTTGAATACTATTCTGATGACCCAAATGGCAGTGCAGTACTTGCCTCTGCCTACAAAGTCGACTGACATCTCATTGGAGGCATCATTGGCAGGAAGAAGATAAAAATCTCAACTTGGAAATGATCCCTGGTTGGAAAAATCATCGGTTTTCCACCAAATTCTCTGGAAGACTTTTTTGACTGCTGTAGGGCCCAGAGAGCTGTTATTCGGCCTGATCAAAGAAGGGAGACTGGGTGGGGGAGGGGAAAGGGGGCATCTTCTGGAGTTACATATTGAGTTTAATGCATAACCTATCCATGAGTCACCTCTTTTGGAGTCTGAATTTAATAAGATATCCTGAATCATAAGACTATGCTCAACATAACTTAATCTTCCTTTGATGATTCAGAGGCACTTTTCGGATCTTAACAGGGCTGTAAACATCATCACAGAGCATCGCCAGTTATCACTGTACCACAGATGTGGGAAAAGGCTGCTCACTCGAGAGCTCTGATAACACAATGTACAGACAAGAGATTGTGGCAAGATCCCTACTTAACTCTCTGTTTAAACCAGGTCACAAATAAGAACCACTTCCTTAATTCATCCATCCCCAGCCTCCCAGTGACTGTCCAATTGTTAAACACCTCAAAATTGCAGTGGAATAAATACATGTGAGCATCCCTTTGGAATTCACTGGTATGAAATTTGGATATGTAAGTCACTAAAATACAAAGATTGAGGACCTAGTTGCTAAATCTCACAGGTCTTCAAGTACCTGACATTCAACCACCAGTTTTGTTTCAAGATGAGCCTGACTAGACGACCTTAGGGACCAGTTATCTCATCTTCAATCATGCATATTTATGAATTACTCATGCAAATATTGCTTCTGTGTCCTAGATATTTATTCTATTCGCTGACGTTTTCATTAGGGATGAGAAGCAAACAGTTTAAGATAGTTCCTTTAAATGCTCATTTCTTCATTGCTTTTATCCTGGCCCCAAAATGCTGCTAGGCTGGAACTTTCTACACCTGGCTTTAATCCAAAGATTGAAAGGCAGAACAATGTGATAGAAAGCATAGTGTTCGAAATAAGAAGATTTAATTCACGTTCTAATTGACTGGCTGTGTGAACTCAGTCCCAGAGCCACAACTCATTATGACCTTCAGGGAGTTACTTAACCCACTGAACCCATCCCCTCATCTGTAAAAGGGATATAACGGTATTGCCTTCCATTTGATGATGTAATGCAGTGCCAGTAACACAGACATATGTACTTGGGCCCATAGTAGATGCTCAACAAACATTATTAGTATCTTTAATTCTGGCCAACTCCGCTGGCCTTAGCGTGAAGTTCTGTAAGCTTCTGACACACAACCAGGGCTGTGTTCATGTGAGTGACCAGGAAAGGAGGACTATATGAATATCTAAAAAATAAGGAAGGGTTTCTCTTTCCTTGCTCCAATTTCTTTCCTCGTCTTTTCAGTTTGGAAGGCTAGAGGGAGCAGTTTAACGAAGGCAACACCTGAAAGATGGGACCAAGACAGAACATTGAATTTTTGCTTCTAGCAAATCAGGAGTAGCTGAAAGATCACCTACCCTCTAAGATGCCAACCCTTCTCCAGAGTTTTCTTCAAATTTTACATCATCTTTAGCATGACTTGAAAAGCTGCTCCAAATTTCCCTGGCCCCTGATGATTGAATGCTCAGAGACAAACAGGAATTCAAACACACGGCTCCCATCTCGTGTGTGTGTGTGTGTGTGTGTGTGTGTGTGTGTGTGTGTGTGCGCGCGTTCATTTTTTAAAGTATGGAGGAAGGAGCAGATAAAAAGAGAAATATATTGGAATAGTCCTTGTGTAAAAGGGCCAGAAATTGCTAACAGCTTCCACAGTCCTTTGCTGTGACTAAGCAAAAGCTTACAGGGACATTCTTTCCAGTGTTAACTTGTTAGTTTTATGCAAAGCCTTCCCTACACACTTAAACAATTCCTTCTGTTCACTCCCTCACCTCCTTCTTCTGCCCCAACTCTAGTTAAATAAGCAAAAATTTCAGATTTATCACTCTAACATCTGTAACTCTAATCAACGATACACGTGTTCATTCATTCATTCATTCGTGCAAGAAACATTTACTGAGCACCTACTATGTGCTGGGCACCGGGGACACAAAACGAAGAAGGAAACAGTCCCACTTTCCAGAAGCATATAGTCTATTGGGGAGACAGCTAAGAAAATGTATCATCTCAATATGAAATGATACACATCTAAGGCCTTGTTGCTTGAAGTCTGATCATTGGACCAACAGTACTGGCATCACGGGGGAGCTTGCAAACCTGCAGAATCCTGGGTCCCTCTCCAAATGTATTTGCTCGAAAATCTGTATTTTCACAAGAGCCTAAGGAGACCTGCAAAAACTTATTTAAAGTTTAAGAAGCACTGGTCTAAGCCACGGTCCCTGTTTTTCAGAGGCTTACAAACGAGTTAATCATTCAAACACACACATGCCAGAAGAACGCACAGTTCTCTGCACTCAGGCATCCACAGGGCCATGTCCTAGTAACGTAACTAAGAAGGAGCAAAGCCAAGGGGCTTGGAGCTAGAGCCACTTGCTGAGCTGGGACAGGAACAGAGGAGGGATTGTTCCGTCGGGCCGAACAGACTGCCAATGGGAGGGCAGAAGCAGGAGGGAGACGGGGACCCCGCGGGGAGTCTTGGTTTAGCTGAGCCTTGTGGACTGCACGTGGAGGCATCCAGGCCCACAGACAGGCATGTGCAAGGACCGGAGTGTAGCTGAAAGGGCAAAGCAAGTCTCCGGAGGAAGAAGGTTGCAAAGGCTAGTGCCCTTTGTTTTGAATCACCGATTTGGGTTTGATTCCTGTCTCTGTGAGTTCAGCAAGTTTCTTAACCTTGTTGAGATGCATTTCCTCACCTGTAAAATCTGGCTGATAAGAGGTACCCCATGAGGTGGCTGAAAGACGAAATAGTGTGTGTGAAGCACTTGGCCTTGGGGTTGCTTGGTAGGTACATAAGCTGACGTTTGTCCCATGATGAACAGGTACCAATGACTGTTTTGAGAACTTTATACATTTTAATTGTGAACAACAACCCTATAAGGTTGTTGGCAATATTATTCCCATTTTACAGCTGAGAAGACTGAGTCACAGAGATTAAGTAACTTTCCCAAGTCACTCAGCTAGTAAGCAGCAGAACTAGGACTCAAACCAAGGCAGCCTGGTCCTGGCGTTCATGCCTGTCCACACTTACTCCGAAGTGAAACCCGTAAAAATCATAGCTCAACACGTGAGAGATTATAATTCATCAATATCACTATGAGTCCTGTTTAGGGGCTGCTGTCCTGGGCAGGTCATCAAATCCAAGACTCAGACATGCGGACCAAAGCAGAGGACAGGTCGGGGGCTTGCTGAGGGCAACAGCAAGGGTGGCCGGGCTCCATACAGGGATGTTTCTGAGAGGTGGCCTGGGCCACAGACAGAGCCCAAGCACCTCCCCCCAGTGAAAATCTAAGTATGATCCAACCCTGACTCTCCTCCCCTGTGTCCCCTGCCCCAGGCAGCTGATCTCGAGGTAGGTGTGACTGTCACCCAGCTAACAGCTGGTCAGATCTGGGCAGAAGCAGGTCACAGCACTGCTTTTAGTGGCTTCCTTCAAACCACTGGACTTACTTTCTCTTTTAGGCTGATTATATAAGATGTGTACTGGCTGACGTCATTCCAGTTATTAATTTGAGGTTCCGGAAATCTATAAGAAAGCCGCTGTGGTCTACAGGAAGCCAGAATTATTCCAGGTTCGAGGCAGTTTGCTGACAGGGTGGGCTGCATGGTTAGCTAAATGCTGTGGAGAGGCCCCGGTCCCGCAGCTCACCAGCATCTCACCCAGGGAAATTATTTAATCTCTCTGAGTCCTAATTTTCTCATCTGTCAAAAAGGGAAACAGACAATGGTGCCGACTTTGTCAGCTTTTGTGAGATAGCTGTGGAACACTTTGCACCCCTTGCTGGTACTCAAGTAAGCACTAATGGCCACCACTATTATTGTTCTTATTTTTATTACCCAAGCAGCCTCTTTCATGCTAGAGGACCACTGAAAACAGGGAATTAGAGCTCCTCTTTGTCAAATGTTTGCCATTCCATCCCACTAAAAGGCTGCGTTATAGGAAAAAGAGGTAAGGGAGGGTGTGTGTGTGTGTGTGTGTGTGTGTGTGTGTGTGTGTGTGTGGTAGTTAATGGTAATTTGCACCTGGAACCCTAAGCAAGTTTCGTTTGTAACATGGGTGGGAATCCTGAGCTTGAAAGAAAAAAATAGCAATAAAGATCTTGCCATAAATCCCCGACAGGAGGACAAGGAAATTTCAAGCAGGCTCTCAGGACTGGGTGCCACCACTAGGCCTTCCCACCACCCTAGTTTTCCTGAGGCTTATTTAGCAGGTACATATTTAGGAAAATGTTCCAGTATTACGAAACAAACCAGAGTGCGTAGAACCACTGAAATCTCCTCTTACTCTCTGAGCACGTGAATCGTATGAATGTCAGCGTCAGGAGCTCTTAGCCTCTTGGGGTTCTCTGGGAAAGGACCTTGTGAAAGTCACAGCACACACTTCTGAGGCCACGAAAAGAAATCCTGCTTATGCTGTGGGCTTATCCCACACCAAAATATTTGTTGAATGATTCAAAGAAAACCAAAAGAACTAAATAAAGAGGAAGGATTCTTAACCTGGATCCAAGCATCTCCTAAACTACCTGCATGGTCAGCAACATTAGGTGTATCTCGACCTTTCTGGGAAGAAGGTCTACCTACGATTCTCAAAAGCTTGATGGTCCAAAACGATTAAGAATCATCACCCTGTGTTTCTTACTCTCCAGCCATCTCAGCAGCTGCTCTTGGTTGGGGACCATCCCACACCTAAGGCAGGAATATGGGCCACAAAGAAGACAAAAACGCCACTGGAGTCCATCAACTCTAGGCCCCAGGGTGTTATAAAAAGTGGAAAGTGCATGGTGGGGTGCAAGGTGACTCTGAAGATGATACACTAGGAAGGCAAAGCAAAACTGGCCATCCTCGCCAAGAACTGCCTGACCTCGAGGAAATATGCCACGTCGGCCAAAACTGGTGTCCAGGACCACAGGGGCAACGACACTGAACTGGGCAGAGCCTGAAAGAAATACTGCAGAGTATGCAAGGGGCTGTCCCTGAGCCGCGTGCTTCTGGGGTCTTTAGAAGTGCGCCAGAACTGACTGGTAAAAAGGAAACCGCGTAAAATTCTTCTTCAGCTAAACTGGCTAGAGCTTATTGAAGGAAGGAAGGGAGGGACAGAGAGAGAGAGGAAGGAAGGACGGAAGAGAGAAAGAAAGGGATGAGGTACTGCTTTTTGAGAGAGGAAGTTGTGTGCAGTCTCCAAACCAAAGACAACTGGGTAAATCTGTGTCCGTTTGAGGCGCGGCCACTGCAGACGTCTGTATTCGACTATGCACCCCACTCCTGATGCATGAGAGCAAAACCTCTCACTGCTGTCCACAGCCGTCTTCCCCCTCTTTCTAGAAGGCTCTCTCCATTCAGACCAGGTTCCCTCCCTATCGTCCTCCAGGACTGTACACCCAGGTATAAGGGGCTGCTGTGCTTGCATAGTGCGTTCCCTGAGAGGAAGACAGGTTGTTCCTTCCACCTCCCCAATTATTCTCAGGGGCGTCTTGGTACTCCCAGGGTACAAAAGCCTTCACACGATTGCTTAGACAACGAGAACCTTGTATTTGCTGATTCCTGTTTGCACCCTGGTCTGTGTCACCTGGTCATTGTTTATTCTGGACTCTGAACTGCCAGGGGAACACTGCTGTTCCTTCGGGGAGGAGGTGTTCAAAGCAAGAGTTGAACAACCAGACTTCAAAACCATTGTAAGCTTTGCAGCATTGTTTGCTGAGACTGGGAGAGCTGACTCTGTCAAAGCCTAACCTATAGCTTCAATTAATTCTGGACATTTAAATTTTTCATACTCTGTTAATACAACGGTTATCTTCTTTTAAAATCTTTGCAAATCTTATTTCTAACTCAGTTCCTCCCACCGCCCCCTGCTTATGGCTTGGAATTTTCAATTCACTAAGAAAGGGAGAAATTCTTGCTGGGGAATGGTTTTTCAGGCCCTCAAAGCCCTCAGTATCTTTGTGTGAAAAAGCAAGGTTTTCCCCAGCAGCTTTGAAGAAGGTATTTTAAACATCTCATTTTGTTTGCTTCCCCCCTCTTGGCTTGGTCCCACCCACAGGGTGACCCTGGCCCTTGTCTTTCCCCGGAGCTAAGGCTTTCTATCTTAATAGCTGGCCAGCTTCCCCACCTCTGAACCAACCTCGAGACTGCACTGCCCGCTTCCCAGCACTCAGCTCTGCAACACAAATATAAGCACCACCACCCGCCTGCCCCCCCCAGCCCCCGACCTCTGGAGGCACAGGGTGACCTCTGGTAGCAAGAGGCGCAGAATGCAGCGTGAAGCTCCCTCCTCCTTTACCCCGTCAAAGCCTGCCTCCGATAGACGTAGACGACATCCCTGCTGGCTTCGAGTCTGCTAGGAAGGGCTTCAGGCACTTTGGCCACCACAGTCAAGCATCCTGTGACCCTCCATCAAATTCGGTTTGGCCCAAGCTCTGTCCCTGGATCCTGGAAGCCACACTCATCCCTCTCATTTTCCCAGAACTGAACTGCCCACTCGACAGCCCACACGGCCCTGGGCTGGACTTCACGGGTCTCTGGTCCCTTCTCAGCCACCGTTAATTGATTTATTTTTTGAAAACTCACTGAGGCCAAAGATGGGAAACTTTAAACTTCTGCACGCTTCTCCCCGGGCCTCCTCACTGGATAAAGCTCCTAGGGCACAGAACAGAACATCCTCTCCCCTTCCCTTCCCCCAATTCTAAAGCCAGGGTGTGAGTCTCTGCTGAGCAACATCCCCAAAGGGTGTGCCCCCAATTTGAGCTCATTTGATCCAGTTAAGGGGCCAGAAGGAAGACTCATCCACCAGTTCACGCACTCCCCACCCTGCTCTCCCTCAGGCGCCTGCCCAGTGCCCTCCCGGGGCAGCTTGGACAGCTGCAGAACGTCAGTGCCAGGGGCAGAGAAAGCCAGGGCCGGGGGCGGGGCGGGGCGGGGGGGGGGGAGTGGGGGGAGTTTTGCACCTCCGAGTGACGTTAGCAATGAGAAAAATCTGAAAATGTGATGAAGGAGGAGATCCAGGCTGGATCTCAGGAAGTGAGGCCAGAGGACTGGGATGGGCAGCGGGGTGAAGGCCTCGGCAGGGACCAGGCGGCGGGGACCAGGCGCGGGCCCACCCACCTCCTGATGTAGCTGCTGAGGCGGTAGAGCTGTCCGTCGAGGCGCACGAGGCCGTCGCTGAAGACGTTAAAGCCCCCGCGCGTGGCCGCGGGCTCCGCGGGGCCCGGGACCACCAGCTGGTCGCCGCGCAGCTGGAAGGCGCCGGGCTGCAGGCGCAGCAGCTGGGCCAGGGGCAGCAGGGCCAGCTCGCAGTCGCACGTCCACAGGCTGCGCAGCTCCCCCGACGAGATGGAGGTCAGGCTCGGCCTGGCCGCCGGCGCGCTTTCCAGACCCGCCATGGCCCGGCCCGCGCTCCTGCCGTCGATGGACCCCGACAGGGGCCGGGCGCCCCGACTCGGTCGGCCCCTCGCCCGGGTCGCCGCTCAGGTGCTGCCGGGCCGCCTGCCCGCCGGCGAGGAGCGAAGCTCTGCAGGCACCGCGCGGAGAAAGCGGCCCCGGCGCCGCGCGGCCCTTTTATCCGCCCCGCGCCCCTCCCGGCCCTCGGGCACGACCCCAGACGCTCAGGGCGCGTTTCGGCATCTCAGGACTTGGCACGCTCCCGCCTGGCTGCGCCCGCTCGCAGCCAAGGGTTACTCATCCCCCTGGGGTGCGCTGCTCCACGCCTGGGGCTGGTCCCGCCCCTGCCTGGACACTGCCTGGGAGGGGACACGCTGCCGGTGGGGGACACTGCCGGGGGGGGCGGCGGGGGACACTGCCGTGGGAGGGGACACTGCCGGGGGGGGTGGGACGCTGCCGGGGGGGGGCACGCTGCCGGTGGGGACACTGCCAGAGTGGGGGGGACACTGCCGGGGGGGGGAACACTGCCGCGTGGGGACACTGCCGGGGGGTGGGACGCTGCCGGGGGGGGGCACGCTGCAGGTGGGGACACTGCCAGAGTGGGGGGGACACTGCCGGGCGGGGGGACACTGCCGGGGACGGACACTGCCGGAGGTGGGGGGACGCTGCCGGGAGGGGGAGTGGGGAGAGGCTGAGGGGGGTGCGGGAGACTCCACCGGGGGTGCCGGGTCTGGCCCGCGGTGGGAGGGAGGGCGTGCAGCTCCCACCCTCCCCCAAAGCACCACACTTCATCGCACTGGTCAGAGGGAGGCGCGCGTCCCTCTCCCCGCTCCCCACCAGGGCCCGGCTCGTCCGGGCAGTGCTGGACCTCTCACCTCGTCTCCCACGCCCCGCCCCCAAGTTGGAGTCAGTTGCCAACCACCGTCTCCTAATCTCAGTTTCTGCTTTTTCGCTTCCAGATCATTTCCTGCGTTTCCCCCCCTCTCAGCCTTTCCCGGCACCATTCCTTCCCCTGAATTTGCTGCCAAAATCTCAGCCTCTGCACACTGGTGCCCAGTGGCATCTCGGAGACAGAGCTTCGGGTGGAGTAGCACAGAATAGCTTTATTACTCCGCCAGGCAGAGGGGGCCACAGCAGGCTCGTGCCCTCCGTGTCCCGACCTGACGAGGGGTTTGATAACAATGGTTCAAGGGTGGGGCTGCTGAGAGGATTCGGGCGCGAGTAGGGCCTGCACTCCCTTGAACTCCTCTCAGGTGGCCGCCTCCTAATCTTGCTGAGCTCCTCTGGTCCCTTTAATCTCGCCTCAGGTGGTTTCTTGGCTGCCCCCCCCCCACCCCCGGATTAGCAACTGTTCCAATCAAAGATTTCAGTTTGAAACCTGACTCTGACACTGACTAGCCATGTCGTCTTCACCTCTCTGGTCCTTGACTTTCTCACCCCTAAAATCAGTGCGAGGCGGGGGGAGGCAGAACAGCAATGTGGCTCTGAGCTCAGCCTCCGGTGCCTCATCAGCCGGAACCCAGTTCCGTGTCTAGCTCTGCAATCGTGGGCAATCACCCCTGTGTGCTGCAGTTTCCTCAGGTGTAGAGGGTGAGGCTTGGTGGGAACTCGATGGTCCACCACAGGTTACTGTGAACAGCGCCTGGCATACGGTAAGTGCTCTTCAAGTGTCTGCTTTACGCCTACAAGAGCGCACTTCTGTAAGAGTCACATAAGACGCTGTCACCGCACCTCGCACGGTGCCTGGCTCAGGGCAGGCCCACATTTGGTCAGCGCCAGCTCCCTCTCACCTCCGGGTTTTCCTCCCACTTCTCAGGCCACTCCTTTTCCTGAGTCCCAGGGGGCTGTCCTTGGCCACCTTCTCTTTCTCTGGGTGACCTTGTTCGAATCCTTGGCTGCAAATCTTTGGCCCCAAGCTAGCTGATGGTTCCCACATCTCTAGCTCCAGGCCAGACCTGTTTCCAGCTTCTTAGACCAACATCCCAGCTCCCTGCTAAACTCTCCCTGTGGCTTTCTGCTGGCACTTTTCACTCACCATCTTCCTTCCACCTCCAGATGCTCTCCTCCTACACTGTTCCTCATGCCAGGAAGCATCGCCATCCTTTGGTTCAGAACTTTCGAGTCACCCCACCCTCTGACCTCCTCCCTCCACCCGTGTCCTCCCAGCCGACTGGCTGCCTCCGTCTGCAGATTCTTCTACTGATACAAATCTCGACTCTCCTGCTTGCTTTCCACGCCCAATGCTGCTGTTCACTTAGCTTCCCATCACTCTTCCCCTGGACTATTTCAGAAGCTGCCGTACCGGCCTCACCCCCTCCAGCCCTCTTCCTTCTCGTGGCATTCAGATGAATTGTGTCCCTCTAGGGAGGGGCCCTCACCCAATAGGATGGGTGTCCCTATAAGTAGAGGAAGAGACACCTGACAGTCTTGCCCAGAAGGATGGCCATGTGAGGACAGAGCAAGACAGCAGCATCTAAAAGCCAAAGAGAGGCCTCAGGCGGTACCTAAACTGCCGACACCTTGATCTTGCACCTTAGGCTCAGAGCTGTGAGAAAATAAATGTTGTTTCAGCCCCGCCCCAGTCCGTGGCTTTTTGTATGGCAGCCTGAGCAGGCTGAGACCCCGCCTCAGGCTCAGATCCACACCCTCTGCTCTAGGCTTGTGGGGTAGCGCTTGCCGCTCCCTCAGTCCTGTGCACAGGCTCCTCCCGGGACCCTGCCCCTCCTGTTGCAGCCCCGCGCGCACCCTTCAAGAGTTGGTGTAAACATCACCTACTCAGGGCAGGTTACACGCTCTTCTTCTCAGCCTCGGGACAAATGATACCTGCTGCCCGTGCCCCTATTCCAGACATTGTGCTGTTGATTTCTTTGTCTGTCTCTCCCACTAAGCCCATGAGAGAGAGGAAAAAAAAAACTGTATCCGATGCCTTTTTCATTCCTAGCACAGTGTGGTTTCACAGAATACATCCAATTTATTTTTATTGAATGAATGAATAAATGAATGAAAGGCAGCATTGTGTCATACATAAAGTTCTTAGAATGGTACCTGACACCCAATATGTACTATTGAGTGTTTGCTCATTAAACGGACAAAATTATGCTGAACATGCTTTGAATCACTTTTTCTGCCGTTGTAGCTGTTGGAGTCTTATGAAAGCTAAAGTAAGAACATATGGGAAAATAAAAGCCCAGATTTGCAGAGAGATTTACCCATGCAAAGCACTTCAAACTCATAGTTATTGCACTGGTTCCTGATAACTTTAGTCATGGCTGAACTGGAATGGAAAATTTTACTTCCTTTCCTGTATGTTGACCTCATCGGGCTCTGGCCGTGTTCATCTCTGAGTTCACTGTCTGCCGAAATAAACACTCCCTCTCCGTGGCAGAGTTCACATGCAAGCCTACCCAGGCCAGCTGGTTCATCCTGTTACGTTCTTTGGAGATTTGGTTAAACCTCTTTATTTTATTTTATTTTTTTAAATTTATTTATTTATTTATTTATTATCTTTGGCAGCGTTGGGTCTTCGTTGCTGCACATGGGCTTTCTCTAGTTGCGGCGAGCGGGGGCAGTGCGTGGGCTTCTCATTGTGGTGGCTTCTCTTGTTGTGGAGCACGGGCTCTAGGTGTGTGGGCTTCATTTGTTGTGGCACGCGGGCTCAGCAGTTGTGGCTCACAGGCTTAGTTGCTCTGCGGCATGTGGGATCTTCCCGGACCAGGGATTGAACCCACGTCTCCTGCATTGGCAGGCGGATTCTTAACCACTGCGCCACCAGGGAAGCCCCCTTGGTTAAACCTGTTTAATTGCTGGTGGGGCACCGAGTGATGTGGGCACGGAGGCAAATGTGGGTTAGGATGTTGTAGCAGCCGGAAGCACCTGGCACAAGGAGAGCATCTGGAGGAAGCACAGATGACTGGAGAAGAGTGCTGTGTTGACGAGAACCAAGTGTGGGAACAAACGGCCAATTCAATTTTACAAATGCTGATTGGATGCTCGTGTGGGCTTGGAATGCTTGGGATGCAAAGATGCCTAAGATCTGTTGCCTGCCTCTAGGGACCTCAAGCCAAGCCAGGTACGAGTATTCGGTAACTGTTGGAAGAGGAGACGGAGAAGGACAAAGAGAAGAAAGGAGCAGGCATGGAGGCATCCAGATACATGGTGGAGAGTGTCAGGATGCAAAGCCTTAATTAGATATAGGAGGGAACCAAGGACATCTCCAGAACTTTTAATGCGTTTGGATGCAGTTGAAACCTCACTGGTTGGAGGTGGCTCTGTAATAGTGGCTGCAGATAAGATTCCAACTGCAACTTATCTTGTTGGAATAAGAGGTTCCAACTCTGAACACTTAAGACTCTAAAATGAGCAGATTGGGAGGGTGGAGAGATGGACCCGGGGACCCCCTCAGTACCC
This sequence comes from Delphinus delphis, assembly GCF_949987515.2. Taxonomy (NCBI): domain Eukaryota; kingdom Metazoa; phylum Chordata; class Mammalia; order Artiodactyla; family Delphinidae; genus Delphinus; species Delphinus delphis. The sequence goes on along the minus strand of NC_082700.1, from coordinate 7,601,482 downwards.
TCAAAATCACTGCTGTCCCTGGAAGACAGAAGCATGACAAACTGTCTCTGGGATTTTGCATCTTTTTGCATCCCAGTTACAGCATTAGCCGATAGTAATCATAGCAATGATGGCTAATATTTAGTGAAGACTTCCCTGTCCTAAGTGGCGTCAATGGATTACCCCTTCGCATCCTCCAAGCTAGGGATTAGTCATAGTCCCACAGTATGGATGGAGAAATAGATGCACATTGAACTCCTGTAACTTGCCTGAGGCTGCAGAGGTGGTACAATGGAGAAGCACTTTTCCTAAACCCCCTCCTACCCCAGGTGGCTGCACTGACAGCCTAGATGGAAAGGTTCACTCCTTTCATTGGCCTTGACTCCAGAACAGGTGGGCAGAACATGGTCCCCAGGCCAAGTGCAGCCTGTCACCTGTTTCTGTACACCTGTGATTAAGGATGTGTTTTAAATAGTCAGAAAATATCAAAAGAAGAGTCATATTTCATGATGCCTAAAACTTCTAAGAAGTTCAAAGTTCAGTGCCCATAAATAAAGTTTTATTGACACACAGCCACACTCTTGTTGACATCTGCCTGCTGTTGCTATAACAGGAGGGTTGGGCGTGCCTGGCTCTCAAAGCCTAAAATATTTACGTCTAAAGTAGAAATACAATGCTGTACACATGCACCTTACGTAATGTTATAAACCAGCATTACCTCAATTAAAAACAAAGATGAATTAGTTTTAAAAAAATAATAAAATATTTACTGCCTGGCCCTTTACAGAGAACACGTGCCGGTCCCTGCTCTGGGTCCAGACTGGAGTCTGGAGTGAGTTCCCCTCGCCAGGACACCTCCCTGTCCTGGAGGCAGCACTCTGCCCCCGCAATCTCTCCATAGCATAAAGTACCCCACCACACCCACCATGGAAGAGACTCCAGACCACAGGAGAACAAAAGCTACCCCCAAAACCCAGACCCTCAATCCCCCAAACTCCTCTCTCAAAGAAAAAAAAAGTAACCTGACTCCATGGCCACCTTCACACTCTGGCAGGTTGGCGGTAGCCCTGTCAACACATTCATTCACCCATTCATTCATTCCACAAACAGTGGTCGAGTCCCTTGGCCTTGGTGCTCTCTAGGGTGGGTGAGGGAGTGGGGAGTGGACCTTCAGCCCCCACAGAGTCAGTAGTTATCTCCAGTCTTAGACCCTGACCTCAATGGTCAAGGCACAGACTTGGCACTTGGACAGAACTGGGTTAAGATCCTGGTTCTGCCACTTGCGAACTCTGCCTGCACAGAAGCGTCTAAACTAATGAGCCCCGAACCCCCCTCTCACTTTTGTGTGGAGCGCTAAGGAAAATAGTGTGTGCAAAGTCCTTTGTACGGGGGAAGGGTGCACAGGACCAGTTCCAGAGAATTATACCAGCATCACCACGGACATCTCTCCTGCTGCTGAAGAATCCAATCAGTCCCCATCTCGGAGCAGATAAAGTTGACACAGATTTACAGAAAACAACCCTGAGTGTGTTCTCTCTTTTTATACCAGGAAACACTGTACTATTTCTAGTCCCCTTGGTATTTGTTACAATCTCAAGATTTGAGTCAGGAAAAAAATAAGAATTTTCCTCTCACCAAGATCCTCTGGGATTTTTGAGAAAACACAGAACAGAAATAATAAGGATGTTGGCAATATCGGGCCGACAGCAGTGGGAAGAGGGGCCCGAATCCCCGGTCCCAGCGTCAGGCCTTTGGAATGCTGGGCCCTAGTGCAGTAATCCTTTTAAAAGAAAAAGAGGACAGGCACAGAATGTTCAGAAAGGAGTGAAATTTAACAAACAAAACACAACACATTTTGTGTCTTGTGAGGCTTTACAATCAAGGGCTTAGCAGAGACAGGGGTTGGGAAAGCTGAGTCGGCCCTTCCTTAATCCTATTTTGGTCTGTAAATTACCAAAACAGCGGAATGAGGGGGAGAATGAATATTTCCTCACCATTTTCGACAACCTTGCAGCTTTGAAAAGCTTGTAATTTGTTACCAGCAAGGGATGTGTGTCAAGTGCGGAAAAATCAGAAGACATTGCTCTAATTTTAAATTAATAAACAGAAGTCTTAAAAAAATAAAAATAAATAAATAAACAGAAGTCTTCCCTCTGTAACTTCCCCCGTCAGAGGCAGCACTGAAGGCTGGGCAGTGTGTGACCCCCATTCTTTTCTTTCTCTGTGTAAAGTGAGTGCGCAAAGCACACTTTTTCACCCAGTGGAGCCGGGCTGGTAGTTAAGACCAGGCGCCTTGGAGCCGCAGGACCTGGACTGGAATCCAGGCTCTGCCCTTGCCAGCTGGGTGACTTCAGGCAAAAGCTGCCTTCTTTCTGCCTCATTTTCCTCAACTGTGCTGTAGAGTTCTTTATAGCACCGACATCACAGGGTTGTAGTGAGGATTAAATGGAGTATTATATGTAAAGCACTGAGACAGCAACTAGCACTGTTCTCCGTGTGTGTGTGTGTGTGTGTGTGTGTGTGTGTGTGTGTGTGTGTGTGTATTCATTAATATATACATGCATTTTTCTTCAACAAATACATCAACTATTCACGGTATCTGGTAGCTCTTCTTTTTTGTGGGTTAATTATGATATATATGACCTCATATTGTCAGTATTTTAGGTTGTTTCTCATTCTTCACTATTGTTAAAAAAAGCAAACTGTCATTTACATTTCTGCACTTGGATCTTTGGCAACTTTTCCAATTACTTGCTTAGAATTTATGGCTAGAAGCTGGGTCAGATGCTGTGCTCTTTTTTAAGGATTCTGATACATAATGCTGAATTGCTCTCCAAAAGGGACTTTAACGTCCCAGCAGCATAGCAGGAAGGTGCCTCTTATCCTAAATTCTTGATAATACTGGATATTTTCATCCTATTCTATTTTTTCATCAGGTTGGGGAGTTTTATTGTTTTAATTTTTATTTATTTTGATACCAGCAAGGTTAAACATTTTTGTTTATGTTTATTGGCTACTTTAATTTTTCCACTGGGAATTTGCTATTTATGTCCATTGTTAACATATGGATTCATCATTTCCTTATTGGTTTGTAAGAACTCTTTATATATTATAGGTGTTCCTTGTATTTTTAAGTTTATCATCTGCCTTTAAATTTTGTTAAATGCCAAAGTATATCAGAGTATATTTTTCACCATTCAGAAGTTTTTTTGTGTGCATGTGTAAGTTTTAAGTACACAAATCCAGCAATATTTTCCACTATGACTTTTGTCCTAGAAGTCATGGTTATAAAATCCTTCTCTACAATCACCCTTCAGATTATAACAATTATTCTATTTTCTTCCAAAATACTTATAATTTCATTTTTACATTTAAAAATTGAGTTTATATCAAGCTTATTTGGCCACTTGTATCTAATATGTATGGTTTCTCCCGTAGACTCAGTGATTCTATAAACTGATCATTATCCAACTCAGTCAATTTTTTTGAACATCATTGTTCTCCTCTAAAAAGTGAAAATAATGAAATCTCCCCTGCTTGTTATATTGTGAATATACACATTTTGAAAAGTATTAAGTGACATAGCAGTGTATATAATTACCACCAAATTCAACTTTAGGATGTGAAAGGCGTGAGACACAGAATTGAAAGGTTTGAGAATTTCTTCCAAGACTTTGAGGAGAAGTGAGAATTTTCAGCTCTAAGTTTCCCTGATTCTGAATGACCAGTAAGCTTACTAAAGCCGGGAGCAGGGAGGCATTTGGGGTTTTATAGAGTAAAGGTATGGTTTCAACATGTCAACAACACTTTATACCTTTAGAATATCACAGAGTTGACTTTATATCCTGTCCAAAAAAAAAAGTAAAATTCAAGTTTTATAACTTGAAAAGTTAGAAGTGGTTCTTATTATGTATTTCAGCTGGAAAAAAAAAAAACCAAAAAAACTTCCATTTCCTAAATTGCTTTGATTCTCCATAAACCTCATGGCAAATTTATTAGTATTGTGCAAGACTGCCACTTCTACAGCACAATATTTGCAAACTTTCGCCTGGTTATCGTCTCTAATCAGAATAGTGTAGATAAGGAGCAGGTCGGAGGGCTCGGCTCAGAGCTGCCTCCACCCACGCGTAGCCTTGCACCAGGACCGGGCGTGCTCCAGATCCATCGCCAGAGGGGACGAGGAGGGGGCCCACAGCTACTCACCCTTCTGCTTCCTCCTTGGTCCTTAACAGGAACAGACCGCGCCGTTGACAGCTGACGTGGACTCAGCTTCAAAGATGAGAGACATTACCTAAGGGGAAACAGCACAGGTTTATGAGTAAACAGTTACAAAACTGTTTGTAACATTTCTGAAAGGCTGTCAATAACCCGCTGAATAATCTTCAGTCATCTATCTCTTTTATCGTTAGTTCGCTCAAGGTCCTGAAGGACAACGTCAGAAACATGAGGCACTTCGAGTGGTTTTCAAGGATGTGAACAAAGCCTCCCTCATTTTCTCAGATGAATGTAGTAAATTTAGCAGTAAGAGGTACACGAGGGCCGTGTTCCACCCTCATTATGCAGCCGTGACTGAATTTTGAGTAAGAAATTTCAATGCTCTGCAAAGTACCATGTGTTCTTCATTTGCTTTTCCCTTTCTGTGCCATCGGACACTATGTGAAGAAAAATCTTTTTTACTGATCAGAAAAGCAGAAGTAAGTGTGACAACCCTTTTTTAATAAATCCAAGTTTGTCCTACTTATATAAAAAGTACAACATAATAGCTGCTATTTCCTACGGGCCTGGTATACGCCGGGCACTTGATATGCACGTATCTGACGGCCACAGCACCCTGTTAAGTAACTATCATCACTGTTTTCCAGGTGAGGAAAGGAATTTCAGAAGGATTAAGTAACCGGCCTGAATTATCAGAGGTAGGATTTGAACCCAGCTCAGTCTTCCTCTAAAGAGTTTGCTCTTTCCACTCACTGCTCAGGGCTGACTTTCCTAAATTTGACCTCCAAAAGGCATCTAAGGGGCAGCTCTTTTCTCTGTTTTCATGCAGGACAGGAGAAGGGGGAAAAAACCTTGCTGAGTTTTTAAATCATGAAACAATTTGCATCCGTCGATTCTGTGGATTTAAATTCTCTGAGGTTTCTATTTGATATAAGGGCTTAACCTTTCTTGGTTGTGCCTTTCTTCGGTTCCACATTCCATCCCTGGGAAATTACAGTTCAGGCTATTTTCCTGACTAGTTGGTTAGTGCCTCATTCCCTCAGGGTAATCTTCCTTATACTTTCTTGTTACTCTAAAAACTGACAGAGTTTCAATTCTATATATTGCCTTTTCCGGTTAAGTATGGATTTTTGATCTACTGTGATACATACTAAAATAGTAAAAGTCCATCTTAATGGTCCCCCAGAGATTTGAATGAGCAGACATCCTAACATACTGTCAGAGAAAGACTTAGACACTGAAGAGACTGTAGTTCAGTATTTACAAGGTATCGGGCTGCATGGAGAACTTACAACATACAACCACCGACGCGTCTTTCTACCCGAGTTCAATGAGGCAGAAAACATGGATACAAGCAACAGAAAAGAGAAGAGATTTTAAAACACAAGGATCCTCTCTAGCAAATCATTGCAGACCTTTAAATAATCTCTTAACTGTTTGAAACTTTTAAAAGAGCATAAGAATATTAAAGACTTCAACACTTTTCTCTCTCTCTCTTTGTTTTGTATGGGAGGTGCTGACACAGAAAGTATTGAATTTGAACACTTAGTCTCATGCCTGGTACAGAGTAGGCATTTGGTAAATATTTGTTGAAAAAAGGAATGAATAATTAAAACAAAGCCGGTTGCTCTTTTTTCTATGTTGGTTCTGTTCTTCAATTTATTTATTTTTTCAACATTTATTCTATCCAGTTGACAAGCACTGTAAAAGATGCTGAGAATACAGTATACTGCCTATCCTCACATAACGTTTTTTTTTGTTTGTTTGTTTTTTGCGGTACGCGGGCCTCTCACTGTTGTGGCCTCTCCCGTTGTGGAGCACAGGCTCCGGACGTGCAGGCTCAGTGGCCATGGCTCACGGGTCCAGCCGCTCCACAGCATGTGGGATCTTCCCGGACCGGGGCACGAACCCGTGTCCCCTGCATTGGCAGGTGGACTCTCAACGCCTGCCCCACCAGGGAAGCCCCTCACATAACTTTTTAACTTAACCATCTGGTTAACCTGGAGCAATGCCTTCGTGGCTCTTTTCTTCATATAATATGAGAGGAATTACAGCCGTTCTGAATATCCCCATGGAGATGTTGTGAAAATGAAGTAGGATCAGATGATTTGTAAACTGTTTAGTTGTATACTAATATATCATTGATAAGCTCTATCAGTTACAATGCAAGTAACAGAAAGCTTCTCTTAAAATGGCTTAAACCATCAAGGTTCTTCATTTTGCCCTTTCTGGTGTCAAATTCTAAATTCTTAACTCCCATTAAGGTCCCCCATAGCTTCCCGCAGCTCTCAGGGATGGTACTTCCTCCTTCTAGTCCAGAAGAGAAGAGAGAGCATCCCTACCCAGCCTTTCCAAAAAAAAAAAAAAAAAATCTTAAGATCCATTCCAACTGGTCCTCCTTCGGTCATGCGCCCGCTCTGTAACCAATGTCTGTGTCCAGAGGGATGGAAGGCACTGATTGGCTTAGCATAGACTACACACCCCAACCGAGAAGACGGACATGAAATCAGCTTCCCTGGAACCTCATGGATCCCCAGTAGAAAGTGGTTGGCTCCTGGGTAGAGAATGGGGATGAAGGGAAATGGATGAAGAGTATGCAACCATTAGCTGAATTTGAAGCAAGAGTCAACCAGCATTGCTGCCTGAAATCCATTTTACAGTGCCAGATGAACTTAAAAAAATCTCAATATTTGGAAAAACTAGAGGCATGAATAGACATTCTATGATGTATATAAATGTTACAGAAACACAATTAGGGCTCTGATAAGTAAGATAATTAACAGATTCATTGACATAATTCGCTCTTCTACTCCAAATAATAGCTATATAGTTTAGGTGAATTTTTGACATTTATACAACTATTAAAAAAAAATAAGGGTATGCCTGTCTGATGATAGATACTTTCAAGGATTTTTAAAAAGATTTTTCCTGTTTAAATATCTTATTCAAATCACTAGTTAGTCAAGTATGATGATTTCTCATTTCTTTAAAAAAATAAAACCTCTGAATAATTTATCTGGATAAGGCTGGGCCACCCCTAGGCCAGAGTTATACACTCAGAATTCCACATAAAACAATTATAAAGGACCTCTTCCACAGGTGGAACTTATAGCCATTATATTCACTACAGCTTATGTTTTCAAGGTTGATCTATGTTATAGCCTGTGTCAGAAGTTCTTTCCTTTTAAAGGCTGGATAGTATTCCATTGTACGTATGTACCACACTTTGTTTATCCACTCATCATCAGTGGGCATTTGGGTGGTTTCCACCTTCTGGCCATTGTGAATAATGCTGCTATGAACATTGGTATACAAATATTTGTTAGAGTTCCTGCTTTCAATTATTGCCGGTATATATCCAGAAGTGAAATGGCTGGATCATGTGTTAATTCTAAGTTTAATTTTTTGAGACGCTGCCACACTGTTTTCCACAGTGGCTGTACCATTTTACATTCCCACCAGCAGTGCACAGAGTGCGTTTCTCTCTGTCCTCACCTACACTTGTTATCTTCTGGTTTGTTGAGGGTCTTTTTGGGTTTTGTTTTTTACAATAGTGGCCCTAATGGGTGTGAAGTGGAATCTCATTGTGTTTTTTGATTTGCATTTCCCTGATGATTAGTTGAGCATCTTATCACATGATTATTGACCATTTGTATATCTTCTTTGGAGAAATGTCTATTCAAGTCCTTTGCCCACTTTTTATTTGGGTTGTTTTCTTGTTACTGTTGACTTGTGAGTTCTTTATATATGCTGGATATTAATCCCTTATCAGACATGTAATTTGCAAATATTTCCTCTCACTCCGTGGTTGCCTTTTCACTCTGAGTGTGTCCTTTGCTGCACAGGGACCGTCTCCTGTGGCACATGAAACACCGTCCCCACCTGCACCCAGCCCCTTCTTTCAGGTTCCCCTGCACATCCCCACAGGGATGTTAGCGGACGTTGGGACCTTCCTCGGCCTTGCGTCCTGCTGCCTCGCAAGGTGGGCTCTGTCCTGGTGGCAGGTGGAGGATGGGTTGGTGGGTGCTCCAATTCCCTGTGACTCCAGCCCCCAGCAGGGCTTCCCCAGGCCTTGTCCTAACACACTGGAAGCTAAAGACGACATCCTACCAGGAGAATTTACTGACAGCTTTTAAAAAATACAGAAAATGGGGCTCCCCTGGTGGTGCAGTGGTTGAGAGTCCGCCTGCCGATGCAGGGGACACGGGTTCGAGCCCCGGTCCGGGAAGATCCCACATGCCGCAGAGCAGCTGGGCCCGTGAGCCATAGCCGCTGAGCCTGCGCGTCCGGAGCCTGTGCTTACTTCAGGGACAACATTTTTTTTTTAAGAGAAAGCAACCTATATATTTTTAAATGTAAGTAACAACTCCTCTGTCCCAGCCTGAGGGAAAGGGCTCTGCCGAGAATGCCTGGCAGAAAAGGAGCAAGATAAAAAGGCACGTCTTTGCCTGAAGCCTGTGAGGGGAGACAGCGGGTCAGGGGGAGGTAACCCAGATCAGGAAACATGCCTGTGTGGATCCGCTTCCGGCCCCAGCCCTCCCAGGAAGTCTCTGGTGGGTCCAGGGTGATCTTGGCCTCCACTGGGACAGAGGAAGGAGACAGACCTCTGTCTGAGCTGAGCTTGACGGCTGTGATCTGGGCTGTAATTCCCTTCCCTGGGCTTCGGTTTCTTATATGGAAAATCAAATCAATAATTGTCATAAAATCTTACTTTTCTGTTATATGATACAATTTACACAGCGCTTCACACGCATTACCCAATTTAACAAAACACTCCAGAGCAAAGCACTTTGCAAGGAATAAAATGCTTAACATATGTAAGGAATTCTTTTCTTTCTTTGAAAACTGCTCTGGGTGGCTCAGCTATTGTTTGGTTAAGAGAATTACACAATTTTGAGACGTGCGTCCTTATCTTGTGTAGACTGAAAGGCAATTAAACAATTATTCATGTCAGAATCTGAGGTAAGGAGAAGGCTGCTTCAAAGGGTCCGCTTGACAAAGTGAAAAGCATTTGAGCAGAAACAGAGCCGTATATAATTTCCTTCTAGAATATCCACTCCATATGGCCCAAAGCAAGAATTTCAGACTCCTCCGTGGAAAGAAAGAGACAGAAATAAAAACATTAACTTTTTTGCTCTGACTTCTCTCAGCCATTTTCTGAAGAGTCTTTGGAAACCATCCGTACTTGTAAACAGAAACCAACCGAGAGACTCCAAGGAGGTTTTTTTCTCTGGGTGTAGCGGTTGTTCAGTCGTGAATCAGTGTCTTATTCCAAGAGGAAGGTGCCCCAGCAAAAGCTGGTCGTACAAAGGACATTAAACTTTAGTATTGTCTTCGTGGTCCCCTCCTGTTTCCAGTGGCCAACAGCAGAGACCACGGAGGACACAAGCAAGGGAAGTTCCCCACCTACAGCCCACCAGGCAGGACGCCGGGATTCCAGCTTCCTGGCAGAATATAAAGTCAACAGTCAAGGTGTTTGCCTATAAACCAAGGCCACCTCCACTTACAGCACCATTCCCACTTCTCACCGGTGCCTGTTCCATACACCCCACACCCCAGCATCTCCCTTTCACTCCTTTTCCACAAGGGTTACGCTACCCCAGGGCCCAGGGGGTAGAAACCCTTCCCCAGGCCCACTGCCTGCTTCCCCGTGTGGTCTTTGCCCAGCCTGGACCCTCAGGGGGCAGCAGAACAAACAGAGTTCTACAAACAAATGGAATTTCAAAATAACTCCAACCTTTGACTCACTCTCCTAAAAACCAAAGGGGACCCACAGGGCCGGTCCCCAGCATACTCCCCTGAGTATTTCCAGCCCACCTCACGGTTTCTCACCCCACGCTTGTCCAGACAGCTGGCCCTGCTTTTCTCTCCCTCTCTCCACACCCGGCTCCCTCGGGTCTTCACTACTGTAGTGTGACAGAGTATTTATGCAGCCAGGTTTCCTCCTCTTTGGAGGTGGGCGTGGGAAGCGCGGGCTGGGCTGGGACAGGAGTGTTGGGTGGGTGAGTGGGTGGAGTCCTTGAACCCTGTCCCCGCACAAGCGATCGCTCCAGCCTTGACCTCTCTTCATTCCTTGGCCTCCTCCAGCCCATCAACCTGGTAGCCATGACAACTTCAGAGCCTGAGCTACCACCCAGACCTCTGCGGGGGGATAGAGGGAGGGGGATGGGAGGGGAATGGCAACACAGAGGAAAGCTTGGTTTGAAAGATCTGGAGAACACTAAAGAAAGTTTTCCTGGGCTTCCCTGGTGGCGCAGTGGTTGAGAGTCCGCCTGCCGATGCAGGGGACGTGGGTTCGTGCCTCGGTCTGGGGGGATCCCACATGCCGCGGAGCGGCTGGGCCCGAGAGCCATGGCCGCTGAGCCTGCGCGTCCGGAGCCTGTGCTCCGCCAACGGGAGAGGCCGCAACAGCGAGAGGCCCGCGTACCGCAAAAAAAAAAATTTTCCTTACTGCTTCCTCACCCCCACTGCAGCCCCTCCCTACGCTGCCCTTGAAATCTACTTTACCAGAGCAGAAATGATGATGTGCACAGCTCCTGCCAAGGACGAGTTTACTGCAAGCCCACTCCATGGTCAGAGCATCACAGAGTCACAGCACTCGCTGGAACTCCCCCGGGTGTTTCTGAGACCCACCCATGTGCTCCCCTCTGAAATCTTTCTCATTACATCATTAGGGAGGGAAAGGCACCAGGCTTGAAGAGGGGTCTGGGCAAAGTTGGGGCTTCTTTCTTTAACTCAATTTAACCTTGATTCCAAGGACAGATACTGCCATTTGAAAGGATGTCTCAAACGGAGCATGTGGTGTGGTGCCTAGTAAGCCATGGGGTAACGTGTGGCTTTGAGCATGAGTCACCTCCCTGCTAGGAAAGAGGCTGGAAGTCCAGAAATAAGGATATTACAGCAATGGACTGTGTGGTTCACAAAACCACAGGGGAAAGGGTGGAGGAGCAGCCGGTGCCTTGCTTAAAGGTCACAAAGCATTATTTCTACTTTAATATCCAGAGTCCACGTGAAATAAAATGAGAGGTTAAGATCTAAGTGAAAATCAACTGACGGCAACTGTGCCATTTGGATTCTCTGCGTCGTGCTGGCTGTAGGAGACTGCAAACCCCCTTGGCTACCTATCTTTCCATGAGCAGAGATGAAGAAAAAAAAGGCCTTAATAAGAATACACATAAAGAAAAACTGCTAATTATTGGCACAGAGTGGCAAGAAAATTTGGTGGAATTCCCTTCCTTGAGGATTCTTGGAACAAGACAGATGTGTGAGTCAGGTACAGATGCACCTGGAAACAGTTTTGTTTCCCTGGAATTGTGATTCTGTGTTGTGTGTAACCCCTAGTTCTACAGACCACCATAGTCTGGGTCATACTAGAGGTGCAGCTGGTGGCAATCCACTGGCTTTGAGCTGCCACCCAGACGAACCATGGGCGCTCTGATCTCCTTCCTCCTGGCAGGGTCTCTCCTTGGCGATTAATAAAGATTTCTTGCCTGTTTCCAGCCTGTGACCTAATGGCCGTAATCTGTCTCCACTTGTGTTGCTAATGGTCACTCTTGTATCCGTCTCTGCCTGATGGTTCTCCAGCAGTTGACGTTGGCCTTCCTGCAGTGGATGCTCTCAGAGGGGGTGGTGCTGTCCTCACCAGTGCTTCTAATAAAAAGAGGGGCCCTGTGTTCTCAGTTTGTTGTTGAATTTCCCCTGGTGGAGCTACACAGGGCTCCCCACAGTTGAAGGAAGTATGAGGGCAACTTCTCCAGGACACCCGACACACGTCTCCCAACGACCATCACCTCAAGTTCCAGGACAGATGCTGAGAACAGCAACCAATCTACACCAGGTGCCTGGTATGCACTAGATGCCATGACAACTACTTTATATTAGCTTTATATTAACTCAGTTGATCTTTGCTTCAAGCCCATGAGGTAGGTACTATCATGTTCCTATCCATGGCCGCTGAGCCTGCACGTCTGGAGTCTGTGCTCCGCAATGGGAGAGGCCACAACAGTGAGAGGCCTGCGTACCGCAAAAAACAAAACAAAACAAAAAAGCCCTTGGTAGTGGCCCAGGGGGCAGAAGAGTTCCATGTGTCTGGGGAGGACCCTATGCACCTGTTTGCCAGGATGTCCTGGTTTACACCTGCTGTCATGGCATCCCATCTCCCATCCACTTTCAGGGACAAAAACGTATATGGCTACCCTGTATCTGGCAAGTTCAAAGAGCCAACAGGTAGGGCCCAACACTTAGGTGTACTGAAAGTGCTCAAGAAATCGTGTTTTTAAAAGCCCGTGTCACAATGCTAGCTAAGTGTTATAAACAAGATGGGTCTCAGACACTGAACTTGTAGGTAACTGCAACCACAAATAGTTCTGAAAGCCAGAGTCAGCTGTTCTTCCCTACACCTTATCTGGTCTGGGCCCAACTTTATACAAAATAATCCCAGTGGGTATCTATCACAAAGATATGCAGGAAAAGCCAGCCTTTGATAAATAAATAGCCTCCCATCTATCTGCAGCCAGTTAGAGCAAAGGAAAAGCTTACCACAGGCTTACAACACACACACTGACACAAACTGAGCGTGATCATTTTTATCCAGGAACACTGTTGAGCTTAAAAAAACTGTATTCCAAGAAGTTAATTAAAACCACATAGAGCTGTCAGGGAGCTTAAAAATCAAGTACACAGTAACTTGAAACAATGAGGCTTACTAATCGTGGCAGACAAATCAGCTAGTTTTTGCAGAGGAGCCAGACTATTTGTAGATGAGCTAGAATACTTTCAGGAAAGAAAGAAAATTGTAAAGTGTTCACAGAGCAGAGGGAAGGACAAGAAGGAGGCAATTTTTTTTAATATAAATTCATTTTCTTATTTATTTTATTTTTGGCTGCATTGGGTCTTCGTTGCTGCGCGCGGGCTTTTTCTAGTTGCGGCGAGCGAGAGTTACTCTTCGTTGCGGTGCGCGGGCTTCTCATCGCGGTGGCTTCTCTTGTTGCAGAGCAGGGGCTCTAGGCACGCAGGCTCAGTAGTTGTGGCTCACGGGCTCTAGAGCACAGGCTCAGGAGTTGTGGCACACGGGCTTAGTTGCTCCGCGGCATGTGGGATCTTCCCGGACCAGGGCTCGAGCCCGTGTCCCCTGCATTGGCAGGTGGGTTCTTAACCACTGCGCCACGAGGGAAGCCCGAAGGAGGCAATTCTAACCATCTTTTCAACTCGGACGTGGAATCTGTCTGCAGGGATCCCGCGGGGGTACGTGTAGGCTTTTTTAGCGAACTCCCGTTTAGTTGACCGATGCTGTGTTGTTGCTGGGGTTTGTTACTATGTGAAGTTGAAACGCTTGATGTTAACGCATCTTCAGCTTCAAGACTCACCACGCACACCCTCGTTTAAACTTAACTGTGCTGGGCAGTGTGCTTTGATGGGGTGGCAGTCTGGCTTGGGTGTTTCTGCCATTCCCCAATGCACGTGGTGTGACCACTGAGACAGGGAACCCGCTTTTTCTCCGGCTCTCTTCTGATTCTTCTGTTGTTTCTTCATTAGAAAATGGATAAATGATGACAAAAATTATTAATAACCCCCCCTAAAGCCTGATATATAAAAGAATGTGGAACCAAAACCATGAAAATAAAGCAACTTGAACTCATTTACACTAGGAATAGGGAACAAAGACTTTGGACCTTCCTTAATTTTGGATTCCAGATTCCAAACATTTCATAAATAAAATATGACCAGCCGCATGAAATTGCAAGGTATGGACTGTGGGAATTATATTCACAAGGAGACGTTGTTTTCAAAAGCTCCTGCTGGCAAAGCCAGACTTCGCCCTGCCACTTTTAACCCTGTCAAATAAAACCACTCCAGATAGGGAGGTTGGCGAGACTTCACGGTACACTGAAAGCTTAAAATTTGCACTCTAGAGTAGGGGAAAAGCTGATTATATTCATTTACGCTCTATGGTGGCATCTATTATGTACTTTTTAAAATATTTCTTTTTTTATAAATTTATTTTTATTTATCTATTATTTTTGGCTGTGTTGGGTCTTCATTGCTGTGCGTGGGCTCTAGAGCGCGTGGGCTTCAGTAGACACGGTGTGTGGGATCAGTAGTTGTGGCTCGTGGGTTCTAGAACGGCAGGCTTGGTAGTTGTGGCACATGGGCTTAGTTGCTCCGCAGCACGTGGGATCTTCCCGGACCAGGGCTCCAACCCGTGTCCCCTGCATTGGCAGGCGGATTCTTAACCACTGCGCCACCAGGGAAGCCCCTCTATTATGTGTTTTTAAGGAAAGAAAAGGCATGTCACTTCCTTTGTACGTGTATCATCTAAATGAAGTCAATATCAGATGTTAATGAAATACCATATGACAGAAATGAGACCACCTACATGAAAATTTATAGTTGTACTCTTATAAATGCATATCTTTTATCCTAATAAATATTATGAAGTATATACACAAAAGGTTATCTCAGAAATAAAACTCAACTTATTTTCAGACACTGAGGGTCTGAAAAGACCCCACTTCAGGGGAGAAAAAAGACCTTCAAACATATTTGCTTTATTCCCAGATAATTCCTGCATACATAAATGTGGTAAGTTGAAACAACGGCATCAAAGACTCTATCAGCAATTCCCCAAGGAAAGCAAGAAAGTATATGCTTTAATTAGTCTGGTAGCTATTTTCATAGTCAAGGGATGCTGAAGACACTAGCTTCCTCCCAGCACAAACCACCTTTATTCAGAATCGGGCAGACAGAATCCACGGGTGCAAAGTTTGATTCCAAACCATCCAACACAAATACACAGTTGCCTGCTGGGCTGTGACTGTGGGCCAGCCACCGTGAGATCCTGGGGGTATAAACGAGCAAGACCGTAGTGGCTGAGTGGTGGCTCCAAAGGTATATCCACATCCTAATCCCTGGAACCTGCGAATGTGATCTTATTTGGAAGAAGGGTCTTTGGACTTCCCTGGTGGCGCAGTGGTTCAGAGCCCGCCTGCCGATGCAGGGGACGCGGGTTCGTGCCCCGGTCCGGGAAGATCCCACATGCCGCAGAGCGGCTGGGCCCGTGAGCCATGGCCGCTGAGCCTGCGCATCCGGAGCCTGTGCTCCTCAACGGGAGAGGCCGCAGCAGGGAGAGGCCCGTGTACCGCAAAAACAAAAATTAAAAAAAGAAGGATCTTTGTGGGTGTAATTAAGTTTTGTTAGGGATCTTTAGATGAGATCACTTTGGATTAGCTGGGTGGTCCCTAAATCCAGTGACAAGTGTCTTTGTAAGAGACACACAGGGAGAAGGAGGAGATATGGGAAGATGGAGACAGAGACTGAAGTCAAGGAACATTTGGAGCCACCGGCCATTGGAAGAAGCAAGGAAGGATCCTGGTCTAAAGTCTACAGCGGGAGCGTGACCCTGCCAGCACTTTAACTTTGGACATCTGTCTTCCAGAACTGTGAGAGAATACATTTCTATTGTTTTAAGGCACGAGGTTTGTGGTAAATTGTTACAGCAGCCCTAGGAAATGGATACAGGGGACCATCCCAACATCCAGAAGCTTAGGGACAAAATGCAGGGCAGGGAAACGATAGATCAAATTTGCTTTATAAGTAGCTTCTTTACAAGAAAGAAAACAATAGGCAGAAAAATAGGAAACTTAATGGTATGTGTGATTTTTTAAAAATTCAAGCTAGCTAAGGACCCACGCACATATATTTTGGATCCATCAACCCCAAGTGCTGGAGTCCTGGGCTGTCTGGGGTTTGGCACGTAACCTCAGCAATCTGCCTTTCCAAGTGGAGCTAGACTCATCTTTACGAGAGGCCCTGAAGAGCAGGCTTGAGTAGGAAACACTTTCTTGTACATGCTTATTTATAGACAGCATATGTGGAATAAGGGAATTGAAAATTCATGTGCACGTGTGAATATCCTCGGCTTGGGCCTGGGTACACCCACGGTGGGGATTCAGCTGTACTGGGTGTGTCTGGCACACTGGTGAGTTGGATTGGACAAGAGACCAAAGCAGTGCTAAGAAAATTCTTGCAAGAAAATTCCTCCTTTGGCAGGATTCTTACCCGGAGGCCCAGGCGTTGGCTTCCCAGGTCTGTAAAGTTCTGAGTATGTCTGTGAAATGCTGCATGTGTGCATGGACTTTTCTGAGATGGGGCTTTTATTACCCTTTTGAAAGCCTCTGTGACCCCCCAACATTAAGAAACTGTGTCCTGAGAAACCAGAGGAAGACTTACTGAGTGAGACCCGTGAGAACAGCTTCAGTTGTCAGAGAAATTCTAGTTCCAAAGACACAGCTTCTGCTTGACAGGACTCCTAGAGGCAAGGCTGGGTCTGAGGCGATGGGAGAAGACTGAAAGCAATGACCGGAAGGCTGGTATGTAGAGGCCCGGGTGCCCTTGCTTTGGGGCCCCGTCAGGGACTAACGCAGCAGAGAAGGCCATTCTCCATCCCCCTTCCAAGGGCCCTGCAAAGGCTTGGGCCACTGAGCCTTCAGTAACCACCGATGGAGACTGGCTGCACCTACAGAGCAGAGCACACGCACGATGGCTCTGGAGACCCCAGAGATGGGGGAGAGCTTCAGGGGGCTGAGCGTCCTGCTGCAGCCGGGGGGACAATGGAAACAGCAGAATTCAGGTTGCCATGTGCTGTAAACGCACCGCCACCCGCAGACATGGGAATATTCAGGTGGCACACCGCTGCGACACAGGATTTGTACCACAAAAAGATTATACAAATATATTTAGGTTGACCAATGCTCATTACGTTGGGGACAGCTTTTTTTTTTTTTTTTTTTTTTTTTTTGCGGTACGCAGGGCTCTCACTGCTGTGGCCTCTCCCGTTGCGGAGCACAGGCTCCGGACGCGCAGGCTCAGCGGCCATGGCTCACGGCCCCAGCCACTCCGTGGCATGTGGGATCTTCCCGGACCGGGGCCCGAACCCGTGTCCCCTGCATCGGCAGGCGGACTCTCAGCCACTGCGTCGCCAGGGAACCCCGGGGGCAGCTTTTAATAGTCAGTTCTATTTGAAAAACAAAAAACCCTAGATTCTTGCTCAGATTCTTCTGACCAAGGCAGTGATGGCAACGCTCATTCCCTAATGGGCCCAGAGTACCATGCTTTGCCCTGAGCATCACAGAAGGAGAACTGGGGGCACATCTCTGCCAACTGTGAGTGGATGGTATTTTCAGACTTCTGGTCGACCTCTGCTGTGTGGCTGGTGGGCTAGATAGGCGTTCAACCCTCTAGGGCTGATGAGGCTGATGTCTTTGTTCCAGACAACAAGAGTTTACCCAGAACCTTTCCATTGAGGTAAACAGGAAAATCAGACCCTTTCTCAAAACACTGGACAAAAAAAACACAACAAAACAACAAACCCACAAATGCATAGTTTTTGTTTTGTTTTGTTTTTTTATGGTCTCAAAAAGGCAGGTAAAGACAAGAATACATATTTACATAGAAGGTTTTTTGACAAAACAGAAAAGGAGCTTAGGGAGTTCCTGTTTTATGATTTGCTTAAAAAACAAAAAAGCTAAATCCTCAGCTGTGGTCTCTATTGAAAAAGAAAAAAAAAAAAATCAGAGAAGAGGAACTAGTCGGAAAGTGGAGTGAATGCTGGCTTCCCCCCCGGCCCACTCAACCCCGTCACCATGGAGACTCCTGAAGGTTCCAGGAATGACTCACGAGATTCGCTGATGAAGCCTTTGAAATGGAAGCAGTACCACAGCACAAAGACAAACTTAGTCTGCAGCCCTTGAAGAAGGAGGCTTTGACTCCTGATGACGCCCAAGATGTGGAATCTGGGCTGCAGCGCTGCAGACAGGATGCCCTTTCCTTCTTCCAGGTCCTCATTACTTGGGGCGCTTGCCTCCAAGAGCAAAGATCCAAAAACGCTTTTGCCTGGGATGGAGCTTTTGCACCACTGTTGGAGGAATAGTGATGTAAACCCCGAGTGTGTGGGTGCTGGGAAGGGGAGGCTGCAGTGCTGGAGGCTGGGGGTAGGACGGGGGCCCTGGGATGCTGGGAGGGCACTTTCACAGAAGCACCAAGCTGGGCACACGTGTGCAGGTGCTCTGGGCCGTCCCCTCGTGGGCCACTGAAGCTCAGTCCCTCGGCTGCCCCTGTAGCTGCAGGAAACTCACTCACCACAGTTCTTCAGAGCTCAGAGATGCAGGCACCATGCCGAATGGCCTTGGGCTTCACCTCCACCTTAGCAAGGATGTAGAGACAGAGAGCCGCGGGAAGAAGCTCGAAGGAAGACATTCTCTGCGCAGAGTTTTATCTGCTGAATCCCTTTAAAATCATCCTGGGCAATTTTGGCGCTGGAAAAGCTCCTGCCCGGGGCCCTGACCTGCATGTGCCCTGGGTGCTTCTCTCTCAGGGGCCTCGCTGGTATAGGGGGTCCTCTCGCAAAGCCTACCCTGGAGGCCACATCAGCTCCCGACTCAGGGGGCCAGTGCCTCTGTTCATCCCCAGAGCCCGGAGCCCTCCCTTCAGGGCTTGTCCAGGGATCCCAGCTCCCGCGGGCACGTGTGTCAGGCTGGACTGTCCCCCCGCTTGCTGGACGCAGCCAAGCCCGTCAGCCTCAGAGGAAAACCTAAGGAGGGAGGGAAGCCTTCTGGGGTCAAGCCCAGGCCTTGTCTCAGACTGAACAGAAGCAGTAAACCTGAGACTCCAGGCAGTCTGCCAGGATTGCCCCTCTAACTCGTTCATAAACTGAAGTTCACCAGAATTCTAGAGTGCGAAAGGCATGGAAATGACCCCCTTTCTTCCGTCGAAGGGCAGAACCAAGGGGAAGACACGTATTCTTTCCTCCTCCACCCGAAATCGACGCCCTGGGGAGTGCATTTGCTTAACCAGGAGAGCAAGTAAGAAATAAAGGTCTGAGCACTGCATCACTCACCTCCTCTCAACTATTTATTCTGATTTCTCGACAAGCGAGTTAATTGGATGGGCCCCCGTAACAGACATTCCATACTCAAATTCATAGCTTTCTGCCAAAACAACATATTGTGTGCTGCTATATTTTCCACATCGGAACTGGGAGCTGACGTGGGTCCTGAGCAGTTTTACGTGGGAAAAGAACAAAGGCAACAGCTCCAGAGGTACCGGCCGGCCTGGGAGGAAGAGCCGGGGGCCTGACCCTGCACCTTGCATCAGCACCTGCTCTGGTTGCCGTTTTCAGTGTGGCTCTGGCTTGGCTGGGTTCGAGTTCAAAGGGAGACACAGAACAGATGCCAGTTAGGGGCCCTCCTGAAGCCTGGGAAGGACTTGGGCTGTCCGGTGGCAGCCTCGCTGGGCTATCTGGCTGCCCCTGGTGGGCAGGTCCCTGCCACGTGACCCTGTGTCTCCGTCAAGTGCGCCCACGCACAGGCAACCGGATCTTCCCGAAAGCATAGTGCCCACCAGCTGCTCCTCCCCCGGGGGGCAGGGAGGTCCCGGCCACACAGACGGAAGGGCCAGGGCAGGCTCAGGGCTGCAGGCCCATGCTGGCTGGCCTTCAGTGACCATCTGCCACCTCCAGCACTGTCTGGTGGGCTCCTGTCTCCATCAGCAAAATGTAACGGCTACTTCCTCTGGTGCAATGATGTTTCCCCTCTGAAACATCTCTCTTCATTTTCTGGGATTTTCCATCCCTCTCCGTGTTCCTCCATCCGTCTGCTGGGGTCCCTTAGCCTCCACCATCCCTCTGCTTCCGGCGCCTCTCTGTGGTCCCCTCACGCTCACGGAGCACCATGCAGCGATGCCAGCGCCCTGCCCTCCTCCCGGCGCTTGGGCCCCCTGCACACTCCACCCACTGTGGTACCTGCTGTCAGCCCTAAACAGGCAGAGAGAGGCTGCTGCCTCTCCTGGGAGATGGCGACCTGGAGCCTTTGTTCCCCATTCAGGCCCCAGAACGCTCAGCAGAGAGCAAGCAAACGCGCGCGACCCTGGGGTGCACTTGCTGGAGGCACAAAGGCCTGCCCCCCACTCTACCCTGCAGAGCCCTCTGGGGCCCCCGGTGCACTCCAGTGCGGGCCACTGAGCCCTGTGGATACCCCAAACCTCTGCTGTCACTGTCTCCAAAGGGCCTCACCTACATGCCCTCAGACACTGCTCAGCCCTAAGGATCACCTATCAGCGTCGTTCCTAAGGATCACCTATCAGCGTCGTTCCTATGCTATAGTGGAGATATGCTCTGGGGGTCCTTCCCTCCACCTCTCTGGACACATCATCTTGAGAAGCCCTTTGGTTGTTGTCAGCGTTTGTTTTGGCTTTTTCATCAGACTGTAAACCTCTCAAAGGTGGAACCACACCCTCCATTTCTCTGTTGGTTCCCATGAAACTCTTTTCCGGGGGTCCCTCCCTCCACCTGTCTGACATACACCCTCTCTGTTCTCCTCCCTGGCTCTCCGGCCATTGAAACTCTGGTTTAGGGTCTCAGTCCTCTTGTGGTCCCTTCCTCCCTGAAGCTACACTTTGGACAACCTCACCCACACACAGTCGCCACTGCTGTCTCCAAGCTGAGACTGATGGTCCCAACCAAGAATCCAAACCCAGGGCTTCCCTGGTGGCGCAGTGATTGAGAATCTGCCTGCTAATGCAGGGGACACGGGTTCGAGCTCTGGTCTGGGAAGATCCCACATGCTGCGGAGCAACTAGGCCCGTGAGCCACAACTACTGAGCCTGCGCGTCTGGAGCCTGTGCTCCGCAACAAGAGAGGCCGGGATAGTGAAAGGCTCGCGCGCCGCGATGAAGAGTGGCCCCCGCTCGCCACAACTAGAGAAAGCCCTCGCACAGAAACGAAGGCCCAACACAGCCAAAAACAAAAATAAGAAGACCCCAAGATCACTATTAAAAAAAAAGAATCCAAACCCACATCTCAGCTTCCGACTGGACTGCTCCACCTCAAAGTTCTGAGGTGACTTCCATCTAGTATATCATGAATGAAGCAAATCACGTGTCTCCCAACCTGGTCTTTTTCTGGTATCACGTGTCTTGGTTAATGGCTCCACTACCCACCCAGTCACCCAGAAACCTGGAATCCCCTTAGACTCCCCCTTCCCTATACCACGACTGCACCCAGCTCATCACCTAATCTGTTCCTTCCAAACTCACCACATGTCAGGACCAGAGCTGAGCACTAATTTAGACTGTTTCATTTACTTCTCACCAGAAGTCTATGGAGCAAACACTACTGTAATGCCTATCTTACAGATGAGAACAACAAGACTTAGAAAGGCGAAGAAATTTGCCCCAAGTCACACAAGTGACAAGTAGTGGCTTTGAGAGTCGTAGTCAGACGAGCTGAACCCGGAAGAGACAGACACATCTTCCTGGCCTCGGCCAGAACCTGTCCTTCACAGGAGACCACCTGGCGAGGCGGAGGGGTCTTTCTATAAAGGGCAAACGGAGGTTCACAGCACCCGGTGACCAGTCCCAGGCCCAGCAGAGCCACGGCCTTGTTGTTCCCCCACGGCACAAGCTACCTGCGAGGGAACAGGATCCAGAGCGATCAACAGGGTTGTCTTCTGCTAACTGCCAATCGAGTTTAAAATTATTCTATGAGTTAGGATTATTCCGGCGATGATGAGCAGCTCTGAATTTCCACTGACTGAGAATAAAAAGAAGGGGTTGAAGTGGCAGTACGAAAGATCTAAATTTGAAATTTAAAAAAAAAAATCTTCTAGATCTGGAGAGCTGGTAGACTTTCTATTCTCTTGCCAAGGGGGTCTATGCCACCTCTCTCTCGCCTTCTGGAAATCCTTTTAAATGGCTCAGAGACATGGTATAGCTCGAATGAGTTTGGAGAAACCAAAATGAAAATAGTCCTGCCACTCAACATGAGAGGTTGCTTTTTTTTTGAATTTCTGAATTTTATTGTATTTATTTTTTATACAGGAGGTTCGTATTAGTCATCTATTTTATACATATTAGTGTACATATGTCAATCTCAATCTCCCAATTCATCCCACCACCACCCCCCGCACCCCACCACTTTCCCCCCTTGGTGTCCATACGTTTGTTCTCTACATCTGTGTCTCTATTTCTGCCCTGCAAACTGGTTCATCTGTACCATTTTTCTAGGTTCCACATACATGCGCTAATACACGATATTTGTTTTTCTCTTCCTGACTTACTTCACTCTGTATGACAGTCTCTAGATTCATCCATGTCTCTACAAATGACCCAATTTCGTTCCTTTTTATGGCTGAGTAATATTCCATTGTATATATGTACCACATCTTCTTTATCCATTCCTCTGTCAATGGGCATTTAGGTTGCTTCCATGACCTGGCTATTGTAAATAGTGCTGCAATGAACACTGGGGTGCATGTGTCTTTTTGAATTATGGTTTTCTCTGGGTATATGCCCAGTAGTGGGAATGCTGGGTCATATGGTAATTTTATTTTTAGTTTTTTAAGGAACCTCCATACTGTTCTCCATAGTGGCTGTAGCAATTTACATTCCCACCAACAGTGCAAGAGGGTTCCCTTTCTCCACACCCTCTCCAGCATTTGTTGTTTGTAGATTTTCTGATGATGCCCATTCTAACTCTTGTGAGGTGATATCTCATTGTAGTTTTGATTTGCATTTCTCTAATAATTAGTGATGTTGAGTAGCTTGTCAGGTGCTTCTTGGCCATCTCTATGTCTTCTTTGGAGAAATGTCTATTAAGGTCTTCTGCCCATTTTTGGATTGGGTTTTTTTTTTTTTTAATATTGAGGTGCATGAACTGTTTATATATTTTGGAGATTAATCCTTTGTCTGTTGATTAGTTTGCAAATATTGTCTCCCATTCTGAGGGTTCTCTTTTCTTCTTGTTTGTAGTTTCCTTTGCTTTGCAAAAGCTTTGAAGTTTCATTAGGTCCCATTTGTTTATTTTTGTTTTTATTTCCATTACTCTAGGAGGTGGATCAAAAAAAATCTTGCTGTGATTTACGTCAAAGAGTGTTCTTCCTATGTTTTCCTCTAAGAATTTTATAGTGTCCAGTCTTACATTTAGGTCTCTAATCCATTTTGAGTTTATTTCTGTGTATGGTGTTAGGGAGTGTTCTAATTTCATTCTTTGACATGTAACTGTCCACTTTTCCCAGCACCACTTATTGAAGAGACTGTTTTTCTCCATTGTATATCCTTGCCTCCTTTGTCATAGATGAGTTGACCATAGGTGTGTGTGTTTATCTCTGGGCTTTCTATCCTGTTCCATTGATCTATATTTCTGTTTTTGTGCCAGTACCATATTGTCTTGATTACTGTAGCTTTGTAGTATAGTCTGAAGTCAAGGAGTCTGATTCCTCCAGCTCTATTTTTTTCCTCAAGACTGCTTTGGCTTTTCGGGGTCTTTCGTGTTTCCATACAAATTTTAAGATTTTTTTGTTCTAGTTCTATAAAAAAATGCCACTGGTAATTTGATAGGGATTGCATTGAATCTGTAGGTTGCTTTGGGTAGTAGAGTCATTTTCACAATATTGATTCTTCCAGACCAAGAACATGGTATATCCCTCCATCTGTTTGTGTCATCTTTGATTTCTTTCATCAGTGTCTTATAGCTTTCTGAGTACAGGTCTTTTACTTCCTCAGGTAGGTTTATTCCTAGGTATTTTATTCTTTTTGTTGCAATGGTGAATGGGAGTGTTTCCTTAATTTCTCTTTCTGATCTTTCGTTGTTAGTGTATAGGAATGCAAGAGATTTCTGCACATTAATTTTGTATCCTGCTACTTTACCAAATTCATTGATTAGCTCTAGT
Organism: Delphinus delphis; assembly: GCF_949987515.2. NCBI lineage: Eukaryota > Metazoa > Chordata > Mammalia > Artiodactyla > Delphinidae > Delphinus > Delphinus delphis. The sequence continues at coordinate 7,577,567 of NC_082700.1, read as the reverse complement.
ACTTTTCTGGTAGCATTTTTAGGGTTCTCTATGTATAGTATCGTCATCTGCAAACAGTGACAGTTTTACTTCTTCTTTTCCAATTTGTATTCCTTTTATTTCTTTTTCTTCTCTGATTGCCGTGGCTAGGACTTCCAAAACTATGTTGAATAATAGTGGCGAGAGTGGACATCCTTGTCTTGTTCCTGATCTTAGAGGGCTTTCAGTTTTTCACCATTGAGAATGATGTTTGCTGTGTGTTTGTCGTATGTGGCCTTTATTATGTTGAGGTAGGTTCCCTCTATGCCCACTTTCTGGAGAGTTTTTAACATAAATTGGTGTTGAATTTTGTGAAAAGCTTTTTCTGCATCTATTGAGATGATCATATGGTTTTTATTCTTCAATTTGTTAATCTGGTGTATCACATTGATTGATTTGTGTATATTGAAGAATCCTTGCATCCCTGGGATAAATCCCACTTGATGGTGGTGTATGATCCTTTTAATGTGTTGTTGGATTCTGTTTGCTAGTATTTTATTGAGGATTTTTGCATCTATGTTCATCAGTGATATTGGTCTGTAATTTTCTTTTTTTTGTAGTACCCTTGTCTGGTTTTGGTATCAGGGTGATGGTGGCCTCATAGAATGAGTTTGGGAGTGTTCCTTCCTCTGAAATTTTTGGAAGAGTTTGAGAAGGGTGGGTGTTAGCTCTTCTCTAAATGATTGATAGAATCCACCTATGAAGCCATCTGGTCCTGGGCTTTTGTTTGTTGGTAGATTTTTAATCACAGTTTCAATTTCATTACCTGTGATTGGCCTGTTCATATTTTCTATTTCTTCCTGGTTCAGTCTTGGAAGGCTATACCTTTCTAAGAATTTGTCCATTTCTTCCAGGTTGTCCATTTTATTGGCATAGAGTTGCTTGTAGTAGTCTCTTAGGATGCATTGTATTTCTGCGGTGTCTGTTGTAACTTCTCCTTTTTCATTTCTAATTTTATTGATTTGAGTCCCCTTCCTCTTTTTCTTGATGAGTCTGGCTAATGGTTTATCAATTTTGTTTGTCTTCTCAAAGAACCAGCTTTTAGTTTAATTGATCTTTGCTATTGTTTTCTTTGCTCAGCTCAGTAAAACTTTATTCTGCTGTCTGCTGATGGGTGGGGCTGGGTTCCCTCCCTGTTGGTTGTTTGGCCTGAGGCAACCCAACACTGGAGCCTACCTGGGCTCTTTGGTGGGGCTAATGACAGACTCTGGGAGGGCTCATGCCAAGGAGTACTTCCTAGAACTTCTGCTGCCCGTGTCCTTGTCCCCACGGTGAGCCACAGCCACCACCCGCCTCTGCAGAAGACCCTCCAACACTAGCAGGTAGGTCTGGTTCAGTCTCCTGTGGGGTCACTGCTCCTTCCCCTGGGTCCTGATGCACACACTACTTTATGTGTGTCCTCCAAGAGTGGAGTCTCTGTTTCCCCCAGTCCTGTCGAAGTCCTGCAATCAATTCCCACTAGGCTTCAAAGTCTGATTCTCTAGGAATTCCTCCTCCCGTTGCCGGACCCCCAGGTTGGGAAGCCTGACGTGGGGCTCAGAACCTTCACTCCAGTGGGTGAACTTCTGTGGTGTAAGTGTTCTCCAGTCTGTGAGTCACCCAGCAGTTATGGGATTTGATTTTATTGTGATTGCGCCCCCCCCCCCCCACCATCTCATTGTGGCTTCTCCTTTGTCTTTGGATGAGGGGTTTCTTTTTTGGTGAGTTCCAGTGTCTTCCTGTCGATGATTTTTCAGCAGTTAGTTGTGATTCCGGTGCTCTCACAAGAGGGAGTGAGAGCACGTCCTTCTACTCCGCCGTCTTGAACCAATGTCACTTTTTAAAAAAATTTATTTTATTGAAGTATGGTTGATTTACAATGTTGTGTTAATTTCTGCTGTACAGCAAAGTGATTCAGTTATACATATACATATTCTTTTTCATATTCCTTTCCATTACAGTTTACTGCAGGATATTGAATATGGTTCCCTGTGCTATACAGTACGACCTTGTTGTTTATCCATTCTATATATAATAGCTTACATCTGCTAATCCCACACTCCAAATCCATTCCTCTCCCACCCCTCCTCCCCCTTGGCAACCACAAGTCTGTTCTCTATGTCTGTGAGTCTGTTTCTGTCTCATAGATAAGTTCATTTGTGTCATATTTTAGATTCCACATATAAATGGTATTATATGGTATTTGTCTAACTTAATTCACTTAGTATGATCATCTCTAGGTCCAACCATGCATGTTGCTGCAAATGACATTATTTCATTCTTTTTCATGGCTGAGTAGTATTCCACTGTGTGTGTGTGTGTGTGTGTGTGTGTGTGTGTGTGTGTGTGTGTGTATATATATATACTGCATCTTCTTTATCCATTCGTCTGTCAGTGGACATTTAGGTTACGTCCATATCTTGGCTATTGTGAACAGTGCTGCTATGAACATAGGGGTGCGTGCATCTTTTCGAATTACAGTTTTGTCCAGATATATGCCCAGGAATGGGATTGCTGGACCATATGGCAACTCTATTTAGTTTTTTGAGTACCCTTCATACTGTTTTCCATAGTGGCTGCAGCAGTTTACATTCCCACCAGCAGTGTAGGAGGGTTCCCTTTGCACCAGAGGTTGTTGTTGGCCTGTAGGCATATTTGCTTTGGCAGACATAGTGTCTCATGAGAATCCTGATTTCTGGCTTCTTCTGAAAACTCAGTTCGTATGCCCACCCCAGCCTCTCTGTCCCCTTTGGCAAAACCCCAGCTGAAGCAGGATCAGCCTGCCTCCCTGGATGCGTCCTGCACACTCCAGGTGGCCTCGACCCCCCAGGCAGCTTAGCTACAGATGTCACCTTCCTGACTTCTTAGGGCCTATGAGTGGGTGACCTCAGATGGCATTAGTAAGGTCAGCCCTTCAAAGGTGCACCTTTCCCCTTCGCCAAAGGCCGGGCCGTGCCAAACTTTGTTAGGCAGCATCAGATCATGGACTACAAGCCGACTGCTTTTACCTTGGACGGTCTGGTTCCCACACTCCTCTTTTATTGCTCCAGAAAAACACGGCCAGGTCAAGTGATCTTCTTGCTTACCTTCCGGGGAGATCAGAGAAGTATTCACCAGGTGTTGCAATACAAACTTCTTTCTCAGAATTGCCAACTTTGCTGCACCGAGTCACACGTTGGTTTCTACCTCATGAAAAATCCAGAGCAGCCTGGAGTCCGACAGATAGAGCTCGCTCCCCTGTTTACTCCGGGGCTGATCACAGACGTGTTTACGGGAAAATGCCCTCATCTGCTTCAGGCAGCTCCAGCCACTCAGCCATGTGAGAGCTGTCTTCAGAGTCAATTGCCTGTCATTTTGCTGATTTATGTTGAGCAACTGCAAGGCCCCCTGGAGGTATTTGTAGCGGCTTGATGATTCCCGGCTTATAAAGTGGCAGTGGGCAGAATATTTCAGTTCAAATTCCCATCAAGACAGAATTTAAATCCCCGGCTCTGCTGCTTATATTTGCAATGTGAGCACTTCAGATAAGCAGAAACCACCGAGCCTTGAATGCTGGGAGAAGTACAACCTGGGTTTCTTCAAATAGAGCCTGGACCCAAATCTTCTTTCAGACTTTGGCTGGAAAGGGATTCCAACAGTCTTTAAAATTGTGATCACATATGCTGTTTCCCAAGAAATACTGCCGACTGGGGCTGGATGGGAGCTATCAGATAAGATGAGAGGCACCCAAATGCCTTCCCCCTCCCTCCGGCCTGCATTCCTCACATTTCAACCAGCAGAATCTGACTTCTTTGGAATAACTTGCCTTCTAACAGAAGTTTCCTTTTAAAAATAAAAATATTACTGAAAAGAGTGACCTATTAAATGACTGACCCACTCGTTTCTGGTTTAGCTTCGATTTTAACGGAGTAGAACTTCCCTTCTGAGCCCTCTGCCCCCTCCCCCTACACACAGAAAGTGTTGGAAGGTTCCAGATCCCGGGGAGCTGGCCCTCCTCCACTGGTGCTGGAAGGTGAGCCAGCAGGTTCTTTCTGAGAATCTCCCAGCGTCCTGCAGGGATACCTTCCAAGCTTTGTCCCAGCACAGAGCCATCAAGAGGTGAAAATGGAGGCATCTTTTCTGTTCTCTCGTATTGCATTTGGAAGTCAGACACCAGGGATTTATGGGTTGCCCACGGCTTACATTGCCTGTATTCCTGCGTTGCTTGTTTGCTCGGATAATAAAATCTCACAGTGTTAGGGCTGCAAGGAGATTTAGAGACCTTGCTCAGCTTCTTTGGGTAAAGAAACCGAGGTCTAGTGATGTCCCCCCGAGTCAGTAGAGCCCAAGGATCCTTAAACACCCAGACATGTGAGAGATTGAGTCATGCTAACTGAGGCCGCCTCCAAAGAGTGCGTTCCATTGATTCACCTCCCTGGCATCTTTCTCCAGCTCTCACTTAGGGAAAGTGTGTATTTCTTCCATTTAGGAAAATACGGCTCAGCCGTACCACGTCATTACCTTCTTTATTCTCTTTATATCCCAGCCGCCTCTCTCCATGTTTCCATCACCCACCCGATTTAGCCAGCTCCAAACTAGTTACTTGCCTTGGTGCCTAGAAGCGTGCTTTTCTGCAGCTCGCCCTCGCGGTTCTGAACCAGCTTTCACACCCAGCCCCCCACCCCTGCCCCTGGTCCTTCAGCTCCCAACACCAGGTTCCCTGCTCCCTGGCTGTGGACTGTTGTGCCTCGGAGGCGCCTCTGGGTGGCAGTGTTTCAGAGCACTCCTCAGCCTGCTACGTGGCTCGGGGCTGGGCTGGTGGTTTGTCTTGGGCGGCAGGGACAGGGCGGCGTGAATAGGCAGAGCAAAGAGGCTCGCCGTGGTGCTCGAGAAATTGAGAAATCGAGAAGGAGATATTATGGTGGCGAGGGCAGAGGTCCGCGTGCTGCCTGTGTACTCTCAGAGCTTGCTTAAGCCACAAAGCTGATATCTGCCCTCCTTCTTACAAAGGAACCTCAAATCCCAAGGCTGTTTGGGAGGTGTCCCCGAAAAGAATGACCATAACCCTCTGCCCTCCCCGTTCTGATTTTTCAATCAATCATTGGGTCCTGATTCATCCATGAAGACAACAACCAAAGCGGAAAAGGCAGTCCTCGCGAGCACTGTGTGTTTGCTGGACAGGATGGTAACGACCTAATCCTTCTAATGGCTTTGGTCACTGCAGGATATTAGCTATTAGAAGGGTCTGCTGAAAGGGGGGCCGTGGGGAAGGTAGGGCCGGCCATCTGCTGATTACAACATGCCCGGGGAACGGAAAGAACATTTAAAGAGACACTGTCCATCTCCTTGGACACATAATTCATATGTCATTTAAAAGGTGTATGCAGGGCTTGAATTTTAGTATCTGAATTATTTCCACAGCTCAGACTCCAAATGCAAGGTCGCAGACTGGAGACAGTCCCAGGAACTGTTTGTTTCCACCCCTCACACTTTCTGAACAGAACTTCTCTGGGGACTAAAGGGAATGTGGGCTGGAACGCTTGAGCACTTACATCATAGGCTGGATTCTCTGGAAGTCAAACCAAATGTTTTTATTATAAACAAGTCAGCCCAAGACCAAACTGTGAAGGACCCGTTTGACTCCCAAGCCTCCACAAAGAAAGAGTCCCCGCATCCCTTGTGACCTGGGACCCCCTCTAGTTCCTCTCTCATTTCTTTTAGTTACATTTCACCTTCCCTCCCAGGCCAGAGGGAACTAGAGGAAGCAAGCTCTTCCCGAGTGTCAGGAAGTGTCAGGAGAAGGCAGGCTCTCCTCTCGGGGAAGCTGGGGTCAGGCGGCCCCACCGCCCAGACGGGTTAGGCCCGGATGGACAGGTGAACAGATAGTTAGTTCCCTGGCTTCCCCTCCCGGCCAGGCCCTGGCTCAACATGGCAACAACTGTTCTCGCATCTGGGGATTTTATATCCCAGCTCAGTGAGAAGGAAGATGTGGAGGATATAGTTGGTATCAAGTGCATCCCATCATTGCACAGAAACAAGCATTTGGTCCCTGAACTAAGAGAATGTAAAACCTTAGGGAGAGGGACGTCCCTGGCGGTCCAGTGGCTAAGACTTCGCCTTCCAATGCAGGGGGTGCGGGTTCGATCCCTGGTCAGGGCGCTAAGATCCCACATGCCTCATGGCCCAAAAACCAAAACATAAAACAGAAGCAATATAGTAACAAATTCAATAAAGTCTTTAAAAATGGTCCACATCAAAAAAATCTTAAAAAAGAAAACAAAAAAAATCCTTAGGTTAAGATACTTCCCGAACATTGAGAGGTGAGTGATGCCAATGTGAGGCGCAAGGACTGTCCTATAAATGTCCCAGGCAGCAGGAGATGCAGGTGTCCAGAGAAGGATACGGTTGTTATGGTGATGAAGTCATGGAAACCTCAAAGGAAAGGTGAGGCTGGAGTTGGGCCTTGAAGGAAGAGTAGACTTAGCCAACAGAGGGAAGGAGGAGGGCATTCCTGACGGAGATCTTGGATGAACAAGATGTGGAAACCGGGAACAGTCGAGAATAAAAAGATACCCTGTGTGGTTGCAGCTGAAAGGTCTGAGAAGCACAGTAAGAGAAAGGGTGGGAGAAGTAGGTACAGGTCAGATCTGGAATCCTGTAGTTGGCTTTTTTGGAATGCAAGGAATAGAACCGCTTAATTTACCTTAAGCGAAGGGGGTTGAATCTAAGACGTGAGGGATAAGAAAGGAAGTGCACAGTCCTGCCTCTGAGGACAGCAGGGACAACCGCACCGCCAAGCTCCATAGAGACAGTGGAGTGTGGGAACAGAGTGCTTCAAGGTCCCGTATATTCACAGAAAAGTTGAGGTACAGTAAGGCCAACAGGTTAGAAGATGATTTCCACTGAAAGGATAGTTTGATACTCACAGCTCTCAAGAGGAGGGGGCACACCACACCACACAGGGCCTCACGGGGCAGCACCAGGGCCAGTCCGGAGGCCGGGGAGGCCGGCAGAGCTGGGGCAGGAGCCTGTATTGTGACGTACGCAGCACGAGTGGGTGAGGAAGAGGGAGTGGATTTAGGATTGGCCGGTTTGAGTAATTTCAGCAGTCCCTGGGGCACAGAGCTGTCCTTAGTTTTTGGGTCCCTGGCCCTGGGGTGATTAGGGCAGGGGACTAGTGGCCCCGAGTGCGAGAGCCATAAAGAGGTGGTGGGGCGTGGGCTCTGGATTGGTTGGTTTGGGTTTGGATGGCTTGTTTACCAGCTCTAAGACACGCCTAACCCTAGGAGAGGCAGTCCCTTCAGGTCAGCAAAGCCCCAGACGTCAAAGGATCAGAATATAGAAAATTAAAGACACGCATGGTTAATACACCAAGAGATCATTCAGGACCAGCGTGGCTCTAGCAGTGCTGTCATCTGCCGCCCCTGTGGCTGCCACGCCAGTGCCGCAGATTGGGTGACGCATCCTCAGCCCCTTGCTGACTCTCCTCCACTGCCCTGTCTGGAGCTAGACTCCCAGGAGAGGATCAGATTCGCCCAGTGGCCTCCATCCAGCACAGCTGCTCCTGTCGGGCAGATCTTCATGCCAGGCCACTGTGCTGGCTGCTCGAGTCCAGTACCCACTCACGGGCTACCAGTTTACTAGAGGGTCTCACGGCTTGGCAAGCTGTGCTCAGATCCCACTAGCTGGGGCACCCTAGGGGTGGGGAGAGACACCCTGAGGATTCCCAGAAGGAGAAAATACACCCAGCCAGCACCTCACTCGGCTTTTCCTGTACAAAGTTTCTGAAAGTCCAGAAATAAGTCTGAGTTACAACTGCAGATGCACCCGAGGATTTTAAACAGGGTGGTGACAAGTGAAAGCAGCATTTTTATAAGGAAGACGAATCTGGCAACAACACATGGGAATGGGGACTTCCCTGGTGGCACAGTGGTTAAGGATCCGCCTGCCAATGCAGAGGACACAGGTTCGAGCCCTGGTCTGGGAAGATCCCACATGCCGCGGAGCAACTAAGCCCGTGCGCCACAACTACTGAGCCTGTACTCTAGAGTCCGCAAGACACAACTACTGAGCCTGTGCTCTACAGCCCGTGAGCCACAACTAGTGAAGCCTGCGTGCCTAGAGCCCGTGCTCCGCAGCAAGAGAAGCCACTGCAATGAGAAGCCCGCGCACCGCTACGAAGAGTAGCCCCCGCTCTCTGCAGCTAGAGAAAGTCTGTGCGCAGCAACGAAGACCCAATGCAGCCAAAAATAAATAAATAAAAAGTAAAATAAATTTATTTAAAAAACATATGGGAATGGATTGGAGATGGAAAAGCCTGAAAACTGGAAGAATCATGAGGATTCCAGGATAAGTCCTCAAGGATTCAAGCACCTGGAATTGGTTGTGACCATGGCGACAGAGACGAAGGTGCAGTTCCCAGAGTCGAGGCTGAAGGAAGCACTGATGGAACTTAGTAACTGACTAGCTGAGGAAAGGGAGGGAGAAGGACCACTCAAGGGCAACATCGGGGCTTTGAACCTGGAAGGTGGAGAGAAAATGCCTCCTTGACAAAACACCCCAGCAAAGATGGAACGGGAAGAGATGGGGGTGGGGGGCTTGTTTAGATCCATAAACTAGTGTCAAGTGATGGACATCAATAGCCTCCAACGATGACGGCTGACTAGGAGACAGTGTGGCCCTCGCTGTGCGACACCTCGCTGAGTAGACAACCTAGTGATGTTCTTATTTGCTCATGAGTCCAGGAACTCAACAAACACAACTACCACATCAATAGATTTCGCCAGCTTTTCTCAAAGTCCAGGTTCTGGGTCCTCAGTAAATAAGTACCACCCACAGTTTTCTGACATCCTCCACCCACCTCTGACCAAGTGGGTTTTTTTTTTAAATGATTTTTAAATCATTCAAAGCATGACTCTCATACAAATATATACAGAGCACCTGCTAAAGAGTTCTTTTTTTTTTTTTTTGCGGTACACGGGCCTCTCACTGTTGTGGCCTCTCCCATCGCGGACCACAGGCTCCGGACGCGCAGGCTCAGAGGCCATGGCTCAGGGGCCCAGCCGCTCCGCGGCATGTGGGATCTTCCCGGACCGGGGCACGAACCCGTGTCCCCTGCATCGGCAGGCGGACTCTCAACCACTGCGCCACCAGGGAAGCCCTAAAGAGTTCTTTTTCTCACTAATGAGGAAACCAGCAGGATGGTAAAACCGGCCCAAAGAGCATTTGTGGAACAGACATTTATATGCTCTCTCAGGAAAGGCATGTTGAAATAATTTTGCCAAGTTAGATACAAAGCAAGTTAATGTCCTACAGGGCAAGACAACTGTAACCTCTCAGGGTATTTTTTCACTTGGATGGAAATGTGTGCATCTCTACTGGACAAACAAATCATCTGCAGCTGACTGATTGTCTACAAGTCAACTTCTAACTTGGCAGAGCTTGGGCCCTAATCACAAGTAATGAGTAGGTCAAACCAGCTTTGTTCCTCCAGATGGTTCTAGCATGGGCCTTTTCAACAATGTTCCAATTTGACCCTGAAAGGTCGTGCAGTCACCCTCTTGCTTTATTTCCAAGTTCTGGACCAATTTTAACATCCCGCTTCCATCCTGCCTTAAGCCATTCGGTCTCAGCTCAAGCCTCGCTCCTCAGACAAGCCTTCCTTGACTTCCCTGACAAGCTCAGATCCCCCTATTCACTTGCTTCCACAGCATCGAGCATCTCCCGTTCGCAGCAGCTAGGTGAGAGAAAATCTTATTCCGACACTTGCTAAAGTGGTGAGGAAGACTTATTCTGGATCAGCAATAGTGTTGAGACTTTTACAGTAGGAGAGAGACCAGGCTCAGCTCCCAACACAAAGACAAGTGTGGGGTTATAGCCAACCAGCAGAGTGAGGGGGTCAGTGGATGGAAATTACTAACAGGAGACGTCAAGGGCAGGGCCTTTTGCTAACCCGACTTAATAAGCCTATCTGAAGGCAGGCCAGCATGGTCAGGTGTCAAGGGCGGGGGATGAGGAATTCGATCCCATATCTTAGGTGATCAGAAATCAAGGGTAGGGGAGTCTCACTATACTAACTGAGCAGGCTTCTTGCTAAGACGCGCCATGCAAGCCCAGCATCTAGTTGAGAAGCCCAGCTACCACAGGGTCGAGGAGAGTTCTTGTCAGTTGCCAGCGCTCTAATGCTTATGAATCTGTGTGGCCGCGTCATTCGTGTCTGCCTCCTCTTCCAGACTTAAGCTCCTCGAGGACAAGACCATGGTCGACTTCTGCTTACTGTTGATTCCTGGCATCTACACCGGACTTGAGGCACAGAAGCCGTTCCATAAGTATTTCCTGAACGAATGAATGGACGCCCGGCATCCTACGTCAGGGGAGTGCCCTGGAAGACAGGAAACGGTCGTTCTCACACGGCCGCCAGTTCCCTGCCTGCCTGTCCTTACGTCCTTCTTTGTTTCTGTTGCTTAATTGCACCTTTTCCCATCTGACTGCCTGGCTGGGAATTCAGCTCTGGGGGGGCTCGGAGCAAAGTCAACGGCTTTGCTCCCGCAGCTCCTGTGCTGGCCCAAGCGGTCCTGCCTGCTGAGGCCTAAATGCATGGATCAGGGGAAGCAGCGAGCCCCCTCTCCCTCTTATGCAGATGCTTCCTGGATTGTATGCCTGCCCCCTGCCCCTTTCCCAGGACTCCCTGCCAGCCGTAAGCTAAGAGGGCTGACCACCAGCTTACTGTCCATTATTTAAACGGTTGGGTGTGGGGACGAGGGGTTGCTGAGCTCTGAGGATGGAGAAGGGCTCCCCTTTTCAGCGAACAACCTCTTTAAGAGCAGAACGCCGGGAGTGGCCAGGGGGCTGGGGCTCGCTCCCTGCTCCCCACCTCCCACCTCCATCCCCCTGCGTCCATGGAGCTGGGAGCCCCTCCCCTTCCACGTCTCAGACGTTCACTCTTGGTAGCTTGTCTCTAAGCGGCCCGGCAGCTCCCCGCTCCTCCCTGGAACCCCAGCCTGGCATCCTGGGGCAGCCTCTGGGATGACCCCTGTGGTCCCCTCCGCTTGAGGTTCACCTCCCCTGAGTGCGGGCTGGATCCATGACTTGCTTCTGAGAAATCGGATGCAGCCAAAGCGATGGAGGCTGCTTCCGCAGTTGGCTCCCGTCGCTGGTCCTCCTGCCCTTCCTTTTGCTGGCTGCACGCAGGCAGCTGCCCGCTGCGCACTGCCCTAAGGACAGGCCCACATGGCGAGGAGCTGGGCGTGGCCTCTGGCCACAGCCAGTGGGGACCTGAGACCCTCAGCCCAAAGCTGTGAAGGACAGCACTGCAGCCCGAGAGACCCTGAATCACAGGACCCGGCGAGGCCACACCTAGACGCTGGCCCCAGAAACTGTGAAATACCATTCGTTTTAAAGCTCTAAGTTTAGGGGTCATTTGTTACGCAGCACTAGATCACTGATACCGTATCTATCTAACTTCCTCCTCTACTTGGATGTGGAAAGGACATCTCAGATTTCACACTGCTAACCCAAATCTCAATTTCCTATCCTAAGAGAAGAGAGAACAGAATATACCAAAATAAAGAAACACAGGTGCTTTGGGGCAGAGAGAGTCGAGGAAACGGAGAGTTCAGGTGACCCATCCGCCTGAGAAATCTCCCAGAAGGAAGCAGCTCACGTGTGAAAGTCAGAAAACAATAATTATCCCATAGTGCAGGTGGGCACCCAACTCAGGGGAAAACTCAGCCAAACTTCCTGCTGATGAGCCTGCCTGATTAGCCGGATTGGTTGGAGGGGTTCATGGTGCACCTGCCGGCACGGACACTGGCCAGTGGATGTGCACGGCCAGAGCCGGGAAAGGAAGGGCATCACCACTGTGACAAGAGCCACAGAAGCTCAAGCCCGGGTGTGCATCCTTTGGACATTTCGAAAAATCCACCCCAAACCCAGTCACATCGTTCAAACAGTTTCTAAGATGAGCATCTGACCAAGCATTAACTATCCTGATGCTTTCAGCTTCCTCCTTATGTGAGCAATTGTCAGATTTTATTCCAAGTTTCTCTGGATAAAAAATGGCAAAGTTTGAGCTCACCCCCCTCCACACCTCCATTCCAGGCAGAGCTAGGAGGAGAATCCTAAATGTGAACACTGAGAGATAAGCTCCCTCCGTATGCTTTGTGTTTTTGTAACACCGTATATTGAGATTGCGTGTGAAATAAAGTGTGTTCTTTCACATATGTTAGCTCATTTGAGCCTCACCCAACCTGTGGAAGGAATGGAAAACACGGCTCTTTTGCCATCTTAAGTGGAAACTGAGGCTCCGAGAGGTCGGAGACTTGCCTAAAGTCACACAGCTGGTCCATTCCGGAACTTGCCCTGGAATCAGGTTTCCTGATTCATTCGCCTGTTCCTCTGCAGTGGAGGCCCTTGAACTTGAGCTGCGTCCACCCCAGTATTCATCCCACATGTTGGGAGAACAGGACCACAACCGCGACCATGTTCGCCAAGGCATTAAAGAACCCACACTGGGAGAAGATGAAGCAGAGGGGCCCCACGTGGCTCTGCGGTCCGAGGGAAGCGAGGGAGGCTGCTCCAGCACGTGGCCTGGCAAGGGCCACCAGCTTGGTCTCCCAGGCCAGCATCTCAAGGCGCTGGTGGTTTAGCCAAACCCTCTGGAAGACGTAAGCACACAAGTGGGGCCCCCTGGTGCCAGTGAGGATCTGCCCCGTCTTAGAGCAGAGCGCCGGGCAGCCTTGGTTCGTCCAAAGTTCCGGGGTCTCGGGTGCAGCACTGAGTAGGGGTGGAGGTGATGTCGGTGCGGACCCCCCCACACTCACCACCTTGTGGTGGACAGATCTTAGCAAGAGCGGGGCGTATGGGGAAACAACTGCTGTGACTGAGTTTGGGATCCAAGCTGCTGCCGGGTGAGAGGGAAAGGGAACCGAGGGGGGAGGTCCCCAGGGCTTTGCACAAACTCAGCGAGGACTTCGGACATCCACGCTGCCCAAGTGGAGGTTCGAGGCAATCCTGCCTTAACATCCAGGGAAGCCCCTGATGACCAATTACCCTAATAATGAAATTAAGGCCTGGAGGGTTTAAGAATCTGCCCTGATCATCAAACCCCCAAACCAGTGCTCTTTTTACTATATCATGATTTTACACGTCACACCAGATCACTCGACTCTGAGAATTCCCCAGCCGACTCTGGGCGACAGCCCAACAGTCACACGACAAACACCGAGCACTCCCTACCCCTGTCTGGCCCAGCTCGCTCTATCCCAAGGGCTGGTTTCTGCCCGTCCTGCCGATGTTTACTGAGTCTAAAGGAATGCGCATTTTCTAAAGGTTTGCCCTTGTTATATACTCGATGACAGGCCTTTGCAAATCCGTCCCTAGGTTGTTGACTCTGACAGTGCACTCCAAGGGGGGGTGCAGTGAACGTGGATTTCCTGGGTGAAGGCCACCCAGTTGCAGGCTGGTGTCTCTGGCTGTGCCTTCCTGGCCCTTGGAGGCCCCGGGCAAGGTCTTCGCTGATAATAAGCCGCAGGTTGTTGTGCAGTCACTGGGCAGCTCATCCAACAGCTGAAACCTGAGATCTGCTTCCATAATGACTGCAAGTCTTGGGGCTATTGGCCCCTTTTCAGCACTTTCCCAGAAATGGAGGATGGAGACAAGTTCAAATCACCCTGCAAAGTGGAAACATTCACAGCAGCCACTCATGACTTCCTTCAACACAGGCTTACGGGGGAGAAGTACGTGCCAAGCACTGAGCCGCGTGTCTGGAATTCCCCAGTGATAGAGATGAACACATGGTCCTGCCCTTGAGACAGAAACGTGGGGGAGACGGACCGGTCAGCAGTTACCCTGCAGCGGGGAGCAGGTGTGCTGGGGACGCGTGTGGTCCGGGTGCTGACGGAGGGGCAGGTGGGCCAGGCTGGCCGGGATGCCCACAGGGTGAGCGGCGGCCGAAAGAGTTGAGCAGCAGCCAGCATTGGTTTGTCAGCGACGTCCAGGTTGTGAAGAAGCTGGTTCTCCAAGAATCAGGAGTCCATCTTCAACTCAAACTCCTGGGAACCCTTCAGGAATGACTACAGAGCTGACATATACACTTCAGCACTCATTTCTCCAGCCCTCCCTGGCTGGACTTCTTTTATTTCAGCTGCCCTGGTGAGGCCATGGATTGGGGCACTTAAACCACAGATTTTGGAAACAGACAGACCCAGCTCTGCCTCTTACTAACTGGGACTTGGAGGAAATCCCCTAACTCAACATCTCTGAGCCTCAGATTCCTCAGCTGCAAAACGGAGCTAATCATAGAATTGTTAGAAGATGTATCAGGGTTCTCCAGAGAAACAGAATATCTCCATCTCTATATATAGATATATCCTTCATATATATTAAGAGATTTATTTTAAGGAGTTGGCTTACAGGATTATGGGGGCTGGCAAGTCAGAAGCCATGAGTCAGGCTGGAAACTCAGGCAGGAGTTGATACTCTGAAGAATTTCTTCTTCTCTAGGAAACCTCAGTTTTGGCTCATAAGGCCTTTCAACTGATCGGATGAGGCCCACCCATCTTACGGAGGGTAATCTCCTTTCCTTAAGAGCAACTGACAGGAGATGTTAGCCACATCTACAAAATGCCTTCGTAGCAAAGCCTAGATTAGTCTTTGGTTAAAGAACTGAGTACTATAGCCTGGCTACGTTGACCAAACTAACCATCACAGAAGTATGAAAATAAGGTAAGTATAACACTCAGTCCAGTCCCTGGCACAGAGAGCGCTCAGTTCTTACTTTTAATTTATTCAAAAACATTTGGGCACCTGCTATGATCGGTGAAAGTATATCTAATTCCTCGCCCATCATGAGAGAGATTAATAGTACATCTAGTACATCCAACAACTACCGAGTTTGACAGAAATGCAGAATCTCAGGCCCTACCCCAGGCCCAAGTCAGGATCTGCATCTTCACAAGATTCTCGGTGGCTCACGTGTGCACGTTAGGACACATACTAGGACTTTGCTATTTATTTTGAGTAATAAGGTTGGATGCCATTGAGTTTCCTGAACATTGGAGGATCCTGGTCTGACTTACAATTCAACGGGTTCACTCTGGCTGGTATGAAGAGAAGAAATTGAAAGGGACAAGAGTGGAAACCAGTTAGAAGTCTTCGTCACCAGGCAAGAGACATTTAGTCTCCTACTGCTATGGCCTAAATGTTTGTGTCCCCCCAACATTCATATGTTGAAATCCTAACGCTGAAACATGATGGTATTTGGAGATGAAGCCTTTGGGAGGTGCTCAGGTCATGAGGGTGGAGCCCTCACAGATAGGATTAGTGCCCTTATAAAAGATGCTCAGAGAGCTCCCAGCTCCCTGGCTGTTGTAACCATGTGAGGACACAACCAGAAATCTGCAACCCAGAAGAGGGCCCTCACCTGACACGCTGGCACCCTGATCTTGGACTTGCAGCCCCCAGAACTGTGAGAAATAAGTTCCTGTTGTTTGTAAGCCACTCAGTCTGTGGTTTTTGTTATAGCAGCCAGAACAGACTAAGATACCCACCTGGTCCTCTGTTGGCTGCCCTCACTCTGAACTTGGGAAAAAATAGCTACATCACAAATCACTCCCTGGCAGGTTTGAGACTGAGATTGTCAAGTGAAAGGGTGTGAATCATCCCTTCACATGGGGCCTGTCTTCATCTCTTGATCATTAAATTCCCACAGAGATGTGAGGAGCCTGTGGTGAAGGACAGATGTTGAGGCTAAAATTGAACACGGGTGCAACAGAGACATGCTTGGAGGAGACGAAAGGAAGGGAGGGGTCGTGTGCGTTCTGCCCACTGCAGTGACCAGGGACCACGGTGATGGAGGGACAGCCTCTCGGGGCTGCAGGGCAGCTCTGGGCTAGCCCACCGTCCACCCATTACCAGTGCTGTCTCTAGCCACCTGCCTGGACGAGTGCGAGACAACCCCTGGGTGGGGGGCTGACTGCGGAGGCTGTCTTCCCTGGCTTCCATGGAATTCCCCAGGAGGATCGCCACCTGAACAAAGCATGCTTTCCTCTCCAGAAAATCACCCCACAGATCATTATTAAGCTTAAGTTCTTCCTTCCCAGTGACCCCTTCTTGCCCTAGGAGTTTTCATCTTTATTTTTTAATTAATTTTTATTGGAGTAGAGTTGCTTTACAATGTCGTGTTAGTTTCTACTGTACAGCAAAGTGAATCCGCTATATGTATACATATATCCCCTCTTTTTTGGATTTCCTTCCCATTTAGGTCACCACAGAGCACTGAGCAGAGTTTCCTGTGCTATACAGTAGGTTCTCATTACTTATCCATTTTATACATAGTATCAATAGTGTATATATGTCAATCCCAATCTCCCAGTTCATCCCAGCCCCCCTTCCCCTTGGCATCCATACATTTGATCTCTATGTCTGTGTCTCTATTTCTGCTTTGCAAATAAGATCATCTCTACCATTTTTCTAGATTCCACATATAAGTGTTATAATATGCGATATTTGTTTTTCTCTTTCTGACTGACTCCACTCTGTATGACAGTCTCTAGGTCCATCCACGTCTCTGCACATCTTTAAAACAAAGCATCATTAATTTGCCGGGAACGCTGTAATCATAAGGAATGCAGAAGAAGGTGTTCTGACTACATTTTGATCCTTTCTTGTAGGTTCATGTCATCTTCTGCACAACAGCCTTGAATCCTAATGAGCCAGGTGCTGGCCTCCTTGTTAAAACAGCCATCTGTGTTTAGGAGTCCCTCTCACCTCAGCCCAGGTCTCCCTGTTCAGTGGACTGACGGCTGCTTTGTAACTCACACCCAGTTATACTTGATGCAACAGTGCTTTCTTATGTCCAGACCTGCGGAGGGTCTGTGATTTCACCTCACCTTCAAGCTAAGACGTCTCCCGGACACGAGATGCCGGAATCAGAGATGAAAAACTATTATTCACAAGAGTCTCACTCCACAGAGCGTCCACACATTTGCCCTGGTTCCCCTGCCCCAAGTCCACAGAGCTACATGACCAACCACATACTGTCACTCAGCAGCTCGGGAGCCCAGGGTCCAGGGCTCTTTCAGTGAGCAGACAGCCTTGTAGCCGGCAGCTGGCAAGCCGCCCCCCAGTCCTGGGGAGGGAGCCGTTCCAGGGCAGACGCTGTGGGCACCTTGACCTACTTAGGCATCTGCGTGATGAGCCCTGCCGTCTGGCGTACACGGCAGGGGTGTGGGGGGCAGTCACACCAGGCCGCAGCCTCTGCACCTCCATCTCTCCAAGTCTCTTCTCCATCTTTCCATTGTCTGAGAACATCTTAAATGACATCCATGCTACTTTGCAGACAACTGAAATTCTGGCCTGAGAACCGTATCTCCCAGGCAACCCATCTCTCTCACAAAAACATACCACTTCTCGGAAGAGCAAATTAGAATTAAATATAAAACCAAGGCTTTTCCATCTTTCTCCATGTGTTTGGGCTACGCTGACTTCGTTTACAGAGTCACGGAGGCCAAGAAAGGTATTTGTTTGGTCGGGAGTCGGGTGGATATATATATACTGTGGTTATATGGGGCTCTGGGCCAAGACAGCTAACAAATGTGTTGGGTGGGGAACATGCTGGGATATCGCTTAACAACATAGCTCACAAATGCTTTCAAAAGTGCCGTTAAACAGTCCTCCTCGAAGCCTGGCTGAACTTTAGGTCACCTTGAGGGGCACAGTGTGGGAATCTGTTACACAGGGTGGCAGTTCCGTGACCAGGCCTTTTATTTTCTATATTCTGAGGCTTTGACAAGAGGGGCTTTGCTGACCCTGGAGGGACTGACCCCCGAGGGTTAATCAAGCCCTAGAGCTACTGAGCAACATGCTTTTCAAACGCAAACCAACTAATCCAGAGCCCACATCTGCACCACCTCCATTACGGGCTCTCAGACCCTGGGCCATTCTCTACCTGCCCGAATAGCCCAGGGGCCAGGACCAGACACCTAGGGAGAGCCTATGCCCCAGAGCCCCCTGAAATCACCCAAGCTAGCCAAGCCTAAGCCTGCTGGCCCTGCCTCAGCCCTTCCTTCCCTAGGAAACCACAACCAAGGCTCTGGCCTGAGGCTCCCCCTCTCCCTCTGCCTGAAGAGCAGCCCATGTGGCCCCGCCTGCCGGGGCTGGCGCATCCCCTCCTCTTGGAAACTGTGAGTAATTAGCCATCTTTCAATGGCAGTCAGCTCCTGATCTATTGGTCTTACTGTGTCTCAGGTTTCCTGTTCATACACTACATTTTAAAACCGGCAGTAACTCTTGTACTTGGGGAAAGGCCTTTGGGTGAGAAGAGAGAGAATCCAGCACTGTCCTGTCAGTCTCCGACTTCCTGTAAGAGCCACAGTGAGGCTTTTGCTCATCTAATATGGATACCCCAGAGATCCAGGTATCATCCAGCTGCCCCCCCGACATCCCTGCTGGGTGTTCCCTAGGTATCTCTACCTGCACTGTACATCAGTAGAGCTCTTCCCGACACAGACACACACACACACACACACACACACACACACAGAATCTACTCCTCCCACAGCCTCCCTGCCTTCACACACGACATCTCCATTAAGTTGCTTAAGTCAGAAAATTTGCTGTCATCCTTGACCCTTCTTCTCGCTCCATTCCAATCCATCACCCAACTTCATCAATTCTACCCCCAAGATATCTCTCAATTATACCGTTTCTCTCCACCTCTACTATCCTGCTCTAAGCCACCATCCTTTCTAGCCTGCACTATTTCAATGGCCTCTTCATCCATTTCTCCATGCAATAATGCAAACCACCTTTTTAAACAATAAATTATACAGCCCTTGCTTTAAAACCTTCAATTGTACAGAACAGCACAGAATAGGATATGACAGAACACAGAACCCTTCCCGCACACGATCTGAGCCCCGACCACCACTTTAATCAACTCTCACCACGTTACCTCTGCCCACTTCCCTCCCTCCGCCCCACCCCCATCCTCACCCCCATTTCTGAGCTCTTTTCCCCTCTGGAATGCCCTTCTCCCCACTCTTGGCCAGAGCAGAGAGGGTGGACGTTACTAGCACTCACCAAGATTTCTCGTTCTCTCTCCTGGGCTCATGTCCCCTTGAAGTTAGGCCTGGCTGTGCTATTTGCTGTGGCCAGTGCAGTGCCGGGGAAGTGACACGCGTCACCCCCAGCAGACGCATTAAGAGCGGGAGTGCATTCCTGCACGCTCTGCTCCCTGCCACGCTGCTCTCGGGAGACAAGTTAATGGGGAGGTGCCGTCAGATCAAAGCCTCCTGGACCTTGAGCCCCATGTGCAAGGCAGCTGTCCTAGAGCTGCCCAGACCCTCAGCTGATCTAATGTGAGTGAAGAGTAACATTTTAATGGGCTACACCACAGAGATTTGGGGGTTGCTTGTTACCACCTATTTTGCCCAGAGCAGCCTGGCTGAGAGACTGTCAACCTTCCATGAAGAAGTCTTCCTCGGCTTTGCTTACATACACACACACACACGTGCGCACACACACACACGCCTAAATTCAGTCCCCCTTGCTACTCTCTCACAGCCTCCTTTACTTCCTTCAACGCCCTTATCACACTTCGTAATTATATATTTAATTTGTATTTATTTGCTCCTTGTTTGCCTCACCTACCGGACCGTAAACTCCAGCTGGGTAGGGACCGTGTCTGATTTATCAGGGAACCTGCACTGAGCCTGCGCACAGAGCCTGCACTCAAGGAATACTTCTTGAATGAATGAGCGCTTGAATGAAGGAGTGAACACCCTGATGAAACAAATGCCACCTATTGTCTGCCCCCCCCATCCCCACCTCCATCCTCCCCCTCTTCCTCTCCTGTCTCCCTTCCGCCTTTACCCTCCCGCCCCATGTCTTTCCTCCACTTCCCTTCCTAGCCTTTTCTCCGCTGTCCCTGCCTAGGACGGTGATGCTCACAGCTAAGGAGCTTGCTCACCCAGGCCGTGGAGACCAAGGGCTGGGGTTGCCTACTTGCCGTCTTAACTAGCCAGAAGGGAAATTGTTGACTCCTAGATGGGTGCAAAAGAAAAGAGCGAGCCCTCTGTGTTATCGTTATCCACCTCGGGGTTCTGAAGGAGTTTCTCTGCATTCTGCGCGTGGGTACCGCAGAGGCACAACCCAGGGCAGGCAGCCTGCTTCCCTCCACCTTCTCCAGATCACAGTGGCAGGACCATCTGCAGGGTGGTCAAGCTAGAATCCTGACTGTATCTCAGACTCTTCCCCCTTTCACGCCATGTCTCATCTGTCATCTAGTCCTGTGCTTCCCATCCCCAAAGCACGTCTGCTGTGTGTCCCTTTCTCTCCACTCCCATCGCCCCAGCTCCAGCCCACTTGTCCCTGAACTCATTGCATCCCCTCCTCTTTGGCCTCCCAGGCGCTAAACTCACCCCATCGTGACCTCTGACCCAGCCTGACTGTGCTCAGGTCCGTGGCCCCTCTGACCCCAAGAAGGAAGGTACATGTTGGGTCCTGGTGTGTAGGGCCTCGGCTGGGTGCCGCTCACCTTCCCAGCCTGGTCTCTTGCCTCTTTCCCCTCTGCCCCAACTCTCTGGCCATACTGGAGCCAAGCTGTTTTCAAAACTGTGTGGTGCCCATCCTGCTAAGAAACTTCTGTTAAAGCCATTCCTCTTGAGGGGAGAACTGCCTACACAGAGCAAAATACTAGAAAAATACCAGGTAAACTGCCTTGGGATAGAAGACGGGGCTCTCAGACCTGGTTAGAAGGAAATAAGCAAGAGACAGTGATCCACAGCACGTAAGAAATGAACAGGCATTTCCTTTCCTTCTCTTTTGTACGTGAGATGTCCCTATAGAAGAGTAGGTCATATATGTTCAGTTTAAAAAATAATTATAGAGAAAATACCCAAGTAACCAGCACCAAAGTTAAGACAGAGAACACGGCCAGGATCTCAGAAGCCCTGCCCGTGAGCCCCTCCTGGCCACAGCTTCATGTGGGCAGGAGTTTAAGGTGGGGAAAAATTGGAGGAGAGGACACAGGGGCAGGGAGGTGACACGGTGGGAGGCCAGAGCAGGAGCTGGTGGCAATGGCCAAGAGGGTTTTAAGAACAGAAGGCCTGATATTCGTGTTTTACTTAGTTGCTACGTGGTGCTAGATATAGGCCTTTTGGCCTTTAAGCCTCATTTCCAGTAGAAATTGTTCATTTATCTGATAATGGGGGGGGGGGAGTGCTGCAGGGAAATTGAGGGGGATGGCTCTGTCCCGTGCTAGGGCTGACCCTGGGGCAGGGATCACAGAGTATGTGCAAGATGCCGAGAGGAGAATGAAAATTCCAAGGGAAATGGGACCCAGAGTCGGAGGAGATCTGGAACACCCGATCCTGAGGCATCTCCTCCCCACATCCACATCCTGCCCTCAGCTTCTGAATGGGTCCTGTTCTGCGGCAAGGACAGGTGAGCTCAGGGAAGAAAAGGAGCATGAGGGAAAATGCACAGCCGTCCTCCCTCCCTTCCCTCCCTCCCTCATTCATTCAGCAGGTATACGTTGCATGCCAGGCCCTGTGCAAGGGCTGAGGGTTCCATGGGGGTTTGTTCATGGGGGTTGTTCTGGGGGCATCTGTGCTCTCGCACGTCTCCCTGCTGTGTAGGGCAGAGCTCCCCAAGCCCCTCCCCTGGGGCTTTGTGGGGACGGGGTGTCGGTTACACTGCAGCAGGAACCTCCCCTTTGCCCTTTTGGGTCCTTTGAGCAGTGTGCTTGATTCCTTTGGGAATTCTTTTGTGCTAATTCCACCAGGTAACATGACACTGTCACGCTTTCATGCTTTATGATAGTACGGGGTGTGTGTGAGAGAGAGGAGAGAACTGGTGCATTAGTGAGTAATCAGAGCTCCTGCCCCCTTTCTGTATGCAGGCTGTGTATTCTCGTGCCTGCCTTGTGCGCACACGTTGTATGGGTGTTGGCTATGCGGGACCATTCACATGGACCTAAGTGCTGAGAATGTTGGGGACCCCTCGATCCGTTGTGGCCCGTTTGGGGGACTAAATACAAGAGCCACATATCAAGGGCCTACAAGAAGATAAGAAAACCCCATAAAGAAATACCCAGAGCACCCCCTTCCAGTTCTGTTGGTCACAGCTCTCTCTCTCCGCTTATTCTGGGATATAGGTTGTTATGGAGACGGGGGAGAACTGAACTGGAATGAATGTGGCGGAAATATTGCAATGTAGAGAAATGCATTGGCTGCATAAATGTCTATGAAAGTTTACCCCTTTGAGTTGGGTTTGAGGCATCAGATTGGCTACTACCAGCAGTAGTCGTAGTTTAAAATTTCATGATTCTGAAAATTGGGTTAGTTTCCTTCTCCGCCCCGCCACTGTCCCAGGAGCCTTGGGGAGGACATGGCCAGCCAGTCGGGGCCTCAGTGCTGGGTGAAGCTTCTGTGATAGGAGGATGAACAGACACAGTACGGAAGAGAGGTGAGAGGCAGCTGCCCACTGGCAATTCTCTGAGGGCCAAAACGCAGATGCTGGTGGAAGTCCAGCCTGCAGGGACCTCAGCACCTCGGAGATGGTCTGCAAGGCTCGAGGTGGGGTAGTGTGCCCCCCCGAAAAGGTGCCACTGACCGAGTGGAGGCCGGCAGGACCCTGCGGTCACCTGTCGCTTCATTCTCAAGTGTCTTTAGCAGAACCTGCATGAGCAGAGGTGCCTCGGGGGTCAGCCTAGGTGCCAGACACACAGGAAGGCCCCCGGGGAAACTGACCCTCCGTGAGATGCTCACTTTTCAGAGGTGTGCTTCCTGCCCCTGGGACACTGCATTTGCTGTGCACCTTCTCGGGGTGATGTAGGGACCCTGGAGGTCCCTGGAGGTCCCTGGAGGAACGGGTCAGTTTCCTGCACAGGGTCTGCTGGGAAAGATGAGCACAACCTGAAAAAGATGCCAGGCTTTCATACCAGCTGCTGGAACCATGGTCATGGCAGGATGTACAATGCTAGATTCTCCTAACGTTTGGAAGGAAGGAGGAAAACAGAAAAGTACAGAAGTGTCTAATGCTTTGCACTTTTGATTGCTTTTCTCTGAATACCCCTCAGAGCCTTCTGCCACATCAAAACCAACTGTTTCATTGAATGAACACCTGTGCTGTGTGAGGGAGGTCCGCGCTTGGTGCCGAGGGAGATACCAAGTTGCATCCGATATGGGTGTGCCCTCAAGAAGCCGCAAGTCCCATGGGGCAGATGAAGTGGGGTCACGATTATTACAGCACCAGACAGAAAATGATAGATAGACCTCCGATGCTATGTAGTTTAGAGGCAAGAGAGGTTTACAGATAGGGTTGCCAGATAAAACACTGGATGCCCAGCTAATCTGCATGTCAGATAAACAATGAACATTTTGTTAGTATGTCACAAATATTGCTTGGGACGTTCCTATACTAAAAACATGATGTATTGTTTAGCAATGTTTGTCTGACATGCAAATGTAACTGTGCGTCCTGGGTTTTTATGTGCTAAACCTGTCTACCCTATTTTTGGAAGACTTCAGGGAGTAAACAATATTTCATCTAAGTTTTCAAAGATGAGGGAGACGTGGGCACGTAGAGAGCCGCGGCTGCCACACTTTCACGTGCCCCTCTGACCCCTGCAGAGACGTCCCTCTGCGTCACAAGGAGAAACTGCAGGTCCGCAAGGGGAGGGGTGGGCACTGTGTTTCCTCCTGCCTCTCACGGTGGCCAGCAAGGAGCCGGGAGGGGCGGGTCAGTGCCGCAGTCCCCACGGGCTGGCACACAAACCCCAACGCCAGCCGCCCACATCCCCACGCCAGGACCCAGGCTGGAGGGAGGAGAGTGGGACGGGGAGACCACTATCTAGGACATCACCCGTTAGCAAGGCAAAGGGAAAGGACGCTGCAAAGGGAAAGGACGCTGCAAAGGGAAAGGATGCTGCAAAGGGAAAGGACGCTGCAAAGGGAAAGGACGCTGCAAAGGGAAAGGACGCTGCAAAGGGAAAGGACGCTGCAAAGGGAAAGGACGCTGCAAAGCAAAGCACAGGCTTTTAAAACTTACACTCAGAAGCGACCCAGCCACTTGGACACAAATGCCCGAGTTCAACAAGACAAGAAAATGTCATCCTACCATATGCCCGGGTGGTAGGGATGGGGAGAGAAAAACACTAAGCTCCTTGGACAGCCAGAAAGAACACCTCAGTCAGCACACTCCAATTTTCAGCTGTACTGACAACCGGCTTCAAATCTTACTGCCAGTCCCACCTCAGCCCCAGGCCAGGAGCCCCCTAGTGCCAGGGCCCCCCAGTGACGGGTCCCAGGGCTTTCTGAGAAGGATCCCATCTAGTTCGGGGCTGTCACATCCCGACATGCTGAGCGAGCAGGTCTCACTGTCATCCCCGTTCCAAATGCAAACATGATTCCTGTCTCCCCCATGATGGAAGCCTAGGGATGGTTAAGAAAACCAGTAGTTCTGAGCAGCCTTGCATCTGCGGAGAAGGGCCAGGGCCAGTGATGGGGCAGCACCTGCTCTGGGAACAAAGGAGCTGACTTCAAGGTGACCCTCCTAAGTGGCAGGGGACCTAGAGGTTTGCACTCATGTTGGAGCCTTTGGGTGTGGTGTCGGGGCGGGGGGGCAGCTCGCACTGGACAGCTCTACAGGGGGCCAGCGTGGTGACCAGTCCCCTGCAGCCAGAGCAGCAGGGAGCCGACCCAAGACTGACCCAGAGTCTCTGCTTGGCACAAAAAAGCAGCCTGCCTGTAAAAACCAACATGGAAAGGAAATGAAAAACGCCCACCCAGGGCCACCCAGACCCCGAAGCAGTTTACGAGGCAGTTTCTGGAAGAGGCACGACTACTGCTGTCACTGCTGAGGGTGCCCTGGCCACGCCCAGCAGTGCTCTCCACACCTCCCCATGCGAGTCAGGTGTGGGCACAGACAAAGGGGCCTCCTGTGCGCGGCGGGGACAAGCACGTGGGGAGCCAGAAGTGGCGCCCGGAGCAGGGGAAGCCTGCGGCCCCACCCTGGCCGCTGGGTGCAGTGGGTGACGGGGGACACGTGGAGGGGTCCTCAGGCTGCCCAGGATCATTCATACCTAGAAAGAGAAGGCACCCAAACCCACAGGGAACAAAAGGCCCAGTGCAGGGACCCTGTGGGGCAGCCCTGCCTTTCACCCTTCCCATCTGATGCCCAAATGCACTGCCAGGTGCAGGGTCCTTCACTAAATGCACCCTGTGCCAGGCCCTGCGTTACCCACTGCATTTACACCCTATTGGTTAACTTTGCGCCACAGCAAACCCTCCTAATAGGGCTTGGATTAGTATCCCCAGGTGACGGTGAATGAAACTAAGGCTCAGAGAGGTTAGTGACCTGTCCAAGGTCACACAGCTGAGGCTGAGATCCAAATGTAAGTCCATCCCACCACAAAGCCTGTTCCATAACTGTAAGCTGCACCCAGGAGGGTGGCAGTAAATGCCACTTCCCTTCCCCAGAGCAGGGCCAGGAGGAGGGTGAGGTGAGTCTTACTGGCTTCCGGTGCAAAATGGAACCGAGCACCGAAAACTCAATGACAATAAACAACGTTTGAATGCAATATTTAAAAAACCGAAATTAATGCAAAACATCCATGATGAACCAAATCTTAACGCAGAACGAAAGACAAGATGCAGCCTGTATCTGTGGGACCTGAGGGCGAGTCCTCCCTCAGCTCGCCCTGGACCGTCCCGCTCCAGAGACTGGTTCGCTCCCTGGCGGCACAACGTGCACCTCGGATGCACAGTTTCCCAACTGCCTTCCTCCCAGCAGATGGGCATCTCCTGAGCCCACGTCCCAGGCCAGCTGGACCACAACAAGACCTGCTGGAGGTCCCCGAATCTTCTCTACCCCAGCATGGCCAGCACTGGACAAAACTATGAAGGTCTTTAGCCACTCCCCGACCCCCGGTTTCCCCCCGCAATCTACCGTCGGCCTGCACCTGGCACCAGCTTTGCTCATAGATGGCTCTGGGCACACAGACTCAACCGATGAAGGTTTCAGGCTCACGGCTCTCAGGAGGCCCTGGCTGCACACGAGGATCCAGACATGCAGCTGCCTGGGCCCCACTGGTCCATTAAACAGAGCCTCTGGGCTGGGCCCCGGCACCTGTGCCTTA